>NW_017731684.1:972785-1089867 GCF_001890085.2 Hipposideros armiger | reverse complement strand
CACAAAGTCAGGTTTTAGTCATGGAAAATTCTAGACACCGTCTCTGTGTACATTTGCTGAATCCTTGATTCTCCCCCATTGCACTGAAAGTGATATTCTCAAATATTGTTTTGCCATGGATAGCATGGTTGGAATTATAGTTAGTGTGGTAGGCACAATGATGGTTCCCCCGAGAGCTCCACATCCTAATCCCTGGACCCTGAGAATGTATTACCTTACATGGTGAAAGGGACTTTGCAGATGTCATTAAATTAAGGATCTTGAGATAGCGAGATTGACCAGATGATCAGGCGGGCCTGGTATAATCACAGTGATCCTTAGGAGCAAAAGAGGGATGTGAGAGTGCCAGAATCAGGAGGTGTGATCACAGATGCACAGATTGCAGTGGTGTAATTGCTGCCCTTGAAGATGGAAGTGGACGATGAGGAAAGCAGTGTGGGCAGCTTGTAGAAGCTGGAAAGACAAAGGAATGGCTTCTCTCCTAGAGCCTCGGGAAGGAGCACAGCCCTGTTGATACTCTGATTTTTAACTCAGGGAGATCCATTTTGAACATCTGCCACCCGGAACTGTAAGACAGTATTTGTGATGTTCTAAGCCACCACATTTGAGGTAGTTTGTTATAGCAGTAATAGGAAACAAATACGGTAGGTATTAAAAAATGAACTGGGCTGCTGTTGTTAGTTTTTAATAACTTAGAGCAGCCCCTTAGCCTCTCTAGGCTTTAGTGTCCTCGTTCACACCAGACACAATCACCACAACACCCCACTGGGCTGCTTTTCTTTTTTTTGTTTTTTTCTTTATCTTTTTTTTTTAAAGATTTTATTGGGGAATTGGGGGAGGGGGAACAGCGCTGGGGAATTAGCGGAAGGGGAACAGACAAGTTGCTGTCATTTTGTTCTTCAGTCTAGTTGTGGAGGACGTTGCTTCACTGGCCCAAATTGGCACCATCATTGCGCTCTTCCCGGGCGAGGCAGATCAGTCGCCGGCTTCTGGATGGCCGCTCACGGTGGCTGCTGGCCGCTCACGCTGGCTGCTGGCTACATACAATAGCCCATGTCAACCCACTGTCACAGGGGCTGCAGCTTATGCCGACGCTGGTGACTCACGGCAGCCCAGCTCCAGGTCGAGCTGTTGTTCAGCATCTTAGCTGTAGAGGGCAGTGTCACTGGCCCTCATATGTGGGATCTGAACCGGGGCCCTCTGGCATCCCAAGCCAGCTCTTAACCAACGTACCACTCGGCCAGCCCCATAATTACATTTTTAATTCATAAGCTAAAATTAGTGCTACAACAAAGGAAACCCATTATATTGAAATAACTTATCAAATATTTTTCAAATGTGCATTAAAGTGATATTTGAACCTTAGTAACACATTAAAAAAGATCTTGTGGCAGGCCTAATAACTACTATAATTTTGAAGTAGTAACAAGCATAAATGATATCTCAACACATCTGCTAAAACTAAAATGGGAGATGAAAATATCCGTGATTTCTTTTGGTGACAAAAATCGCAGGTACTGCTGATACTTTTGCATTTCATTCCCTATATTCGTCATTGAAGGAAATGCTAGATTTCAGGTGGAGGTTCATGGAATAAAGATGTAACTTTTTTTCCTCCATCCAAGTTCTGCTCACCACGTCCTTCTCCTGCCCACCCCCTCCACTCTGCCCACTTTCAATTCTGACTGTGTACCCCGGGGCGGGGGTGAGTGGGGCTGAGGACCTCAGGTATGACACCCTGGGAGGAGCATTGTGAAAAGACCACAGGAAAGTATAGTGACATCTCAAGATCTTAATACTTATATTAACAGTCAGCATATGTATTCTGTAAATCCTCAGGGTTGAAGGGACGAT
Source organism: Hipposideros armiger (assembly GCF_001890085.2). Classification (NCBI taxonomy): domain Eukaryota; kingdom Metazoa; phylum Chordata; class Mammalia; order Chiroptera; family Hipposideridae; genus Hipposideros; species Hipposideros armiger. Next base: position 1,088,013 of record NW_017731684.1, on the reverse strand, counting down.
ATATCTGTTTGGACAAGGACGTGACTGTTTGATTCTTTCAGGAAAGGCCAAAGCCATTCTTGTAAACCCAGCTGAATTTATTTGGGCCTCATGGTTTTTAACATTACTTGTAAAGATAACTGACCAGGAGAGAGAAGCTAGCAAATAAACAATTTTTGAGTAGGGTAGGGTGGTGAGAATGAAATTAATTCCATATTAGCAAAGCATTAAAACAATGAAAGTAATAAATAGTGTTATAAGAGTTTCAGTGAAGGTGCTTCTTGGAGGTAATTTTAGACAGGTAACCATGGCTGACCTTGACCAAGAATGTGTGAGAAACTCCAGTAAAATGTGCTGACCATTGTCACCGAGCAGTATAGGCAACTGAGCTTCAATCATAATTCACAAGACATGCTTATCTGATAGCATATCAAATGACTTGTTTGGTGAGAGTTTTAGGCTTAAATCTGTCACGTTGCTTTGCACATAGTAGGCATGCTAATGTTTGTTAAATTGGTTTCATTCAATACCATTTTACAGCCTAGTCACCTTTAGGATTACATTTTTTTAAAGAAGTCAGTATTTGTTTCCACTGGAAAATTTAGAAAGCAGCCACAAGTAAACAAGTAGCTTTTCAAAGCCATCCACACCTGCCATATAAAAAGAGTGAGCATAATACATTTTTATTTTGTTAACATGAGGCTCACAGGATTGCAAAATTAACACCAGTAGAGCTTTCTACAGGCGGTTTCCATTGCAGATTTACTGAAACAGAACTTGCAAATATCTGTGTAAGTGATGGATTTGACAGCCATATCTTTAAATAGAAGACAGAGAGAGCTAGCTGTTAGGTACTTACCATGGCTTGAACATGTCAATATTTTCTCTTTTTGGATAAAAAGTCACCTATGGGTAAAACACCTGAATGAAGTGTAGTTATTGGGAATGTGCACTCATGGCTTCACTCTTGTGGCAAGGTTTAACATTCAGGGTGGCAGTGGCATGCATTGTGAGGGATGGTATCTGAAGAACTTGCGAAATTCATAATGCATATCAGCCAGGACTTCTTCCCCCCCCGCCCCCCGGAAAAGAAATCAAATGGGATTATTTTCATGGTTCGTCTGCAAATATCCTGTCTTATTGTTGTGTTGATGCTGTGTTTATTCCTCAGTATTATTTTCAAAGTTCTGAATTTGCACCTAAATTAAGAGCATGGTATTTTGGTGGTGGTACAAAATTTACTGACTTTTGGCACGTTTTTCACCATCAGTGGGTGTGTGAATGACATTATTACAGAACTTAAAAAATATTTTAATTTGTTAAGTATCAACTGTTAAAACAACAGCACAATAATGAGTAAAATAGTTAGCAGAATGGGTTTCCACATACTAATAGCCTGTCGGTATCTGCATACCAGCTAACGTGGCACCTTCATGTGTGGTTGCAGTTTATAATTCCCATGGCTCACTGACTTTGAATGAAATTTTTCACATTTTGTTTAATTGTGGAGGGCTTGCATTGTTTTTAATTTTGTGTTTAAAGTGAGACTTGAATAATATTTCATAGTTCATTTCAAATTTGTATATTTCAAAACTGCAAAAAGGCAACCATATTATATTTCTAGAGAAATAACTCTAAGCCACATACTGTTATACTGAACTTTAAGTTCATGTCCAAATTATTTTGTTGTACTAGAATTTCATTGCATTGGTAAACTAAATTCAAAAACTGACAATTCAAAAGAGACCTTATTGGTTCTGATTCATACTGATCAAATGTGCTTTCAGGGTTTTAATTTGTACTTTAAAATGTTCACATCCACTGTGACCATCATGTTAGAGTAGAATGCCTATAGATGGCTTGTTGCTGACCATGACACTTGGACTGTATTCTAGGGGTGTGAGGGCATTTCTAGGAAGTGATCACTAACTGTGCAGGCTGATTCAATTATTGTAGATTTTAATTGTATTTAAAAATATTTGTTGCCCCTCTGCTTCCTGCTCCATTAGCATCATGTTTGGTTATACAGTTTGTTTTGGTCAATGCTATCTGAGTGGAAGTGACACAAATACCTACTGAGCCAAAGCTTAAGAGTTAGTTAGGGCTCCCATGCTCTCTATTCCTCCTGTCATGATGAGGATCAACATTCCAGATAAAGGCTGTTCCCTTACTTTGTGTCCTAGAATGTAAGTGACCTGGAGCCAGAAGCATTGTTGATCTTCACTGGACATTTGACATAGGTCAGATGGGAACCCTTGTTGTAAACCGCTCAGGTTTTGGTGCTGTTTATTATCTGTGGTGTAATTTACCCTATTCTGACTGCTGTGCCATACTTAATCTCTCCCTCCAGGTTTTTAGAGGAAGGAATGACTGCTTTGAAGGCTTGCGCATATGGGATTTGAATTGAACTATATGGGAAAATGTGGAATTTGGAAATAGGGGTGAGGATGGGCTTTGCCATAGGGAAATCAGAGAGGTCAAAGGTGAGAAGATGAGATTTGGGACTGTTCGTGACCTATTTGGGGAGAAAAGTGGATTGCGGTGGCTCACTCATACAGTTTGAGTAGGCAATACATTATTTGGGAGAGGTAGGTTGGTCTAGATTGTGAACACTTGAAGGCAACTTGGAACTTTGGAGAGCTTTTGAATAAGATGAAGACATTAGTAATGTTGCATTTTAGGATGATTGGTACGGCAGCCGGATTGATAGAGGGGTTTTGAAACAATGGAAGGACTGTTTTTAGGGGCTTGCTCATGGATGTGAATGATTCTGTTTTCTGCTTCTCCTGTATGTATGTTCCTTCTTCTGTTGTGACTGGCTCCTTAACCTCTTTATTTTCTACCCCAGATCCCATCAGACCCAACCCACTTTTTTCTAATAAATATTTTACAGCACTTCCTTTATTGTTCCAAGCAAAATTCACAAATAATATAATCTACTTATACACATAATTTAAAAAACCACTCCAATATGATGCCATACTCTGTTATAAAGGAGAAACTAAAAAGAAGTAATAAAATAATCTGTGGTTCAATATGTAAGTATTGGGCATGGTGACACTAGAGGACACAAGGACATTATCAGATAACTTGCAAGTTGATGTAGAAGAGACTGAGTCACAGACGCTCAGCCCAGATGGACTTCTTGATGCTTCCCTCTCCACTCTGAGTTTCTTCCTTGGGACTCACACGTGGCAGGACAGATAGCTACCCAGTAACCCACAGGAACCGTTATGATGGACCATGGCCTTGAATGCAAGAAGGCCACATCAGTTGTGACTGAATCAACTTTGCCCAGGACACAGTTATTGACCAGGAATGTTTTACTCTCATTATTTCAGTAATCAAATCAACTCCTTCTCCCATTTGTCAGAGTGACTGTGAGAAGGCAGCAGTTTCAAACCAATTCTACAGAAACACAGGAGAGGAGTGTTGTCCTCTCTAAATTACTCATCTCTGTATTTCTAGTTATCTAGCACAGGACATAATAGGCATGAACAAATAAATGGATGGATCTCATATGTATTTATTATTGAAACCTGGTAAGTACAAAATATTATGATGAGCTGCAGTAGATATAAAAGAAACTACCTTTGTAATTCAGCAATGAAGGGAATTTTCAATAAAGATCTTTTTAAAATGTTATTTCAGGCACTAACTTAGGTGTCAGGGAGCAAGGGAAAATGTCACAGTATCTAGAGAATGGTGGAAAGTTATACTTAAGCTAAAGCAAGCCATCCTGTTAGAGTTCTCCCTCATGTTGTATATAATAGCTCTTTATCTTAATAGTATACTTGGGTTTTGACAGCAAGTTTCTTCTTTAAGAAAGCATTTGAAATTCTATTTCAAGTTCTATATTGTGAAAATGTGGTAATTTAATTGAAAGAAAGGCTAACTTCCTTGCCATATAACCTTTTAAAAATGGGGTTACCATGTTCATTACTGCTGTGTGGAAAAGCTAGGTGATGTGCTGCTATGCTTAGAAATCTTACTGTATGGGGAAGGATTCTCATTGTTCTGTATGTACCAGGAAGTTCTCTCTCTGGTTTGTGTGGTTCAACACTGTTGTGTTTTTGCTGCTCTTCAATGTAGAGTACTTCTAGCACTTACATATTTATGGAAACTTTGGTCATCTGCTCGAGTTCTACCAGAATAAAGAACAATTTTCAATTTAAACAAAGCCATACTCATCATTACCAAAGTACTTTTACAGTATTTATCTTCCAATGCACTAAATTTTGTTGTTCTAAACACACATTGAGGTATTACTTGCTGCTTTTAAAAAAATAATTATCCTTCTTGACACATACACGCGCGTGTGTGCGCGCGCAAAAAAAATTGACACGCTGTATTTCTGGGCCAATGTACAGGGCTCTAAACATGACAAAGACTTATTTTGACCTCCTGCTTTTGCATGTAAATTAGGATACTTGAAGCAGGCAGCTCCATATTTTCTTCCAGTTCATGTGTAATGCTAACAGATTGGTATGAATCAAAATGGAACACTTAGAAGCAGATAGCATTTATAAAATGCCAATTAGAGAAGGCAAAACCGCATATACAAGTTAGCTAACTGGTGAGATCAGTTAGGATAGTTTTCACTATTGTTTAATGCCACTATTTATACTTTTGCACCAGAGTAAAAATGTAATGTAACCCCCATCTTGTTAGTTTGAAAAACCTCATGAACATAGATGTATATCAATAGTCCTTTAATTGCATTTATCTGCAAAACCCTTTGAAGATCCCAGTGGCTGGTTTGCAGCTTGTACCTGTACACACTGTAGATTTCACGGCTCTGGGAAAACAGCTAGGGCCAATGCTGCTTAAGAACAGGGATATGTTCTGAGAAATAAATAGTTAGGCGATTTTGTCATTGTTTGAACATTATAGAGTGCGCTTACACACACCTAGATGGCACAGCCAGCTACACACTGCGGCTCTGTGGTACAGCGTATTGCTCCTGGGCTACAAGCCTGTACAACATGTAACTGTACAAAGCAATGAGATTAAATCAAGCACAAGAGAAAATGATGCAATCAAGAGATGTGGTAAACGCAAGATGGATGAGGCCTCTGCCAGCATAACTCGGCACACTGTTTTATAGCAAATTTTTTTCATAAGTAGAAAAGAGTACACTCTAAAATAATGATAACATGTATAGTATAGTAAATACACAAACCAGTAGCATAGTTGTTTATTATCATTAGCAGGTATTATGTTCTGTATGTCCATATTATGTTATATGTGCTATACTTTGATTTGATTTGCAGCGCAGTAGGTTTGTTTACACCAGCATCACCACAAACACATGACTAATGTGTTGTGCTATGACGTTAGGACATGACTAGGTGGTAGGAATTTTCCAGTTCCGTTATAATCTTATGGGACCACCATTGTATATGGGGTTTCTGCTTGACAAAAATGTCATTATGTGGTGCTTGACTGCACATGGAATTTTTTTTGTAAAGAATTTGAATAATTAGAGAAATAGTTCAAACTTCAGGTTACAGGGCTTTTTCTCCCCGATTAATGAATAGGCTTTCTGAATTGTGTAAATCATAGGCTGGCAAAGTATGGCCCTTGGGCTGCCTCTGGCTCACTGCCTCTTTCTGTGGGGCCCCTGAGCTAAGAATATTCTTTACACTATTAAACAGTCACATTTTAAATGGTTGTTTAGGCATCGACATAATAGCCTTGTTTTAGCTACTTGGGCCTCAAAGCCTAACATAGTTACTGTTGGGTCTTTTCAGGAAGAAGTTTGCCAACCTCTGAGCTAGATTCTGTTGATAAGACTTTGCCTAATTGAATTGCACTGATAGATATGAGGTGGGTAAAAATGCTTGCTGGGCCACATTCATGGGATGCTCAACAGGTATTGGTAGTAAGTGAAGCACCCCCACAGTTTGTGCTGTGAGTGGAGGTGCTTTAAGAACTAAGAAGCTTTTTTACTCTCACCTGTTCACATAAGCCACAGAAAAGAAGGGTGAACTGTTACCAACCTGGACTATCTATCCCCCTAAAGGCTGCAGCAAAATCCGCAGGGACTCCAGAGCTCGTTCAGAGCTACAAGGTTTGGAATGAGGCAAAGACAGAATAAAACAGGTACCCAGCAGCAACACAGTAATTCTTCCTAGTATTTTGGCCAGTGGGGTCATCCATTTGAGCTTCACTTGGAAATCTGCATGACAATGACAGTACAGCAGATTTTGGAATAATGTCATTTTATTCAACATCGTTTTGTTATAATATTGATGAGATGCCTTAGGAACTTAACTCTTGTTTACATCTATTAGCCCGTGATAAAATTGATTTCATTATACGTCATTTCTCTTAAAGTCACAGAGCCTCTCAACGATGTTAAGCGAGGATTTACTATCCATGAACACAATATTTATTAAGTCTCCAGTCTCCTTAAAAATAAAACTAGTGACCCTGGCATGGGGGTGACCTTTCCTGGAACTTAAATCCAGAACAGGTCTGGCTGTGAAACCCTGGGGTCCTAAGAGCGTGGTCGTGTACGTTAATGGGGGGCTCCTAGGTAGCAGGCAGATGTGGCTATTGGACATTTGAGAGCCCAGCTAGCTTTGCGTCTGTGGGAGGGATGGTGCCTGCTCTCTTCCCCTGAGATGCTTGTCGCAGGCCCACAGTTTTGGTGACAAAGCTGATGTCCCATCATTTTGATCTCCTTTGCCTTATTTTTAATTCCATGTCTCGTTAATGATGATTGCAACTCATTTCTTCCCGTGTTTCACTTCTCATTGAATCTGTGGAATATGCACCTGGCAGAAGAACTTGCTTTTCCTTTTCCCTTTAAATTTGGGCAAGCTTTCAAACACGCCTTAATGAAATTCTTCATACGCAGCCTCCCATTCTGGTGAGAAGCAAGCGTGGAGTAAACCTGTTAGGTTGTTGTGGACAGGGAGGCCAAATGCATACTTTCTGAGTTTGGGCAGGTGGCCCAGCCACTCTGTGGCTCAATGTTTTCATATAAGCAAAAGATCCATTCCATGTTTCCATTCTGTTTTGAAAAGTTTGATTCAAAGAAGGATAGTACTGATAAAAAAATTGGCTGTATGCCACAAACTTAATTGCTCAAAACAACACAGATTTATCATTTTACAGTTCTGGAGGCGAGAAGTCCTAAAATCAAGTTGTCTGCAGGGCCGGTTCCTTCTGGATGCTTCCGATGAAAATTCATTTCTTTGCCCTTGCCAGCTACTAGAGGCGTCCTTATTCTTGGCATCGGGCCTCTCATCACTTTGTTTTCTCCCTCTGCTTCCCTTTTCACATGGCCTTCTCCTGCCTCTGAGCCGACTGCTTCCCTCTTAAAAGGATCCTGTGACACATGAGCCCACCAGAATAACTCAGAACAAGCTCCTCATTTCAGGATCCTTAACTTAATCACACCTGTGAAGTCCCTTTGCCAGGTAAGGTAATGTGTTCATAGGTTCTGAGAATTAGGATGTGGACGTTTGGGAAGGAAGAGGTGGCTTTGTTCTGTCTCCCCTGCATCCCTACCATGTCTCTGTTCAAAATCCCTTGGATGGTTCCCCTTTGCCTAGAAAGTAGTTTCAAGATTTATCTTTCTCTGAAAATAAAGCAAACAAGGACTACAATAAAATAGGTTGCAGTTTCCTTTTCACCTAGATTACTAGGGAGCTCAGGGACATATTTAAACTTAATTACCATAACCATGTTGACATTTAAATGTGGATATTTTATTATTTTCCTCCATCTTATTTTATGTTGCATAACTTTATTAATTTGTCTGCTCTGAAAAAGGCAGTTTGTGTTTTTTTTTGGAGGGCAGTGTCACTGGCCCTCATATGTGGGATCCGAACTGGGGCCCTCTGGCATCCCAAGCCAGTTCTTAACCATCGCACCACTCGGCTGGCCCGGCAGTTTGTGATTTTATTCTGTATATTGATTTTAAAAATATTGAGTAGCACTCCTTAGTTCTTTTTGGAAGTGGTAAGGAACCTGAATCCTAAACTCAGGCATAGACTCTCAATAGTTTGGCCAGGTTTTCTTTTTCAGCTTCGTCCCCTAATCACTGACCCATATAGCCCACACAACCAGCATGTGTCTTATGTAGGGTCTGTAGAGCTTAGCCTGGATCTTATAAATTTGCTCATGTAGGTCTTTATTTTACTTAGGTCTCTTTCCAAGCAGCAGAAACTCATCCAGTATGTCTTTAGCAAAAGGAGAAAATGGTGGCTCTTGTGAAAGCACGGTGTGCTCTGGCTATAGCTTGATTGAGCTTCAAACAACAGCTTCGGGATTCAGTTTTTCTCTATCTTTTTGCCTCTGCTTGACTCTGGATTTTATTTTTATTCTTCGGTTCTATGTGGTGCCCAGATGGCAACAGCAGTTCAAGCCTTACATGTTTTCCCTTTTCAGTGTCATGGGATAGAGCAGGGGTCGGCAAACTTTTGAGACAGAAGAAACGCCAGGGGTCAGCAAACTGTGGCTTGCGAGCCACATGTGGCTTTTTGGGTACATACATGTGGGTCTGAAGTAAAATTTAAAATGAAAATAAAACAACGTTTCTTTTATAAATTTTTTTTTAAATTGGGGAGTTGGGGGAGGGGAACAGTGTTGGGGAATTGGGGAGGGAGACCAGCCAAGTTGTTATTCTTCAGTCTTAGTTGTGGAGGTCACCAGTCGCCGTCTGGCTGCCCGTCGGCAGTTCGTGGCCTCTAAGCTCAAAGTGCTGTGTTACAATCTTAGTTGCGGGTGTGCATAGCCACCATCCCATGTGGGAGTCGAACCAGCAGCCTCGTTGTTAAGAGCACACGCTCTATCCACTGAGTCATCTGGGCAGCAGCTTAGCTCAAGGTGCTGAGTTCAGTCTTAGTTGTGGGTTGGAGTAGCCACCATTCCATGCAGGAGTCAAACCAGCACCCTCTGAGGATCTTACAATGTAGAGGGGGAGACTGCATTTCACAGGTATTTGTAGGTGTGATGAGTGTTACAAAAAGAGAAGTGAAGGGAGAATTTAACGGGATGTTTAGTCTGGCATTCTGAGAGGGCTTCCATGAGGAGATGTTTTTTAACATGTATCTGGGAATTACCTAGACATAGGTGAGGATAGTTTAGGATAAAGGAATGTAATCTTGTACAATGAATGAAGTAGAAAGGCCCAGAAACCTTTTTATACCAAGAGGCTTGAACTCCTGTGTCTAGGAAGATGGATAATGGAAAGAAGCGGGCCAGAGTTAGAAAAATACATGATGGAGGAAGGGGGTGAGAAGTGAAAGGCTCAAGCCCATTTTAAGTGGTTTTATCCTCTCCGCTCCAAAGCAAGATGCTAGATCTTCTGATTTTTCAAGAGCTTCTAATTCATATTTGTCAATTTAAAATTTTTGGCAATTGATTAAATCTTTTGAAATACTATCAGCAAAATAAGGCGGTCCCATGTCTAGTTGATGACTTGTACTATACCTTAATCTGTTCACGAAGTTAAAATCTGTAATTCCTGGACTCCACCCCCAAAGTTCTGACTTGCGATCTCTAGGATGGGGCTTTGTTATCCCAATTTTTTTTTTAAGATTTTTTTATTGGGGAATTGGGGGGATGGGAACAGTGCTGGGGGAATTGGGGGAAGTGGAACAGATTAGTTGCTGTTGTTTTGTTCTTCAGTCTAGTTGTGGAGGACGTTGCTTCACTGGCCCAAGTTGGCATCATCATTACGCTCTTCCCGGGCGAGGCAGATCAGTCGCCGGCTTCCGGACGGCCGCTCACTGTGGCTGCTGGCCGCTCACGCTGGCTGCTGGCTATATACGGTAGCCCATGGCAACCCACTGCCACAGGGACTGCAGCCCACGCTGTCGCCGGCGACTCACGGAAGCCCAGCTCCAGGTTGAGCTGTTGTTCAGCATCTTAGCTGTAGAGGGCAGTGTCACTGGCCCTCATGTGTGGGATCCGAACCGGGGCCCTCTGGCATCCCAAGCGAGTTCATAACCATCGCGCCACTCGGCCGGCCCTGTTATCCCAATTTTTAACCATGCAATTCATATGCCAGCATTTTCAAGCCCATACTTTGAGAAACACCATCAAAGGGTATGAAAGAAATTTGGATTGATTGGATTGTAGAGCTTGAGAAGGGAAAAGCAGCAGCCTGGTCCTGCAGGCCCTGTGGGGTATGGCAAGTACTGTGGATTTTTTATCCTGAGTTTGATGGGAAACCAGTAAAGGTTTCAAGGAGGAAGTATTGTGTTAGATACTGTCTTGTGAAGGCTGATTATTTATGTTTCAGGACTTTTGCAAGCAAGTTGTTACACCAGTGGTAGCTTGAAATCTCCATGGTTTGATTGTTTATATCAATGGAAATTAGCAAATGCCACAAATCACTCTTCCTGCCCTTGAGATGGTTGTTAAACATTTACCAGACACCACTGAGTTTGTTCATTAAACAAACAAAATGTATCTACATATACTATGCATACATATAGTATATATAACATATATGCATACACACATATATAATTTCAGAGATCATTCTGGCTGCATTGTGGAGAGTAGATTAGAGAGGACAAGATGGAAGGTGTAATAGTGTAGGTGAGAAATTATGGTGGCAGAAGAAGGAGATGAATAAGTAGATGTATAAACTTTTGCCTCAGAGCTATGGCTTAAAACAACAGCCATTTGTTTAGCTGGCAGTTCTGGGCAGTTCTCTTGGTTTGTGCCAGGCTCTACTAAGTTTGCCTGGCTTTGCTTGTGTGTCGTGGTCACTTAGCAGGTCAACTAGGGACTGACTGATCAGGATGGTTCCACTACGCTCAGAGGTTGGCTGGCTACTGGTTGGGTGATGGGTGACTGGGCATGTGTCTCTCATCATCGAACTTGTTGGTCCATTCATGTTAAAAGAGCAGCAAGGGGGCCAGCTGAGTGGCTCAGTTGGTTAAGAGCTGGCTTGGGAGTGCGAGCTCTGATCAGTATGGCCACCAGTTTGGATTCCACATGGGTCAGTGATGCTGCGCCTTCTACAGCTGAGATTGTGAACAACAGCTCTACCTGGAGCTGGGCTGCTGTGAGTCGCCAGCGACAGCGTAGGCTGCAGCCCCTGCTGCAGTGGGCTGCCGTGAGCTACCGTGAGTAGCTGGCAGTCAGCGTGAGTGGCCGGCAACCGTTGAGAGCCGCTGTGAGGGGCTGTCCAATGCCGGCAACCGACTGCCTCAGCCGGGAAGAGCGCAATGATAATACCAACATGGGCCAGTGAAGTGGTGTCCTCCACAACAAGACTGAAGAACAAAAGGACAGCAACTTGTCTGTTCCCCTTCCCCGATACCCCAACGCTGTTCCCCTCCCCCAATTCCCCAATAAAATCTTAAAAAAAAAAAAAGAGCAGCAAGAAGGCAAGCCCCAATGTGCAGTTACTTTTCAAATGCCTGCTAATGCGCAGTTAGCCAAAGCAAGTCACAAGTCCAACCTTGATTCAGGGGTAGAAAAAGACCACCTCTTGATGGGAGAAGCTACAGTCTTTTTACAGTGGCATAGATAAGAGGAGGGGAGGAATTTGTTGCCAGTTTTGCAACAAATGATGGGTTTATGAGAAGGTTAGGAGATGGTGTAATTGGGACTATTGGTGACTGACTGATGTGGGAGGTGAGAAGAAGTAAAAGTGAAGCGTGATTAGTCAACTTGTCCTGTATGTTTATCATCTGCTTCCAACCGAATGTAAATGTAGGACAGAGAGAGTAATGAAGTACAAGAAAAACTATTGCCGGACACCTCAGACAGTGATTTCTACCTCTTAGGCACATATTTGTTGTCCAATTAAGTAAAATCATGCTCTTCTCAGTTTTGTCACCTGCCTGAGTTTACTCAAGTCACAGTACCATTTTTGCTCCACGTGGATTATTATTCCATGTTCTCCATTTCATTTCAAATAAACCTTGTTCAAAATGTTGCTATTTGAGAAATGAGAAACTCCTACCTGAAAAATCTATATACCCTGTTCCTTCCTGCGTGATGCATTAGGGAGTCTTATGTGTTGAAACCTTGCTCTTTGGCCTCAGTTCTTTGTGTGTGTACGAGTATACACATAGGACAATATGATTGTAATTCTACTAACGATATGTTGTGATGTCCACGGTCACTTTCAGATTCATCCAGTGAATGGAGTAGAGAAGATTGTATGCTCCATGGGGATAGGGTCGGATCTTGTTGCTTGGGACTGTGTCTCCAGGTCTTGCACAGAATCTGATGCAAGTAGGCTTCAAATACCGACATGCTGAATGAGGGAGCCCTTGGAATTTACTCTGTAGTTCATGGACTCATATGTCTGATTTTATCCCTAAACAAGAGGTACAAAAGCACATCAGAAAACCAGCTCCACTCTAGTCCACTTCCTTCAGCTCCTTACTGTAATTCTTTAATAAACTCCACCTGTGCAGAAACACATCTGCCAGAAATATGTATCTTGTGCTTATTCTCTGTGTTACCTGCAGTTCTTGTCCAAATAAATCACTGTGAAAATCCAAGTATGTTTTTAAATGTTAGTAAAGCAATTACAGCACTATGACTTTAATTTTTCAAAGTTAATTTGTGATTTTGTTTTTGAAGCATAAATGTGATTCAAAAGCAAAGGCTGTAACTTACACCTTATAACCTTTTATTTCCGTTTTTATTAAATGTATTGGGGTGACATTGATTAGTAAAATTCTATAGGTTTCAAGTGTACATTTTTTCAATAATACATCATCTATATATCACATTGTGTTCTCACCACCCAGAGTGAGTTCTCCTTCCATCACCATATATTTGACCCCCTTTTCCCTTCTGTACTACTCCCTCTCCCCCCCTTGCCCTCTGGTAACCACTAGACTGTTTTTTGTGTGTATGAGTGTTTGCTTTTTTCTTTGTCTCGTTTGTTCGTTGCTTTCAGTTCTATATCCCATAGATGAGTCAAGTCATATAGTTCTCAACTTTTTCTGTCTGACTTATTTCACTTGGCATGATAATCTCAAGATCCATGTTGTCGCAAATGGCAGTATTTCATTTTTTCTTATGGCTGAGTAGTATTCCATTGTGTATATATACCACATCTTCTTTATCCACTCATCTATGGAAGGACACTTTGGTTGTTTCCATGTCTTGGACACCGTGAATAATGCTGCAGTGAACAAAGGGGTACATATAGCTTTATGGATAAATGTTTATAGATTTTTAGGACTGGTGGGTCACATGGTAATTTTATTCTTAATTTTTTGAGGAAACTACATACTGTTTTTCATTGCAACTGTACCAATTTACATTCCCACCACCAGTGTATTAAGGTTCCTTTTTCTCCGCAGCCTCTCCAACATTTGTTATTACTTGTCTTGTTGATGATAGCCATTCTAACAGGTGTGAGGTGGTATCTCATTTGATTTGCATTTACCTAATAGCTAATGATGTTGAACATTTTTTCATGTATCTGTTGACCATTTGTATGTCTTCTTGAAAGAAGTTTTTGTTCATGTCCCCTGCCCATTTTTTAACTGGATTGTTTGTTCTTTTTATTGTTGAGTAGCATGTGTTCCTTATATATTTTGGACACTAGCCCATTATCGGAGGCAATGTTTGCAAATATTTTCTTTCATTTGATTGGTTGCTTCTTTGTTTTATTCATGGTTTTTTTTTGGCTGTGCAGAAGCTTTTTAGTTTGATGTATTGTGTTGTTGGAAAAGTCATGACGTATTTTTTTCAAAGTTTTTCATTGCAAAAATGCGTCATGACTTTTCTGACAACCCAATAGTTCCTTTCATTTATTTTAGCTTTTACTTCCCTTGCCTTTGAGTTCAAACTCATAAAATCCTCTATAAGACCAAAGTCCATAAGTTAAGTACCTATATTTTCTTCCATGCAATTTATTGTTTCAGGTCTTAGTTTAGGTGTTAAATCCATTTTGAGTTAATTTTGGAACATGGCGACAGATAGTAATCTAGTTTCATTCTTTTGCACATGGGTTTCCAACTCTCCCAGAACCATTTATTGAAGAGGCTTTGTTTTGTCCATTGTATGTTTTTGGCTCCTTTGTTGAAAACTATCTGCCCATATATATGTGGGTTTATTTATGGGTTCTCAATTCTATCCCATTAGTCTGTGTGTCTATTTTTCTGCCAAATACCATGCTGTTTTGATTATTATTGCTCTGTAGTACAGACTGTGGTCAGGGGGTGTGATAACTTTGGCTTTCTTCTTTTTTCTTAGGATTGCTTTGGCTATTTGCAGTCCTTTGTGATTCCATAGAAATCTGATGATTTTTTGTTTTATTTCCTTAAAATATGCCATTGGGATTTTGATGGGATTGCATTAAATCTGTATATTGCTTTGGGTAATATGGCCATTTTTACTCTGTTGATTCTTCCAATCCTTGAACACGGAATATCTTTTCATTTCTTTGTGTTGTCTTCAATTTCTTTTAAGAATTTCTTATAGTTTTCAGTGTATAGGTCCTTCACATCCTTTGTTAAGTTTATTCTTTGGTAACTTATTCTTTTTGTTGCATTTGCAAAAGGAATTGTTTTTCTCATTTCTTTTTCTGAAATTTCACTTGTAGTGTATAGGACTGCAATGGATTTTTATATATTGATTTTCTATCCTGAAACTTTACTGTATTTGTTTATTGTTTCTAATAGTTTTCTGGTGGAGTCTTTAGGGTTTTCTATATGTAGCATCATGTCATCTGCAAAAAGTGACAATTTAACTCCTTCATTCCCAATTGGACACCTTTTATTTTTTTTCTCTTGCATGATTGCTCTGGCTAAGATTTCCAATACTATGTTGAAAAGCAGAGGTGATAGGGGACAGCCCTGTCATGTTTCTGAACATAGAGCAAAGGGCTCCAGTTTTTCACCATTAATTATGATATTATTATAGCTAAAGTTTTGTCATATGTGGCCTTTGAGGTACTTTCCTTTTATACCTATTTTATTACATGTTTCACTCATAAATGGATGTTGCATCTTGTCAAATGCTTTTCCCCCATCGATTGATATGATCATCTGATTTTTATCCTTTATTTTGCTTATGTGGTATATCACATTATCAATTTGCATATGTTGAACCATCCTTGTGCCCCCGGAATGAACATC
The DNA here is from genome assembly GCF_001890085.2 of Hipposideros armiger. Classification (NCBI taxonomy): domain Eukaryota; kingdom Metazoa; phylum Chordata; class Mammalia; order Chiroptera; family Hipposideridae; genus Hipposideros; species Hipposideros armiger. Next base: position 1,072,951 of record NW_017731684.1, on the reverse strand, counting down.
ACTTGATCGTGATATATAATCTTCTTCTGTTTTTTTTTTTAATTGGGGAATTGGGGGAGGGGTACAGTGTTGGGGAATTGGGAAGGGGGACCAGCCAAATTGTTGTTCTTCAATCTTAGTTGTGGAGGGCACCAGTCTGCATCTGGCTGCCCGTCGGCAGTTTGTGGCCTCTAAGCTCAAGGTGCTGTGTTACAATCTTAGTTGTGGGTGGGCATAGCCACCACCCCGTGCAGGAGTCGAAGCCGGAATCCTGGTTGTTAAGAGCCTGCGCTCTATCCCCTGAGCCATCCAGGCAGCAGCTCAGCTGAAGGTGCTGAGTTCAGTCTTAGTTGTGGGTGGGCATAACCACCATCCCATGAGGGAGTTGACCTGGCAGCCTTGTTGTTGAGAGTGCATGCTCTATCCACTGAGCCATCTGGGTGGCAGCTCAGCTCAAGGTGCCAAGTTCAGTCTCAGTTGCAGGCAGGCATAGCCTACCATTGAACAGGCATTTTTGTTGTTAGGAGCACATGCTTGCACCAGCTGAGCCATCCTGCCACCTCTTGGCAGCTCAGCGGCATTTCAGCTTGGGCACAGTGTCACTGGCCCGTGTGAGAATTGAACCGGTGGCCCTGTTGCTCAGAGCACGCGCTCTTAAGCTAACTCTTAACCAACTGAGCCACTCGGCCAGCCCAATAATCTTCCTAATGTATTGTTATATTCCATGTGCTATTATTTTTTTAAGATTTTTGCATCTGTGTTTATCAGAGATATTGGCCTAATTGGTCTGTAGTTTTCTTTTTGTGTGTGATCCTTACCAGGTTTTGGGATCAAGGTAATGTTGGCCTCATAAAATGAGTTAGGAAGTATTCCCTCTTCCTCAAATATTTGAAAGAGTTTGAGGATGACAGGTATTAAATCATCTTTGAATGTTTGAAAAATTCACTAGTGAAACCATCTGGTCCTGGACTTTTGCTTTTGGATGACTGTTTCAATTTTCTTACTGTTGAGGGGTCTGTCAATTTTATTAATCTTTTCAAAGAACTACCTCTTTGTTTCATTAATTTTTTTCAATTGTTTTTTTTGTTTCCTATTTCAATTCTGTTCTAGTTTTTATTATTCCCTTCCTTCTGCTGACTTTGGTTTCATTTGCTCTTCTTTTTCCTAGTTCTTTAAGATCAATGTTAGGTTGTTTACTTGGGATTTTTCTTGTTTCTTGAGCTAGTCCTCTAATGATATAAATTTCCCTCTTAATACTGCTTTCGCAGCATCCCGATAATTTGATAATGATGTATTTTCCTTCTCATTTGTTCCTATGCATCTTTTGATCTCTCCTTTTATTTCTTTTTTGACCAAATCATTCTTTAATAGTGCATTTAATCTCTACATATTTGTGGTTTTTCCCACTTTCTTTTTGCAGTTCATTTCCAATCTTAAAGCATTTTGGTCAGAGAATATGCTTGGTATGTTTTCAATCTTCTTAAATTTGTTGAGGCTAGTTTTGTGTCCCAACATATGGTCTATCCTTGAGAATGTTCCATGTGCACTAGAAAGGAATGTATGAGGTTAGACAATTAAGTTTGTGAACTCATCCTAGAAAAAGTGCTACATACCTCATTGCTAAATATTACTATGGTCACCTTCGAAATGCTCCCCCTTGGGAGGCTATGCACCAATGCCAGCACCTAGTCCACCCTTCAAAGCAATTTTGGAACTCTTTCTGGAATGGCCATCAGAGCTGTCATCATATTACCCTTGATGTCCTGAATGTCATCAAAATATTTTCCTTTCAATATTTCCTTTATCTTCAGATAAAGAAAGAAGTCACTGGGTGCCAGATCAGGTGAGTAGGGAAGGTGTTCCAATACAGTTATTTGTTTACTGGCTAAAAACTCCCTCATGACAGTGCCGTGTGAGCTGGTACATTGTGATGCAAAAGCCATGAATTTTTTATGAAAAGTTCAGGTCGTCTAACTTTTTCACGCAGATTTTTTAGCACTTCCAAATAGGAACCTTGCTTAACTGTTTGTCCAGTTGTTACAAATTCATAATGAATAATCCCTCTGTTATCAAAAAAAAAAGGTTGGCAACATCGTTGCAGCAAGTTCAGGAACTTAATTATTTGAACTCCTATAGTCTCATGTTCTAGAATGAAGGGCTCTATAAATGTCAATTATGCTCATTTGGTCTAATATGTCACTTAAGGTTCATATTTTCTTTTGTTTTTCTTTTCAATAATCTATCCATAGCTGTCAATGGTGTATTTAGGTCTCCTACTATATTTATGTTTTTGTCATTTTCTCCCTTTAGTTTTGTTAGTAGTTGCTTAATATATTTTGGTATTCCTTGGTTAGGAGCATATATGTTATATCTTCTTGTTTTATTGTCCCCCTTATCTTATAAAATGTCCATCTTTGTCTCTTGTTACCTTTTTTAGTCCTAAAGTCTGTTTCATCTGATATAAATATAGTACATCCACTTTTCTCTGGATGCCATTTGCTTGGAGTATCATTTTCCACCCTTTTACTTTGAGTCTATATTTGTCCTTGTAGCTGAGATGTGTCTCTTGGAAGCAGCATTTAGTTAGGTTTTGTTTTTTGATCCAGTCTGCTACTCTGTGCCTTTTTATTGGTGAGTTCAGCCAATTTACATTTAGGGTGATTGTTGATATATGAGGATTTCCTTTCATTCTATCTTTGTTTTGTTTTTTTGTAGCTCAGTGTTTACATTGTTTCTTTGCCTTTGTGTTTCTGTGTTATTTTAGTTTGATGGTGTTCTATGATTCTTTTATTTTGTTTAAACTTTTTTTGTGTGTGTGTTATGTGTCTTAGTTCTAAGTCTTTTGTTTTTTGTTTTTTGAGTGGTTTCCATTAATTTTATGTAAAAGAAAGTTTTACACATGCAATAGTCCTTTTTCTTCAGCATGCATTTTATCTCCATTTCCATTTCAAATTCAGAACTTTACTCCCTCCTCTTTTATATTTTTGTTGTCATAAATTATCCATATTTGTGATGCAATTTCATTTCTGAATTGCAATAGCAAATTGTCTTCTTCTCATTTTCTTTTTTCACATTTTTATACTCTTTACCCTTTATGTTATGTTTAAGTGTATAGTGCCCTATTCTGTGTAGGGGTTGTCATTTCTTCTTTCTGCCTGTCTGTTAGTAATCTTACTCATAGTTTTGTATCCTTTGTCTTTTTGTTTCAGGTCAAATAGCCTCCTTCAGTATTTCCTGTAATGCAGGCCTTGTGGTGCAAAATTCCCTGAGCTTCTGTATATCTGGAAAGGTCTTTATTCCTCCTTCATATCTAAAGCATAACTTTGCTGGATATATTATTCTTGGCTGGTAATTTCTCTCTTTCAGTATTTTGAATATTTGCTTCCACTCTTTCCTGGCTTGTAGAGTTTCTGCTGAAAAATCTGATGATAATTTAACAGGGCTTTTCTTTGTAGGTTACCATCTTCTTTTCCCTGGCTGCCTTGAGAATTCTTTGTCATTAATTTTTGACAGTTTCAATATAATATGTCTTGGAGAAGGCCTGTTAGGATTGAGGTAATTAGGTGTTCTATTTGCTTTTTGGATTGGGGGATTCCATTCTTTCCATAGGTTTGGGAAATTCTTTTTGACTATTTGAATAGGCTCTCTGTGCCCGTCTCCCTCTTTTCTCCTTCTGGTATACCCATTATTCTTATAGTCCTCTTTCTGATGGAGTCAGTAGTTCTTGTAGAGTTCTTTTATTTCTTTGAACTCTCATGTCTCTCTCTTCTTCCATCTGCGACATTTCCAGATTTCTATCTTTGATCTCACTACTTCTTTCCTTCATCTGGTCAGCTCTATTTCCTAAGCTGGGTATTTCATTCTTCATCTGTTTTATTGAGTTCTTCAGCTCCCGAATTTCTGTTTGGTTCTTTTCAAATATTTGAATCGGTTTGGTGAAGTATTGATTTTGTTTGTTGATTTTATTTCTGAATTCATTAAACTGCCTATCTGAGTTTTATTGCATCTTGTTGAGTTTTTTCAGAACTGCAATCTTGAATTCTACGTCATTTAAGTCACATATTTTTATGTCTTTAATTTTTTTTTTCTGGAGATGTTTTATTTTCTTTCTGAGCTGCCTTGTTACCTTGGTTATTCATAGTAATTAATGGATTATTTTTCTTCCTGGGCATCTATGGGAGTGAATTCTGCACCAATTGATATGAAAAGCTCTTCCTTTTTTTTTCATGCTTTCCATCAGGTAGCACTGGAGTGTTTTATTTTCTCTTGTTCTGTTCAGGTTTCTTGTGTGATGGGAGACTTTCTGGGGCTTTGGGCTTCTCCTCTGTGACCAGGTTGCCTCAGTCTCAGGGCATCACCCCCGTAGGAGGATGTGGTGGGTCATGGGGTTCTGATTCCCTGAAATCCCAGTTCTGATCCCTGAAATCCCCTGAAAGCCCCAGCAGCCAGATGCAGAGCTGTGTGCCTCAGCAGCCCTGGGTGCCCCACTGCAATCAGCTGTGAAAGGTGGGGGCAGGTGGGCTGGGAGAGGTGGCTGGTGTGTTTTTGTTTGTGTGCTCCTCCAAGTAATGGTGACTGCCAGACCACAGCCGTCTTGTCCCTAGAGCTCCTCCCTTGTTACTGGAATTAGCTGCACTGTGTGTCTGCTGCTCAGGAATTGTCTCTCCAGTTGTCAGGGCTGTCGATATTCTGGTCTTTAATCTGACACAGCTACAGTTTTTCTGGGGCCTGCTGGTAACACTGGGAGGGTGTGGGGAAGGTGAGCTCTGGGACAGTGGGGGAGGTGGCCAGGCTCCATGGCTTTGTTTTCTGCCTGGCAGTGAGGTCTGTTAGACCGCAATTGTTGCACTTCTGTATTCGGTCTTTGCTCCGAGGTCTCTGTTCAGATTGATCGATTGATTGCTGGGTTTAGCTGTATTATATGCTGATCCCTCAGGCAGGGTTGCTAGGGCCCCAGAGAGTGCACCTGCAGTTTGGTTCCTCCCCTCTCCCAGGCCCACAGTGACCTCTGGACTGCATCCCATGGCCCCCGTCCCGGCTCTTCTCCCTTCCCTCCTCCCATGTTTGCCCCAATTTGCCTACCTTCAGATGTTTCAGTGCAGATCTCTCAGATATGTTTGTGTGTTGCTTAGGGAATCTTTTGTTGAATGATAGCTGTTCAAGTTGTTGTACCTTCGAGGGGAGATATCAAGGACCAGCACCCCTCACACTGCCATGTTTCTGATATCACCCTGATCTTTATAACTCTTGGCAGATTAGGCGTTTGCATCTGTATCTACAACTTGGTTCTGCAATAGCTGCATTTATTTTCTTTTTGTTTTTTTTTAATGGGGTCAGTTCCTACTACTCTTTGCTTTAGTGGTGTTAAGTGGATGATTATTAAAAATAATAATGAGGAGAATCAGAATCACTGTGTCACATTCAAGAATGGGGTTACACCATGCTTTCTGAGGTGTGGAGTGTATATCCTTTCCTCCCCTACAAATGACTGACAAAGATATCTTCTGAGTTGTCAGCTGCTGGTGCTGATATCTGCATGTATGCCTAAGCTCTTTGCTAGTGAGATCGGTACATAGCGTGGAATTTTGAAAGCAATGCGAAGGAAGGAGGGAACCATGGGAAGTGGGAAGAAGTGATATGGAAGTGCTGAGAAGGTGAGAGATAAGACCAGTGGTCAGTTGGAGAGGGGAGAAGAGAAAGTCATCTGCAGGGCAGAGCCACCCCTGTTATTTTTATTTTGTTGAGAGCGTGTCTTTAAAGCTATCTTGGGTTACTTTGTAACAATGTAGCATGTGTATATTTAACATGAGTAAAATACATCTATCTTTATATGGCTTATGGCTTTTATAATTACAAGAGAAGAAATGAAAACAGCCAGGATAGAAAACACCTGCCTCTCTTGTTAATGATTCGTTCTCCAGGGAAGGGAGAAGTAGGAGAAAAAATGACAGAAATTAATTGGTGCCATCTTTTTTAGCTTGTGTTCAAAGACAGTGAGTGACTCCTTATAACATGAATTCCGTATTTTCATCAGTGACAAAATAAATCATCATATGCCTACCAAAGCTTATAAGATACTAGAATTGTCAAGAAAACCCTTTATTCCAAAGAAAGGAGATTGAAAAAATAAGGGGTGGCACAGGTCAGGATCCTAGCAGCTCCTTAGAGAATGAAAGGTGTTTATGTCCCATCGATACTGACAACCTGCCCGCTTTTAAATGAGTCATCAGGGATGGGTGTAAGTGGAACAGCTTTGCAGTTCCAGTATCTTGACACATTTTTTGATTGTGCCATTAAACACAGTAAGGCTACATGTTGACTTATTTTATAGATCGGCAGGTAAAGAGATGGCATTTTTTGAATTTCATTTTATCTGATTTGGAATCCCTCTTTATGTGCCTACATTTGATTCATTGTTACAGAGTGAATTAAACTTGCATGTGTGATGCAGTTTTTAAAACCCATAACTCAAGCACAGCAATAAAAATTGCAGCTCTCTTTTATAAAGAACTGGCTCAAAGTCTCACTCATTCCTATTGCATAAGATCAAAATTGTTACTGTCCATGAAGTTCTGCTAACTGTTACAGAAGAGAGTATGGGTTCATGCTAATGTTTTTTATGTTCTCTTGCTCATATATAAGCTCAAAATTAAAATGCCATTTTTGCCATTTAGCTTTACGACTAATCATTGCTAAAATGGCAATTGGAATTTCAAATTGACTGCCTAGCTATGAACCACCAAATAGGATTGCTTATCTGAAACAGTTTGCTGCAAAACCAAACCCTTGAACGAACTACAAGCAAGCAATTAAAACACAGGTTGTTTTTCAGTAGCGCAGTGATCATCTGACTGCAGTTATTGGCCCTAAATTCTATTAATTATGCAATCTGCTTAGTGGAATTTAAAAACAATGGTCCATTCTCCTTTTCTATTTAGTAAATTTTGGGGTCATGCCTTCTTCTTTTTCTGAATTGAATCAGATGCTCTCATTTGAAGATCTGTCTCCCAGTGTGGGATTCAGATAAGTCGGTTTCTACTTCCCTGAAATCAGAGAGCGATTAACTGCCTGTGTTTGCCTGCCAAAGTTGAGATGCTTTGCGGAGTCAAGAATAATAAAAGCAGAAATATAGGAAAAATGTAATTCCACTATAAGAGACAATATAACCCCTTGATCTCACAGAAGCAATAGCGCAGCTGTACAGGGATAATGAAGAGAATGAGGAGGCTTTTTACCTGTGTGTAGATGGCCATCAATTTAATAGAAATATGAAAGTATCAAACTCATTTCATTTTAGTGTTTTTGAGATTTTGCTTGAATTTAAGATGAAAGGTCTGAGTTTCATTAGGAATGGAAGCAAAGTTGTATCTATCTTCAGGACTCATTTTGTTTGCAATAAGTGGCAATCTTTTAATCTAGTTAATTTGAAAGCATCATAGATGAAAATTATTGTCACACAAAGAAAAATAATTACAAAATGACATTGGCAACTTTAGACCAATTTAGGAACCTAGAAGATTTTCATCAACCAAAACGGCAAGAGACAACATAAATCAATCTGATAATTTTTTTTCCTGAAACTTTGAAAGCTTTGAGGGGATTATTTTTGGGGTATGAGTGCATCATATTTTGAATTTAAAATAGAGTTATACTAGTGTTAGAAAAAGTCTTTCATTCTATTTTCTATTGTAGAAGTTTGCAAACTTTGAGCATTCTAGAATCACCTGGGGAGCTATAAAAAAATCCCGATGTCCAGAACACATTCCAGACCATGAAATCCGGATATGTGCCACCAAATTTGAGATTTTAATTCTGTCTTTTCCAAAAAAATTTTCCTTGATTCATTGATGAAGAACATGGGTTTTTAGTGGGTGAGTCCATCTATGTAATCATTGCTTATGTTCTCAACTAAAAAGTAGAAATAAGACTAATAATTGAAAAGTTCCCACCACTAATGATGATGAATTAAGGATTTTTTTGTCCATTAACCTCTTATCCTTGATAAGTACTGTTTAATAAAGTGGCATCAGTCTAGCATTTCATTTTATGAGTAAAATGAACTTGCAAGGATGAATTTTGATAGCGTGTTTCTAAGAAAAATTATGATTGTTTAATAACTTCAGAAAATCCAGATGACTAGTGAAATTCATTGGCAGGCCATCAATATTGAAAGTACCATGAATTTTCTCCAGCTGCAGGGTTTTATTAGAATCTGAATCTCTGCATTGGGGTTCAGGGGTATGATTGACAGTAGGGATTGTAAGCTGGTGGTTTTGTGGGCCATTTGGCCCAAATATGCGCTATGTACAGCCTGCACAGTGTTTCAGTGTCTGGGAACATTATGTCCAAAATCCTAATTTCGGTTTCTAACAAAAGATTATTGTACCTAGACCTGAGGAGCTGCTGCTCCCCCAGACAGAGACATGGCCCCCTCTTGTTTCTGTGCCTTGACTGGTTCCATGGCCACTTTCCTCATTCACTTTATAGTCATTGGAGCTTGAGATCCCTACTTCATACAAGGTAGTAAAGAAGGGTGTTTATTTCTTGGGTATTTGGTCCTTCTGATGGATCTAAAGCCTTATCTTTCCTTCCCCTCTCCCCATCCTTAATTGGTGGTATGTTCCAAAGAGAAGTATTGTCCTTTGCTGTATTAGCTTACTAGGGCTGCCATAACACAGTACCACAAACTAGGTGGCTTAAAACACCAAAAATTTATTATCTCCCATTTCTGGGGCTAGAAGTTCAAACTTAAGGTGTTGACAGGGCCATGCTCCCCCTGAAGGCTCTAGGGGAGGCTCTTTCCTTGCCTCTTCCAGCTCCTGGGGGTTCCCAGGTGTTTCTTGGCTTGTGGCTTCAGCACTTCAGGGTCGACCTCCATTATTACACTCTGTGTTTCTCTGTGTTCACATGACATTTTCCTCTTATTCATAAAGACACTAGATTAGACTTTATTTTAACTTGATTATATTGGGTTGTCGGAAAAGTCATGATGCATGTTTGTGACAGATGGCAGTAGTTCATTTTTGGAAGTACTAGAGTCATTTGCATGTATGTTATTGCTATGTCATTTGACAGTTGAGAGTTTTAGCTTTCTTCTAAAAAAAATTGAGCGATTTGGTTGAGTTTGGGAGATTTTACGACAAGTTGAAGATGGAATACCAAACTGTGCACATTTGCCATATTTTACTGTTTTTCTTCCATAAAGGGAAAAACGTGCGTCAAGCTTGTAAAAAGTTGCATAAAGTTTATGGTGACAATGCTCTACAAGAACGTCAGTGCCAACGATGGTTCACGAAATTCTGTGCTGGTGATTTTGATCTCAATGATGCTCCTTGATCAGGGAGGCCTACTGAGGTTGATGACGACAAAATAAAGGCATTGGTCGAGTCAAACCCATGATACACAGCATGAGAGATTGCAGAAACATTGAACATCCATCATTCAAGCATTCGCAACCACCTGAAGAAGCTGGGATACGTAAGCAAGCTCGATATTTGGGTTCCACATGAATTCAAAGAAGTTCATTTGACAGTGCATATAAACATCTGCAATATGCTCATTAAATGTGAGGAAAACAAGTCTTTTTTGAAGCGACTGATAACTGGTGATGAGAAGTGGATTGTTTACAACAACGTGGTGCACAAATGGCCTTGGTCCCGACGTGATGATTCGCCTCAAACGACATCGAAAGCAGACATTCATCAGAGGAAGGTTATGATGCTCTCAGTGTGGTGGGATTTTAAAGGTGTCGTGTTTTTCGAGCTCCTACCAAGGAACCAAACAATCAATTCCAATGTGTACTGTCGGCAATTGGACAGTTTGAATGAATCCATCATCCAGAAACGTCCAGAGCTTGTTCATTGTAAAGGAGTTGTGTTCCATTGCGACAATGCGAGACCACACACAAGTTTGATCACCCGTCAAAAATTATTGGAGCTTGGATGGGATGTGTTGCCACACCCACCATACTCGCCTGACCTTGTGCCGTCAGACTTCCACTTGTTTCGCTCTCTTCAAAACTCCTTGCGTGGTATAACGTTCAATTCAGATGAGGCTGTAAATCAGCACCTTGTTCAGTTTTTCGCAAATAAAGACAGGTCCTTCTATGAACGAGGAATTATGAAGCTCACTGAACGATGGCAAAAGGTTATCAAACAAAACGGGCAATATATCATTGATTGATCTTTGTTCTTTATATAAATAAATGCCCTTTGAAAAACATAGACAAAATATGTCATGACTTTTCTGACAACCCAATATCTGCAGAGACCTTATTTCCAAACAAGGTCACATTCATTGGTACTATGGGTTAGGACGTCAGCATATCTTTTTGGGAGACACAATTCAGTCCATAATACTTGAGTTAAACATGGAGCAGGACGAGTGTGACCACTGGCCCTAGGGCCATGTGTAATCACGTGGTTGGGGTGGGGCCTTTCTGTGGACCATGTAGCCTGATATCAGCTCATATGAAGGAGATGACTCCAGCCCAGTGACTGTGTTTTAGTTCATCACCATGTTTCTTCCTCTTTCAGTCACATGTCTCTAGGAGTTTCCACCCACACACACCTGCGTTTTCTTCCCACTAAGACACTACACACATTGGAAGTTGCCATAAATACTTCAAAAGGAAATTGTTAGGGTGGTTGGAAGTGGGCACAGATGCCAGAGCAGGGTTCCTGAGGCTCACTTCCTGCCTTCATTAGTGTGGCGCTGATTCAAAAGGGGAGAGAGGTCCTGTCAGTTAGTTTTTCACTGCTTCTGGGTAATGCTCTCCCACTTTTTTTTCCTTTTTTTTAAGATTTTTTTTGGGGAATTGGGGGAGGGGAACAGTATTGGGGAATTGGAAAAGGAGAAGAGACAAGTTGCTGTCCATTTTGTTTTTCAGTCTAGTTGTGGTGCTCTCCCCACTTTGCCCCACGTTTGCAGAGCCAATGGTTGTGGCCATTTTGTTATAATACTGTGGCATTGTAACAGTTTTTTCCTGGTTGTGATGCTCTGAACTTATTTCTGATTTGAGGTCATTTGCACAGTTAATTCAGGGGATTCCCACCTCCATCTGAATGTGACACTGACCTTCCACCTGAGAATTTATTGTGTAAGTGAATTACCTGAGTATACTCAGCATGATCCTTTAACTCAACACACGAAGGGTTCTTATTTTGTTCAATGATGACTATTCTCATTTTATCCAATCTGATAATCTGTCTTTTAATTGGTGAGTTTAGATTATTTTACATTTAATATAATTATTGATATATTTGAACTTAGGTCTACTATTTTATTCTTTGTCACTTCTGCTTTTTATTCCTTTGTTCCCCTTTCTTGCCTTCTTTTGGGTTATTTGAATACATTTTACTATTCTATTTTAATTTATCTATTGGCTTTTGGGCTATATCTCTTTGTATTATTTTTTAGTGGTTGCTCTAGGGCGTAAAATGTACCTATCTCATTTTCCACAATTTACTTTAGAGCTAGTAGTTTGATACTTTGGGCAAAATGTAGAAACCGTATAAGCATTTAGTTCCCCTTATCCTCCTTCCTTTATATTATTCTCAAATGTAATACATCAGGATACACTGAAAACCCCACCAGATAATGTTATATTTTTTTGTTTCAATTGTCATATATATTTTTTAAAATATAAGAAGATAAAAGTAGCTTATATTTCCCCAGTTATTCACCATTATATCACCTTCAGTGATAAAGTTCCAGATTTCCCTGTAATATAATTTCCCTAGAGCTTGGAGAACATCCTTCAGCATTTCTTGTATGGAAAGTCTGCTGCAGATAAATTGTATGCTCCTTTTAGAGGTGTGAGGTTACCATGATTTCATTGACATGTGTGGGTATGTGCTGAGTGTGTCCTTTTCTTTTGCTTCCTGAGCAGAAACAAAGTTCCTTTGTCCAGCGGGTATTTATTTGGTGCCTACTATGTGACCAGCATTGATATGTATCAGACAATTGATGATAAAGCAGTGAACAAAGAAAAAAATATTTGCGCTTGAGGCTAACATCATGTGTGTGGGGAGATAGCCAATAAATAAACAAAGCATAATGTGTCAGATGTCATGAGTTCTATGCGGAAAAATAAAGCAGGGGTCGGAGATGGACTTTTAAATCTGGTGCTCACAGATGACTTCTCTGAGAAGGGCTTGTTGGAATCAGCGGAGGGAGCCTGCTCTCGTGGTGTCGGAGGTGGGGGCGGGGGAGGATGTTCCGGGAGAGGGAGCACCACGTGCAGACGTCCTGAGGCAGAAGGTGACTGGCAGGCTTGAGGAGCTGCAAGGAGGGCGGCCTGAGGGTCCGCAGCGTCAGGGCGAAGGGTGGTGAAGAACAGTGAGGAGCCAGGCAGGTGAGGCCGGCCTAGAGCCGCTGCTGTGTGAGAGGAGAGGAGCAGCCATGTGCACACCACAGCGTGAGATGTTCATGGGGAAAGCTGTATTTTATTTGAAGGTTTTCACTCTCTGGGACTATAACTGGTCATAAAACCTCAAATACCTAGGCCCTCTCCCTAATCCAAATATGTAAATGTAGACCTAGCATTGCAATCTTCCAATTTCACCAGACAATCTGGAGACAGACTGTTGGATTGCATCTTATGACTTTTACATACTGACAACTAAAAAATTAGTTTTCTAGGCGCCCTGAGCCAAGTAAAACACCTGCGGGCCGGAATGGGGTTCCAAGTTGCCGGTTTCTGAGCCCTGGCCTGGAGGCTCCATCGCACAGCAGGCAGCTCCGGTTCATCACTCTTGAAGGAAAACAGTACCTTTGACCTTTGCACATGGGGAGCGGGGAGTTTGGGGCGCTGAGCACTGTGCAGTTGAAAATTTCAGTATAACCGTAGTCTGCCCTTCGCATTGCAGAATCCCGACCATGGGTGGAACTAGTGGTTCATGCACAGATCGCTTTAAACGTGATCTGTGCTCCTGTGCCCGATTTTGTTTAATTTAATGTTGTAGTCAAGGACTATGGGCCACAGTGAAACGCTTGGTGGAAACTTATTTTCTTTGCAAGTGTTGTATAGATTAGATGTGCCCTGGTGGGGTGAGTCATTGGGCTCCAGTTCGTAGGTGGCTCAAGGACGAGTCCCTTTTTTTAAAAAATTATTATTATTTTTATTATTATTAGTTTTAGGTGTACAAAACAATGCAATAGTTATCCTTTTCGCCCCTCACAGTGAAAACCCCCCTCCCCCATCCTCTGTCTCTCCCACCCCCGATATCATACTTATCTATTACAATTCCATTAACTCCATTCCCACACTATACTTCACATCTCATGACTATATATGTATTAAATTATAGTTGACATATAAGATTATTCAGTGGCAGCTTCAGGTGTGCAGTGCGGTGGTCAGGCCTCTACACCGTCAACGAAGTGGTCTCCCTAACAAGACATGAGAAGGATGAGTCCCTTTCTGCCACTGGGCAACCAGCCTTCACCCTTCTTTTCTCTTTCCACGGCAGACTTTGGACATCCACCTGACTTTATTGCCTGAGAGGTTTATTATACTTAGCACAGCTTTCTCCACAGCCTGCTGATATAATTATGATTGTTATCTTCTCCTTATCTTTCCACTCTCTCCCTTTTATGAGGTGAAAACCTCTGGTAGAAATATGTGACAGTGAGGGCATGTGCTTTTTCTTCCTCTCGGCCTAATGGATGAACAGCTGGGAGTTAATGAGCTTTTAATAGTGAGTGTAGGGGGTTAGTTTGTTGCGATTTTAGTCTCAGCTGAATACTCTGAGGTCTCGTTGTTTTTCAATTTCCCTTTAACATTAGCTTTATTGATACCTGTAAACACCTGTTTAAAATTCACTCAGCATGGAGGCAACATATTTCTCTTTGAATCACCTTGGCCACAACTGACTCTCCCTTAATTGTGAGGAGCCTGTGGAACTTAAAGTGAGCTTTTTATCTTCATTTTTAAGATCCTCAAAAAATGTAATATAGGATTAAATTTTTTATTTAGCACAGAAATGTTAAAAAAAAAAGTGTTGCATGAGCTTTTGTATATTTTTTTTGACCCATTTTATTTTTCTACTTTGACCTTAAGGGAAAAACAAGACGAAAGCCTTTCTCCACTAATACATTTTATAGCAATGTTCTTAGCTTTTATTTCTCATTTATCTTTTCCCCTAAATTAAATTTTCCTCAGACTTATCGTTAGAAATTCCAAGTAATAAAATGATTTCCTATAGCTAAAAAAAGTAATCATGATTAGCAATAATACCTAACTTGCATGCAATTTATGTATCACTCTATAAAGCTTACAAATCACTTTCATGCGTTTGTATTTTCTTATTTAGTATTCACAATTACTTTCTGAGATGAGCTGGACAAGTAGTATTGCTATTTTACAAAGTAGAAAACCAAGGTAAAATACATTGTTAGTCAAGGTTACAGGGTTATAAAAGCTAATCCATGTACATGATAAAATTTGAAATAGCACAAAGATGTACACAAGTTTCCCTACCTTGAGGTTAACCAGAGTTAATAATTTTCTTGCATTTCTTCCAGTAGTTTTCAATGCACATTCAATCTTGTCTATACTTTTTTTTAAACCCAAGCGGTGAAGATTCTCCATACTTGCTTTATTTATTTAATTATGTGGGTGGAAATGGAATATATATGATATCAGGCCCTGCAGATCTACCCCCTAGATTATGGGGACTTAGCATTTTAACTGATTTATTTAACCAGTCCCCTATTGATGAACATTTAGGTTGTTACCAGTTTTTTGGTACTATGGAAGAGTATTAGTCTGAGCAGCCTTGAACATGATCATTTTGTATATATTGCACATATGCTTGTTCTTAGACAAACATGCAAATACCTAGAAATAGAATTGCTGAGTTACTGGGTATGTACATATAACATTTTGATGCATATTTCTAAAAGTGTCCTAATACTAATTACCATATTTACCGAGTATAATAATTTACACAAAAGATTGTGCCTTCCATTACAACTGCTCCAATACTTTAAATCATAAAGTTTTATTTTTATTGCCAGTCTGAGTTTTAATTTGCATTTCTTTAATTATTAGTGAGGTTGAACACCTTTCATATGGTTATAAGCAATTTGTATTTCATTTCCAGGCCTTTCTTTATTTGTGATTCTTTGGATTTTCAATGATCTTTTCTTATTGATTTTAAGAACTCTTTACATATTGAAGAACATATCTCCATCTGTCCTGTTACAAATATTTTCTCCAATTTATCATTTGTGTTTTGACACGTTTTTTCAATGTAAAAAACATTTTTTTCTTGCAAGAGTAAACTTCAGAAAATCTGAAAAGCAAAAAAAAGGAAATTAAAGTCTCCATAATCCTGTTATTTAGTGACAATCACTTTTGTTATTTGGTATATGTTCTTTCTGTCATTTACCTACGTGTGTGTGTGTGTGTGTGTGTGTGTGTGTGTGTGAGAGAGAGAGAGAGAGAGAGAGAGAGAGAGAGAGAGAGAGAGAGAATGAATTGTTTTACAAAGCTTATTTTATATTGCAATTCTGGAGTCACCTAGAATGTAAAAGCTAGGTGGGAAGCTTTAAAAACGATTCATGCACTCATTTGTATCATCTCCTCCTTCCCATTTTCTTTAGAAAGGAAAATGCTCAGGGTTTGCAAGGATTCTTTTCTTGTTTCTCTAAGTTTACTCCTGGAAGGTGATAAGTGGGCCCCTCACTGTTTGGCCTTTGGTCACAGCGTTGACGCTCCCAAGCTGGATGGGCTCCTTTGTTTGTCTGTCTGATTCTGAGACTGTCTACCTTTGTCGTGGCTTGTTATTGAAGGTACAATTACTGGACTGTAGGGTCAATTACAGAGTTTCTCTCAGCTTGCGTTTTTTTAAAGTTAGTTTTATTAAGACATAATTTACATATGCACAATCACCTCTTTTAATGTACATTTTGATAAGTTCTGATAAATGTACACAGTAAGTGTAGTCCTTGTAATCAAGATACAGAAAATTTCCATCAATCCCAAAGTTTCCTCGGGCACATAATTTATAATCTACCCTCTCCCTCAGCACACAGCTCCTGGCAACTGTTGGTCTGATTTCTGTCCTTACAATTTTGCTGCTTCTAGATTGACATACAAATGGAATTATACAGTATTTAGACTTCTGTGTGTGACTTCTTTCAGTTAGCATAATGCATTTAAGATTCACCCATGTTGTGTGCGTCGGTAACTCATTTCATCTTTATTGTTGAGTAGCATTCCATTGTGTGGATGTACCGCAATTTGCTTATCTATTTACCAGGACATTTGGGATGTTTACACTTTTTGATTATTAGGGAAAAAAGCTGCATGCAAGTCTTTGTGTGGAAATATGCTTTTATTTCTCTTGGGTAAATTCCTAGGAATTGGATTGCTGGATTGTATGCTAATTTTATGGTTAATTTTATACAAACTACAAACTTGCTGTCCAAAGTGGTTGGCTATACCATTTTGCATTCCCACCAACAATGAATGAGAATTCCAGTTGGTCTGTATTTTCATGAGTGCAGTTGGTTTTATCACTTTTATGATTTTAGCCATCCTAGTAGGTACCTAGTAACGTCTCATCACATTTTGAATTTGTGTTTCTCTGATAACTGTTGATCATGTACATGCTTTCATATGCATATTGGTCATTCATAAATTTTCTTTAATGAGGTGTCTCTTCAAATTTTTGTCTATTTTGGAGGGAGAGGAAGTATTTGTTTATTTTTATATCATTGATTTATAAGAGTTCTTTATATAATCTGTATAAAATTCTTTATTAGATATGTTTTACAAATTATTTTTCCTAGTCTGTTATAATCATATATATATATATATATATATATATATATATATATATATATATATATTTAAAGATTTTATTGAGGAATCAGGGAAGGGGAACAGACAAGTTGTTATCCTTTTTGTTCTTCAGTCTAGTTGTGGAGGATGTCACTTCACTGGCCCATGTTGGTATTGTGTTCATTGGGCTCTGGGGTGAGACAGTTGCTCTCTGGCCATTGGACAGCCACTGACAGTGGCTCTTGGCAGCTCACACCGGCTGCCAGCCACTCACGGTAGCTTACGGCAGCTCACTGCAGCAGATGCTGGTGACTCACGGCAGCCCAGCTCCAGGTCGAGCTGTTGTTCACCATCTTAGCTGTAGAGGGCGCAGCATCACTGACTCTCATGTGGGATCCGAACTGGGGCCCTGCTGCTCAGAGCTGGCGTCCCAAGCCAACTCTTAGCCAACGTGCCACTTGGCCGGCCTTAGTCCTGTGTTTTAAAGTGTCTTCTCATGAGCTGAAGTTACTAATTCTGATGAAGTTCAACTTATGTATTTTTGTTTTCTTGGTTAAATTTTTGGTGTTGTATCCATATCTAAGAATTCATTGCTAAATCCAGGATCATGAAGATTTATTCCTATATTGTTTTTCTAAAAGTTTTATAATTTTAGCTATTATTGATTTGCTTGTTTTTAAATGGATATTTACATCTATGTTTATGAGAGATCTTGTTGGTAATTTTCTTTGCTTTTGATGTTTTGTTTGGTTTTGGTATCAGGATGATGCTGGCCACATAGAATGAAGTAGTAAATGTTTCATCCTCTTCTATTTTCTGGAATGGTTTATGGAGAATTGATATTAATTCTTCCTTAAATATTCAGAAACATTCAGCAGTGAAATAATCTAGCACCTAATTTTCTTTGTGGGAAGATTTTAAACTAAAATTAAATCATTTTATTACTTGTAGGGATACTATATACCTTTTTGAATGACCTTTGGTAGTTTGTATTTTTCAGGGAATTCTTCCACTACATTGTCAAATTTATTGGCATAAAGTTGTTCATAATATTCCCTTATCCTTTATTGTCAGCGGGAACTGTAGTGATGTGTCCTCTTTCATTATTGATAATTGCATTACATATTTTTTCTCCTTTGTTCTTCATCATTCTGGGGAGAGTTAGCAACTTGACTTTTCAAAGAGCAAACTTTGGTTCATTTATTATAGCTGTTGTTTTTCTTGTTTCTCTTTTGTTGCTCTGTGGATTTTTCTTCCTTTGGCTTGCTTTGGGTTTAATTTGCTTTCCCTTTTATAGTTTCTTATGCAAAATCTTAAACTTTAGACTTGAGACTTTTCTTCCTTCTTGATACAAGCATATAGTTATATGAATTTCTATTTAACACTGAGTCAGCTGTGTCCCACAGATTTTTGACATGCTGTTTTCCATTTTCATCCCATTTGAAATAGTTTCTAATCACTCTTGCAATGTCTTCTGTGACTCATGGATTATTTAGAAATGTGTTGTTTAATTCCAATAGTTGGGATTTTTTTTCAAGTATCTTTCTGTTATTTACTTCTATTTTTTCCCCCTTGTGTTCAGAGAACATACTTTGTATGATTTCTGTTCTTTTAAGTTTTTCATTTAAAAAAATCTAGAATATAAGCTATCTTGATGAATGTCAAGATATTCATACATTCTGATATTGGGTATGGTTGTTTCATAAATGTCAATCAGTTGCTGTTATTTGTTTACTGGACTTATTAATTATTGAGTGTAGAGTGTTGAAGTCTCCAAGTATAACTGAGTATTTGTTATGTTTCTTCTTTCACTTCTATGAAATTTTGCTTTGTGTAATTTGAAACTCTGGTATTACATTAGATGCATATATGTTTAGAATTATTATGCCTTCTTCATACATATTGACCCTTTTATTATCATTAAGTTCCACTTTTTACTTCTAGTAATATTCCTTTTTCTGAAGTTTATTTTCTCTAATATTAATATAGACACTCCAGCTTTTCTTTTATTAATGGTTGTATCTATATTTTTTCATCCTTTTGCTTTTACCTAATCTATATGTTTATATTTGAAGTGGGTTTCTAGTTGGGTTTTGTTACTTATCCATTCTAATAATCCTGTATTCTTTTGAATTAATTGAATATTATTCATGATTCTATTTTTCCTTCCATTATTACTAATTATCTAGGCCTCTTTTTTTGTTTTACAAGTTTTAAATGGTTTTTGGCCTGTACTATCCAATATAGTAGGTACTACCTGTATATGGCTATTTAAATTTGAATCTTTAATTTATTAAAGTTGAATACAATTAAAATTTCATATACTTAGGTGAACTAACCACACTTCAAGTGCAAAGTATCCACATATTGGATGGTGCTGCTCTGGAGCTTAACATATATAACTTTAATTTCTTACAATCTACCTTCAAGTACAATATTATGCCACTTTATGTGCAGTGTAAGAGCCTTACAGTATGGTGCTTCCATTCATCCCTCTATCCTTTGTGTTATGGTTTAAACCCTTTAATATGTTACTATTTTTGGTTTATATAGTCAGTTATAATTTAAAGAGAATGAAAGTCAGAAAAATGTCTCATATTTACCCACATTTATACCATTTCCAGCTCTTTATTTCTTTGTGTAGATCCAAATTTCCATCTAGTGTCATATTTCTTCTGCCTGGAAAAATTTTCTTATTATTCCTTATGCTGATCTTGTGGCATTCATTTCTCTTAGCTTTTGTTTGAGAAGGTCTTTATTTTATCTTCTTTTGAAAAGAAAACTGAAAACAACAAAGGAACAAGAAAAACAAATGAAGAAACAAAAACTCATAGACACAGACAATAGTTTAGTGGTTACCAGAAGGTAGCGGGGGAAAGGGGTGGTAGATGAGGGTAAATGGGGTCAAATATATGGTGATGGAAGGAGAACTGACTCTGGGTGGTGAACACACAGTGTGATATATAGATGATGTATTACAGAATTGTACACCTGAAACCTATGTAACTTTATGAACAAATGTCACTCCAATAAACTTTAATTACAAAAAAAAAGTAAAAACAATTATCACTCAGGTTGAAATGCAGTCTAATTTCTTTTGTGATTTCTTCTTTGATTCAATGATAATTTAGTAGTATGTGGCTTAATTTCCAAACAATGTTTCTGGTTATCTTATTGGTTTCTAATTTAATTAAATTGTGTTCAGATATCATGCTTTTTTATAATGTTAATAGTTTTAAATTTATTGAGACTTCTTATGTGGCACACAATATGGTCTATTCTGATAAACTTACCATATATATGTGCCCCAAATAAGGCATATTTTGCTGTTATTGGATATAGTGTTCTGTAAATATTAATTAGTCAAGTTGGTTGATAATTTGTTCTGATTTAATTTGTTGATTTAGTCCAGTTGTTTTTATTTATTTATTTATTTATTTATTTATTTATTTATTTATTTATTTATTTTGGCTGAGCCATTCTACCACCTTTGGTAGCTCAGTGGCAGCTCAGCTTGGGCTGGAAATTGAACTGCTTTTGCTCAGAGCTCACACTCAGTTTAGTTGTTTTATTAGTTGCTGAGCGAAAGGGGTGAAATCTCCAACTATGAATGTAGGATTATCTGTTTTTCCTTTTAACTCCATGACTTTTGTTTCATATATTCTTAAATTCTATTGTATACACTTTGATGATTTTTATATCTTTCTGTTAAATTGATCTTTTTATTATAAGGAAATGTCCCTCTTTATCCATGGTAATGCATTTTGTTTTGAAATACATTTTGTCACTCTTAATATAGCTGTTCCAAACTTTTTATGCTGACTTTTTGTTTTTGTTTTGCCCATTCTGACCATCTTTGCCTTTTAACTGAATTCTATAGTACCGTCACCATTTGCTATAATTTCTGATATGTTTAAATTTGAGTCTACCAGCTTATCTTTTGTTTTCTGCTTGCTGCTTCTCTTTTTCTGTCCTCCATTCCCCCGTCCCTGCTATTTCTGAATGGTTTTTGGAATTCTACTTTAATTTTTCTGTTGTATTTTGACTTCATTTGTAAACCTGGTATTCTGGTTTGGCAGTTTTGTTGTTGTTGTTTTTAGTACTTTAAAGATGTTGCTCCATTATCTTCTGGGTTATTTTTTCTTGACTTCTTTTGTGTGTCTCTTAATATTTATTGAATACAAGACAGTGTGTATAAAACAGGAGACTGAGATGTTATTTATGCCCAGAAGTAGGCCTAACTCATTTTCCATCAGGCCATGGGTATAGTTGGCAATGCAGCTGCATTTTTGTTGTTGTTGTTGCTCTCATTACGCTTAGTGCCCCACAGGCTTCCCACCGCTTCAGCAGTGGACTGTTGCTACCCTTGTGCTTAGTGCAGGACCTATACAGAGGCGGTCTCCCTCCCTGCTTTTGTCCTTTCGCCAGTAGCAGACTGATGTTGCGCATTTCTCAGTGCAAGTCTTGTGTCAGGAGCAGGAATTTTTATGGCTCTTCAACTTCGGCATCAGTCTTAGTCGGGTCCTGGATGCCTGAGCTTCAAGGGTGGGACTTTCTCAGTGTTCGTGCTCCAGCTCCTCCCTCCATGATGGCTGACTTTTCCTTGTCTTTGTAGGGTGGAGAAAGTTTGGGAGGGAGCAGGTTTACTGCCCTCCTCTCCCCGCTTTCACCAGTGGCACTAGATCTCTGCTTTTTATCATTGTAGGACCCTGGGCATAAGTGGGTTTTCCTGTTTTTCCTCTAGTGGCTGGTGGCTTTTGTCTGGCAGCAGTATGAGCAAGGGTATTCAGGTTTTCTACTCCCTTACAGTGATCATCAACCTTTGTGTAGGACTGCAGATGACTTTTGCATAGTACGTGAGGAGGTTCTAGGACAATGCTTCATGTGCTGTTTGTTCCCTGGTGACATCTGAACCCCTGTCTCACACCTGGTCTGCCTAGAGTCTTTCTCTGTTTTACTTTCTCTTTCACACAAGCACTCAGTGGAGGACATTGGAAAAGAATGAGTGCAAATTTCCATTGTGTTTGCGGCAGTCAGCTCACATTTGGCCTTTAAAAATGTTTAAAATTTTAGTTGTTTTCTCATTACCTGCTTTCATGGCAGCTACCTTTTTCTCCCCACTTCTGACAAAAGTCAAACAGTTCATGTCCTCAGAGAGCCTTGCTATCCTTTGGAATTCAGTTCAACCAAATTTTCTGTGACTCTTCTGGGCTCAAAAATGTCATGATTGTGTAGCTTATCTGGCTTTTTGTTTGTTAGTTATCATGGGAATTTCATTATTTTGCATTTTTTTCTGTATTCTAAGCATAAGAGGAACCCCCTCCTATGCTTAACTGTTTTTTTTAAATGTTTTTGTTATATAACTCACAGTCCAATATATAATTTTTCTCCCTTATGCCTCTGAGTTTTATGTCTTGATTAGAAAGAGCCTCCTTACTTCAAAATGGAAAAAAAGAAAAAAACTTTCATGTTTTCTCATAGTGCATTTATATTTTATTATTTTATGTTTAAATTTTTGCATTTATGTTTAAATACACCTGGAGTATATACTGGTGTATAGCATTATATGTTAACTCAGATTTTGTTCTTTCTAAGTGGCTATTGAGTTGACCTAATACCATTTGTCAATTCATCTTTGCTCTACTGCTTCTCACACGTGTGTTAATAGGGGCAGAGGCAGGATTCAGGCTGCATACTTAACCTCTACTGGTTATCCCATTTAATCACATTGTCTTGGTTTATTTTCTGATGTTGTTGCTTGAGAGTACAAAGCATGGAAAGAGCTTTCCTTTCTAGAAGCAATGCCTCTGTGTTAATGGAGTTATCTTTCTCACTAACAGTACTTTAGTACTAACAATACTGTAGTACTAACAATACTGCAGCACTGACAATACCATAGTACTAACAATATACTGTAAATATTTAGCATAGTTTGTGACTTCCAGTGTTCTGTTGCTAATTGAGCTTAGCAAGTATTTCTAGGAGTAAACTCCTTCTTCCACAGGCTTCCTTTCCAAGGATTGCCACCTCTCCTATGACTGGAGGTTGGCCAGGGTATCCCTACTGTAATTGCTATCCTTTCCTATGTCTAACTCTAAGCCTAGTGTGATCATTCTGGTTCATCTCCTAGAGGACAAAGCAAGATCTATTTCTGTTTGGTTTCTCCCTCCAGATGCTTTGTTTTTGTATAAAAACACATCTTTTGGCAAACATGTTGACAACACTGTTCTGATCTTAGGTTGTCATTTATCCTTGATAGAATTCTTTCTTTTGCCATGTGTTCTTTTCTCACTGTTCTCAGTTTTCCTTGCTTTCCTATCTTCCTTACCTTTTCTTAAGTTGCCCAACTCTTAGTCTTCACCCAACCCAAAATTTCATTAAAAATTTAATGAAATTGACCCTATTCCACAATTTAATTTACCTGTTGTGGTATAATAAAGAATATATCTGTCTGTCCATTGATAGATAACTGGATAAAGAAGATGTCTCACACACACACACACACACACACACAATGGAATATTATCCAGCAATAAAAAGGAATGAAATCTTGCCATTTGCAATGACATGGATGGACCTAGGGGGTGTTATGCTAAGTGAAATAAGTTAGTCAGAGAAAGACAAACACTGTGTGGTTTCAGTTATATGTGGAATCTAAGTAATGAAGAAATGAACAAAACAAAAGCAGACTCATAGAAACAGAGATCAAACTGATGGTTGCCAGAGGAGAGGGGGGTGGGGGAATGGATAGGTGAAATGGAATATAGTCAGTAATATTGTAATAAGTTTGCACGGCAACAGATGATTACTAGCCCTAGAGTGGTGATCGCATTATAAGGTCGATCACAGTTTTGTACTCCTGAAACTATAATAGTATAATATTGTATACCAACTATACTTAAATTATATATATATAGGTATATATGTAACTATATAACTCTCTCTCTCTCTCTCTATATATATATATATATATATATTTTTTTTTTAAATTAATTCTTTTGCCTTTGTGTCGGTCTCCTGGCACGAAGCTTCAAATTCCTTGAAATTTCCTGAGTGACAAGACTGTCTTGGTTATGCTAATGACTCATGGTAGGCCTGTAGATGGCTTATGGAAGGTGGCTGGTCACCAGAAGGACCAAGCATGTGATTGATTAAAGGGTTGGAGCTTTCAGCTTTCCGACCTTTGGTTAGAGGAGGAGACATGGAGATCAAGTTCAGTCTCATGGCCAGTGACTTAATCAATTATGACTGTGTAATGAAATCCCAATAAAAAGTTTGAGCACTAAGTTTGGTAAAGCTTCCAAGTTGGTGGACACTTTGATGTGCTGGAAGGGTGACATACACTGAATCTAAGGGGAACAGGCATGGGAACTCTGTGTCTAGGACCCTTCTAAATCTTGCCTTATGTGTGTCCATTAAAATAAAAATGGAATCATAATTAAGTATAGTGCTTCCTTGACTTCTGTGAGTTGTTCTAGTGAATTTTCAAAGGCGAGTGGGTCATGATAACCCCAGAATTTGTAGCCATGTTCAGCAGAAGTGTGGGTGACTTGACACCTGAAATGAGGACAGTGTTGTGGAGGATTTAGCCCTCAACCTATGAGATAGCACTAAATCCAGAATTGTATTTCAGTACACCCCTGTTGGGATAAAACAGGGTCTCATAGGGACCCTGCCCTGTAATAGGGGATACTATGTGCTCTTTTAGAAATGACCAAGATGAAGTAAACTGTGACTTTTTATTTCAGTAATTTTGATTTTATTTAGTTGATACCTGAAATTCTTCCTCATTAGTAAAATTTTAGTGGAATTTCATCTCTTAATGAGATAAATATTGGAGAGGGAGCTTTCAGTGACACCAAATTTCAAACTCTCCTTTTGTTGGGTGTTTATCTATGATAAATATGTTTATTCCTAGTACCATAGTAAGATATGAGCCGCACAAAAGTTATTGTTTCTTTATAAAGTGGGAGAAAGTGAGCCGAGTCTGGAGAGCAGGCATGTATCTGCCTCTATCATTGGTATATCCTATATGTTTAGGTAAAAAAACCAAACAAACACAAAAACAATAAACCAAACAAACAATGTATGGAGAATAATCTGGGAGTTAATTCCCTTAGTGCTGTCTGTGTGTGTACCTCTTGGAAAGTCTTTGTGTATTTCCAAGGGTCCACATTCCCTAGTTTGAAAAGTGCTGTTTCAGTACATTGGTTAAGAGAGCTTCTGCTTTATTTACTTCCAGTTTTATAATTGCTTCATTTGCTTTAATTATAAAATCAATCCTTGCTTATTCCAAAAATTCTCTTCCTTGATCTCATTCCTCAGAGATCATCATTGCTATCAGCAGTGGAATATTGTACTAGATTTTACCTGGCCATTTCAAAACATTTTATCACCAACTTTTCCTGGGTGGTTACAAACTTTTCTGCCCTTTATAGCATTTAAAATGCATAATCCCCAGAACTCTATTTTGACCCCTATTTGGGCATCATCCCTAAAAGCCATTGTGTTTTTAGGAAGGAGGCACTTTGACAAAGTGTTTTTCCCAAGAGTTTTATTTAAAGCAAACAAACCAAAAAACCAAAACAAACTAACAAATCAAAATTAAGGATATGAAAGGTGTAACCTGCAAAGTGACATTGTCTGGGCCCAGGGCAACATTGTGTCCCAAAGAACTGTTTGCAAAGATAGCAAGAATTTTGACTACTGGACTGGTAACTACCAGACTGAAAATTAAAAGCAGTATTTAAAATTGGTGTCACTATGGTATCTTTTCTGCACCAATAGAAAGAAACAGCTTCCCTTTGTTGATGTAATTATTCCCTTTCTCTTTATCTTAAGTACCCAGTGTCTTCATCTCCTAATGGGAACTCAATTTGGGCTCCTGTCTGAATAAGTGCTTCCTGATTGATTCATCTCAAATATTTTTTTGCCTCACACTTTAAAGGCCTTTTAATTTTTACGCTAACAAAATTTTGGCATTTGAATAAGAACATATTTGAATTTTTAAAAAATAAGTGTGAATTCATGACTGGCTTAGAAGGTGGGCCCACAGTCTCATGTAGGGAAGTCTCTCTGGGTTTTCATGATATAAGGTACTGACTGACTTAAGAGTATAGGCCACTCATGAAACTGGATATAGTCATTGTTTTCTGTTGGGTTGTCGGAAGTCATGATGTATTTTTTCTATGTTTTTCATTGCAAAAATGTGTCGTGACTTTTCCAACACCCAATAGTATTAGTGTAAGCTATATATGAAAAGAGGGTTAAAAGGATTAACTTCTTCATTCAAGAAGAACTTACTGACTAATTACTGTGGGGAGCCAATCCTGACAAAGTGAATGTGTTTCCTGCCCTCACGAAGCTTAGAGTCTAAAAGATGGTGCTCAGGAAAAGATTGTTAATGTCAGTGAAATATTATTAGGATTCCCATTTTTGTTTTGCAGGTTTTAACAAGAATTTGTTTCTAGTGTTCTCATAAGGAACTGTGTGTGTGTGCATGTGAGTGTGTGACTGCTTAAGCAAATCTGAAAAATGCAACACATAAAGTTATAAATTACCTAAAAATAACCTTAGCATTATAGAAACAATTTGCTAAAAATAGAAAACTTACAGTTAGGCATAGTTATCAAATGTGAAGGAGTCAATTTTTATGTGTGTATGCATATGCATACATATATGTCTATATATATGTATATATGTGTACATATGTATATATAGACACACACAGTATATACAGTCAGCCCTCCATATCCACAGGTTTTGCATCCACAGATTGAACCAACTATGGATTGAAAATATTTGGAAAAATAATCCTAGGAAGTTTCACAAAGCAAAACTTGAATTTTTGCATGCTGAGCACTACTCTGAATCCACACAAATGAAGTGATGTGTAGGCATGCCCTGCTGTAGCCTATATTCAAATATAGGTTGTGTTCAAATACTACACCATTTTATCTAAGGGACTTGAACATCCATGGATCTGGGTGTTATGGAGGGTCCTGGAACCAATCCCCTGTGGATACTGAGGGATTACTCTGTGTGTGTGTGTGTGTGGTGTGCGCATGCAAGTAAGGACTTAGCTATGAATGTAAGATACTATGGTTTTGCAAATCATCTGGCTGGTTAGGATTTCAAAATATATGATTAAAATTTTCAAAGTAATACAGGTATATATTTGAAAAATCCACTAATTTCTCTGTATCCCTAATTCCATTTTCCAGCTGCAATTACTGTTTTCTTTTTTTATATTTTATATTTTCTAGTAACACCTCATTTTTATGTAATATAGTACTGTGATTTTTTTTTTTTAGCTGAGTCATCCTGCCACCTGTTGGCAGCTTAGTGGCAGCTCAGCTGGGGCCGTGAATCGAACTGGTGACTCTGTTGGTAGCACTCTTCAGCAAGTTCTTAATCAACTGAGCCACTCAACCAACTGTGACTTCTTGATTCATCAATTTTAGATTTTATATATTAACCTTATATTTTGATAAAGATTACATTTTCTTTCTTGGATAATTTCCTGTTTCCAATAAACTTTATTTACATACATAAATGTTTTTAACTTATGCTTCTTATCAGGTTTCGTTTTGTTCCAGACAGCTTCTCCATTCTGACTTCTTCTATTCTGGCTAGCTGCAAAACTGACTCTGGGGCTTTGTTTCACCCATCGTTTGGAGTGGGTTCTTTGTTTCTAACTTTACTCTTTTTTTCTTTTTTTTTTTTAACTATTGGGTTGTCAGAAAAGTCATGTGTATTTTTTCTGTTTTTTGTTGCAAAAATGCATCATGACTTTTCTGACAACCAATACAATTTCTAAACAATTGAATTCATGAAAATAAAAGTTTTGAGACAATATCTGAAATATTTGTTGTCTCACACATTATTGATGTTTTTGTTGGATATAGAAATATTTTACTTAAGAATTTTGAAAGCATGACTCTACTTGTTTTTAACATACTCTTTTGCTTTTGAGAAGTTTGGTAAAATTGTTTTATTTCTTTTTCCACATATTAATATTTTCTTCCCCTGGCTTCTCATAGCCCTTACCATGTTTTGTTTGTTTTTTTTGTTATCCTAATAAGTCTAAATTTCATGATGACATGTGTCATGGTGTGGGTCTGCTCTTTACTCTGTGTTTCTGGGTGCTATCAATTTAGGTCCTTCTAATCTTGGCCATGTAGTATTTGTTTGATGATATCCTCACTATGCTTTTTGTTGTTGTTTTCTCTCTTTAGAATAGGATATTGGGCTATCTGGATTGTTTCTCTAAGTATTTTCTGTTTGCTTTCATAATATCCATGTATTTAGCTTTGTTTTTTAAAATTTTCTGAGAGATTTCTTTTGGGGAAGTTATTGCTTTTAGCTATTAAAACTTTTTCAAGAGTCCTTTTTTATTGCCTAATTCATTTTATCTTAGTACTTGCAGTATCAGACTACCTGGATTTGAGATGTTTATTATTTTTTTTCAATATCTGATAGTTGATGGATGACCTTGTGAAACTTAGTCTTGTTCCCCTCCCTTCCTTATTGTCAAAGATTTAATGAGAATATATATATGCTATTTCTGTGACTGAGATTTCATGTATATTATAATTATATATAAAACTAATAATGATATATATTATTAAGTGTTTATTATATTATATATATTAAATATTAATAAACAATTAGAATGCCTGGCAAATAGTAAGTGTTAATCATCTCTCTTCTCCTCCTCTTTCTTTTGAATTCATACCACTATAATTAGTACTCTTAGATCCTTATCTGTTCTTTGCATAAATTTGCTGTCCTCTTGCTTTATTTTTTCTGTTTAGTTCAATCTTTTTCCTATTGGAGACTTTCTTCAAATGTTGTACCTCCTTATGGAAGAATAAAATCTCTGAATGTGGGTAGGTCTTGGTGACCAGTGGGCTTTGTGTTTTGAGTATTCTGACCCCCAGCCCCATGCCTTGAGGGACCTTTGGAGGTCCTTGGAAGTGAATCACTCTCATCCCCTCACTTCTGCCTGTCTCAGCCTGTCACTCCTAAGCCACCTGCTTTCCATCTTCCCAAACACTAATAAGTGTCTCTCAACTGTGATTTCTCCTTGTCTGTTCTTTGCTCTTGTTAGCTTGGATCTTTTGCCTTCCTTTACTGTATTTTTAGTTGGGTTTTAGGAAAGAGAGCAGATCAGTCTAGGTGGATATTTTACCATCTTTAACTGGAATTAGAAAATTAAAATATGTATTGAAATCTGGCTCTGCCAAGTGCCATTGAGGAGAGAAGCCCGTGGTGCCATGTTAGGGTAATATTCTGATATTTTCAGCCTGGGCTTAGATACTTCATGACATGTATAATGTGTCAACAACAACAATGTTTATAAGAGAGATTTTAACACTTAAAATATTGTTTAGGTTATGTTAAAATACATTATGCAGTTTCTTGCTGAAGCCTATTTTAGTTAGAAGTAAAACAGAACAAAATTTCCTAAGGGGAAATGTTAAAAATACATATGTACTCTTTATATTTTAAATGTACACATGGACGTTTATCACCAATTTCTATTGGGTTGTCAGAAAAGTCATGGTGCATTTTTGCAATGAAAAACATAGGAAAAAATACATCATGACTTTTCCGACAACCCAATACATTATATGTACATAGATCTAGAGTTTATTTTTGATCTTTGAGATCAAAACTGAGATGGTTTTGCATACAAATTTAGCAGAAAAATAAGATATCTATACAACTTTATATGAAATGTTGAAATCACCACTACAGATGTTGAAAGCAACTTGCAGGGGCTAAACTGAGTCCTTTTGTTCATTTTTAATCCTGTTATTTAACTCTCCATTCAGCATTATTTAAACTTTAGTATATATATAATTTTGGAACAGGTTCTTTGAAAGTGAACCAAGCTGTTTTACTTCTCTTTTTGTCTTCTTTTTCTTTTGATAAACTGTATACTTTAGTTGTTTCCCAGCGTTTGAGGGAGTACTAGGCAATGGGGAGAGGGTGACCGAGGCTGAGCAGGGAGGTGCCAGTGAAATATAATGTCAGTTCTCGGCTTCATCAGTTACCTCCAAATGGAGAGGCTTTTTGCAATCTTTTCTGTCTCTTCAATGATGCTTCCCTTTTAGAAGAAAGATGCTCCTTCTAATAGACTGAGCGGAGGCAGCCACTTCATTTGACTTGCTGTCTCTCATTGGTCCTGCTGAGTTTAAAACATTTAAAAGTTCAAGACAATAATAAAACCAGGAACTAGGGAACTAAATTATAGAGTACCCAGTATAGTCCAGTGCAGTAGGGATGGGAGTCATAACTCACATTGTTGGAGATACTCTAAATTTGTCATCAACTGGCTCCTGATGGGAGAGCTCAGGGTTTAAGAGGCATAGGATGAATACCTGTGTGGAAATAAAGGGATTCATGTGCCAGGTGAGAAAAAATGAAAACAAAGAATGCTGACTCAAATCTCAAAATCAATGAATATCAGTGGGTAAAGGAGCTGTTGTAATGTTGATTGTCTGCTTTTAGAAGACATGGACTTTTTCCTTATTCAGAGAATTATAATTGCTTACAAAAATAAACTGAATCCAATTCTTTGCATGTCTTCCTACATCTTCTCAGGTTAATTGTTGTTTAAATAGTCTATAATAATAATAATAGCAGTAATAAGAGTAATGATCATGCTTACTATTATTATTACTGCTACCAATACTGATTAAGCACTTACTATGTGACACGCACCATACTCAGCACTTTTTTTTTTTTAAAGATTTTTATTGGGGAATTGGGGGGATGGGAACAGTACTGGGGAATTGGGGGAAGGGGAACAGACAAATTGCTGTCCTTTTGTTCTTCAGTCTAGTGGAGGACATTGCTTCACTGGCCCAAGTTGGCACCATCATTGCGCTCTTCTCGGTTGAGGCAGATCAGTCGCTGGCTTCTGGACGGCCGCTCACTGCAGCTGCTGGCCGCTCACGCTGGCTGCTGGCTACACACGGTAGCCCACTGGCTGCTGGCTACACACGGTAGCCCATGGCAACCCACTGCCACAGGGGCTGCAGCCTATGCCGTCGCTGGGGATTCACAGCAGCCCAGCTCCAGGTCGAGTTGTTGTTCAGCATCTTAGCTGTAGAGGGCAGTGTCACTGGCCCTCATATGTGGGATCCGAACCGGGGCCCTCTGGCATCCCAAACCAGCTCTTAACCATCGCGCCACTCGGCCGGCCCCATACTCAGCACTTTAACTACATATTGAACCTAACATCGAACCTCTGAAGGTTTATTATTATGCAGGCAAGGAAACCAAAGCAAAGAGAAGGCACTTGTTGAAAACTCACAGAAATAGAGATGGCAGAGTATTTAAACAGAAGAGCCTGGGGTCTTTACCTCTCATATAATGCTTTCCAGTTATTTCTTGTAATGTTAGCTTTCCCCTCCCAACTTCTTATTTGGAAACTTTTTAAACCTAATGAAATGTTGAAAGAAAAGTACAATGAATATTTTATATCTCTTAATAGATTTATAACTTGTTATAGCCTACCATGTTAGGACTGCCAATTATTATACATGTCTCTATGCCTATCTAGCTATTCTTTTTTTTTTCTGAATTGTTTGAAGGTAAGTGGAAAGCTGCATATATTTCCTAAGAACAAAACCATTCTTCAGTACAATTTGGCATAGTAATAATCCATTTTGTCATAAACTAAGACTGATAATAAATTGGGCTTAAC
This sequence comes from Hipposideros armiger, assembly GCF_001890085.2. NCBI lineage: Eukaryota > Metazoa > Chordata > Mammalia > Chiroptera > Hipposideridae > Hipposideros > Hipposideros armiger. The sequence continues at coordinate 1,041,461 of NW_017731684.1, read as the reverse complement.
AATCCAATTTACTGAACACACACACATGGAAAGAGACTTTTGCAGAAACATTAATGATCCCAAAAGATTTTGCCCAGTCATGTTTCCAGTGTGATACCCTCTGATGGGAAGCATTTCAGCAATTTTTCAGCCGATGAAGTTAGAGTTAATCCATGACAGTGTATTAGCCAGCTTGGGCTACCATAGCAAAATACCACAGACTGGGGGCTTAAGCAACAGATATTTATTTTATCACAGTTCTAGAAGCTGAAAGTCCAAGATCAAGTTGCCAGCAAATTTAGTCTCTAGTGAGGGTTCTCTTCCTGGCTTGCAGATGGCCATCTTCTCACTGTGACCTCACAAGGCCTCCTCTGTGTGGATGTGGAAAGAGAGGGAACTTTCTGTTATTGCTTCTTCTTATAAGGATACTAGTTCTATTGGATTAAGAATCTGCCCTTAAGACCTCATGTAACCTTAATTACCTTGCTAGAAGCCATATCCCCAAATATAGTTACACTGGGGTTTAGTGCTTCAACATGAGTTTTGTGGGGTGGGGGACAAAGTTCAGTCCATAACAGACAGTTTGGTGGAATACTTCTGAAAATTTTATTTGTTGTATGTATTAGAACAGAACAACCATAGTTGTTCCCACAGAGAGGGCGTGTTCCAGGCAGACGGACAATTTTCTTCCAGTAACATAGGAATTTTCCTCCAGGAACATAGGAGGCAGGTCCTTATGGAAAAAGGAAAAAATTGGGGTATGATAAGTCTTAGACTGGATTTTGCTGCATGGCTTTTCAGGGAAAAACATTTAATATAGTATAATGTATCACCTTTCATTTTGTAATTACCTTTTGCCCATGATCATAAATGTCTACAGAAGCATTCAGGTGCTTCACCAGTTTCTCCAAGGGCTTCTCTTTGCCACTGCCCTCTTTTTTTGAACAGCCTATGCAGCTGACTTCTTCCTCTTCAACTGTTGACCTAAATCTGCCCAAATTCTCAATGAATGGTTTTGAGTGGTATTCAAGCAGCTCTCTAGCATCACTTTCATTCACGTTATGAAATTCTTTACCCTTTGCGATATTTGCATCATTGTTTGGACCATCCCTGACTGGCTAACTAACAGATTGAGGGGGCAGCCCCTGGTGTTGAATTGGGACTAGTTTTATGTGTGGCTGGGCATAATTTTTTTGTTGTTGTTTTCTAAGATTTTATTGGGAATGGGGGAGGGGAACAGCACTGGGGAATTGGGGAAGGGGAACAGACAGCTTGCTGTCCTTTTGTTCTTCTGTCTAGTTGTGGAGGACGTCACTTCACTGGCCCATGTTGGTATTATCATTGCGCTCTTCCCTGGGGAGGCAGTCCCTCGCCGGCCATTAGACGGCTGCTCACAGCGGCTCATGGCAGCTCACACCAGCTGCCGGCCGCTCATGGTAGCTCATGGCAGCCCACTGCAGCTCCACTGCGGCCTATGCTGATGTCGGCGACTCACAGCAGCCCAGCTCCAGGTTGAGCTGTGGTTCACCATCTTAGCTGTAGAGGGCGCAGCGTCACTGGCCTACAGTTAGGATCTGAACCGGGGCCCTGCTGCTCAGAGCTGGTGTCCCAAGCCAACTCCTAACCACCGCGCTACTCAGCTGGCCCTGGGCATAATTTTTTATTGTGATGATTTTAGTGAATACCCATATAGCAAGAAACACACCTCCCGTGTATACCATTCTCCACTAGGGTAATATATGGAAAATTAGGAAAAGGAAGACTATAAATGAACTGTCTGTGCCTCTATCAAATGCCTGTCTCTTCTTTTACACAGACGTATCTGTAGCAGTTTCCCTCTCTGTTAGATTTTCCCCATCACCAAACACATATGCTGTAATTTCTCACATCTTAAACAAATTTGCTAACATCCATATACCTTGTCAGTTACATTTTCATTTCTGTCCTTCCTTTACAACACAATTTCTGGTATAATTGTATCCAATTTTCACTTTTTGCTCTCTCTGAAACCCATTCAGTCATGATATACCTCCATTTTTCTTCTGACATTTTTCTTAAGGTCACCAGTGACCTTAATCATGCAATATCCAGTGTTTCTCTTCTTCCTTGAATTCATAGCAGCTTTAAACATGATTACTCCCTCCTTCTTGATACCTTTGTCCCCTAGGCTTCCAGGACACCACACATTCACTCTTGGTTGTCTTTTTAGGCCAGTGGCCACTCCTCCCAAACTCTTACCATTGAAGTGATCATTTTCTTTGTCCTCTGGCTACAATTATTCCTTTGGGGGATATTATTCAGTCTCATGGCTTTAAATACCATCCACATATTCCAAAGATGAGCAGCTGTCCATCTTAAAACTAGACTTCTCTCTTGAACTCCAGACTCAAATGTCTAACCGCCTATATGACCTTCCTCAGTTAGATACCTAATCAGCATCTAAAACTTCACAACCAAGCTCCTAGTTTTCCCTCATTTAAAGAATGATCACACCCTTCTCATTGTTCAAGGCAACAACTTTGGAGTCAGTACTGCCTCTTCTTTTCTTCTTACATCTCACATTTTATCTATCAACAGATCCTGCCACCTTTCCTTTCTAAATATACCCAGAATTCAGCCTTTTCTTACCATCTCCACTGAGGTGACTGATCCAATGCATTTTGGCCTCTCCTTGGGTTATAGTGACAGGAGCTGTGTTCCTGCTTCCATCCTTGCTCTCCTTTAGTCTGTTCTGATGACAGTGGATCCTTTGAAAATATATGTCAGATCCTGTCATTCAAAGTTCACAATTTTTAGGGCTTCCCATCCCATTGTGAGTAAAAGCCCATGCCCTCACAGTGACCCACGAGACCCTGTGTAATGTGTCCACTCACCCTCCATTATCTTTCTGGCATCATCTTCTACTAATCTCCTCTCTCTCACATAGCTCCAATTATACGGGCCTCTTTCTCTCAGATATCTGCCAGGCTTGTTCTCTGATGTGCTTTAATTTCTTCCTCAAAAGTTAGTTTCTTAGGTTCTTCCTATTTTAAATTGCATCTTTCCTGCTTTGTGTTTCTTTCATCACTAAAATATATAGCTTACTATGTTCATTAAACACTTTAATTTAAACTTCATAGCCATCACGTGAGGTAGATTATATACTACTTATAATGAGAAAAATGAGAGGCTCAGTCAAATTACTCAAGTCCAGAAGCTGGCATTTCAGCTCAGCAATTGTGACTCCAAGTCCGGCTTTCTCTCCTTTGTTACCAGTGGGTAAGGAGAGTCCATTTCCTCCTTGGGCGAATGGTCAGATATTTCTGTTTGGTATCTTTGCTTGTGGAGACCAGAGGCATCTCTTTTCTTTTCTGCTCTATCCTTAGCCTCAGCAGAGGGCCTGGCACATGGTAGGCACATATGTGGCTCCACAACTAAGGTACCAAGTTTGTCCAGCTGATGGTTCCATGGCTGCCATAGTCTTCTATACTGTGGCATCTCCCTTTTTTTTTTTTTCCACAAAATGCCAACTTGGGGCAGGGAGAGGGGAAGAACACTGAGAGTTATAAGGGAATACCAGGAACACTGGGCATGCTTTCCAAAGGCAGTGACTAGCCATGGCCTCATTCTCTGCTTTCATTTAGCGAAATCGTTCCTCCCTTCTGCTCCCATGGAAAGAAAGGCTGAAAATGCCATGGAGAAAACCACACTCAAACAAATGACTCTCCTTACCTCACTGAAGGGTGAGGCTTCCCTTTGAGGTGTGTGTGTGTGTGTGTGTGTGTGTGTGTGTGTGTGTGTGTGTGTGTGTGTGCAGGAGCAGGAAGAGAAAAAATGAACAAAAGGAAAAGGATCCAAGGGAAATAATTGCATGAAGAAATCTGGTGCCTTTTGTCTATCAGCTTTCAAGTAGCTTTAATAGAACTTATCTTGCAAATGTGGGTTTGTATTTTATCCCTATTATAATGGAAAGGCTTTACCTGCACTGGGACAAATGGATATTTCCCCTATTGTTTACAACTTTTCTTAAAAGCATATTTAATAAGAATAAAAAGATATACATTTAAGCAATTTACTCTGTCTCCAGATGAACTTAAACCATCCACTATGGCAATCCCAAGCAATCAATTTTTTTAGAAAGGATCATCGTAAAACTTTTTTAATGGTGTCTACATTAACTAATAGGGTAAGTGCGGAATCAAGGCAAGGCGTCTTGCATTTTATAGTTCTGCCGATATTTTAAGTCATCTTTTTGAAAAGAAAATGTGTAACCTGATTGCAAGTTTAGAAGTGTGGAAAGGAATTAAGGAACAGTTTCAAGTTTCCTCGTGTATACAACATGTTTTCAAGAGCACTGAGAACAGTGCCTGGCACATAGTATACTGTATCTAAATAGAAATGAATACTCTCCCATCTACCTACCCAGACAAAACCTGGAGGGAAATGGCCCAGCAACTGACAAGGATTAACAGGCAGAACAAAGGGAATAGTGCTGTGTTTTCTCTTTGGCCCATTTCCAGAGTGCAGCTCTACTTCTGGGAAACTCAGTCTCACCTACTCCAATTCACATCTTGCAACTCTAAAGGAAACTGTATATGAGAAGTTTCAGCTACAATCTCTGACTTATTTCACTGGATGGAGATTTTATATATATATATATATATATATATATATATATATATATATATATATATATATATATATATATATATTTCCCCCCCCCCAAGGTGGATCCCCAGCTAAAATATTCCCTGCTGTTTAAGACGCAAAATGCATCTTTTAAAAAACGAATTTACTTGAAATGGCCACTCTCTGGTACTAAGCTTATTAAACAAGACATCCCTTTGCTACCTCTTTAAAGAATTAAGTTTATCACAAAGCAACTAATTTTTTGCCTGTTCTCAGCTTTCATTTTTTCCCCGTCCAGCAACACTGTATAGCAGAATTATATGACGCTTGTGATGGTTAATTTTATATAGCAACTTGACTAGGCCATGGAATGCCTAGATATTCAACATTATCCTGGGTGTTTCTGTGAAGGTGTTTTGGAAGGTGTTTTGAGTAAAGCAGATTAACCTCCTAAAGCGGGTGGGTCTCATCCAATCAGTTGAAGGCTTGAATAGAACAAAAAACCTGACCTTCCCTTGAATGAGAGAGAATGCTTCCTGTCTTAGGACTGGGATATCAGTCTTTCCCTACCTTTGGACATGAACTGAAACACCGGCTCTTGAGCCTGACAACCTTTAAACTGAAATGACACCGTCAGCTCTCCAGGTCTCAGGCCTTTGGACTCAGACTGGAGCTAAACTGTCAGCTCTTGCAAGTCTCTAGCTGGCCAACTCACCCTGCAAATCTTGGGATTTGCCAGCCTTTATAATCAATCTTTCCCCTCTCCCCCCACCCCTCATCCATTCTCTCTCTCTCTCTCTCTCTCTCTCTCTCTCTCTCTCTCTCTCTCTCTGTTCATATCCCATTGATTCTGTTTCTCTGGAAAACCCTATTACCAGGTTATAAAATGAGCTGCTCAGCTAAGTATAATCAGTGATTTCTGTGTGTAGTCTATACCAGATCCTTACCTTTTGCCATCATTTGACCAGTTTTAAGTACCAGTTTCTGAGTACCTATATCCTATGCCAGCAGCTGTAGATCAAAAGAAATAAGGCACGTCCTTATTCAAAGATCATAGTCCAGTGTCAGCAGTACAGAAATTCTAGAAAGACTGTTTATATAGAGCCCCACAAACAATGTCATCAAGTAGGAAAGATGTTTTCACTGGGGAACTAACTGAGCCACGTCTTGTGACCTCGCTGAGGTGGAGATGCCATTTTGGCTACACCTGGGGAAAAACTAGCTACTACAGCTATATCTTTTTCCTCCTGCTGTGAGAGCATAGACACTTTCTGGGTTCAGATCTCACTGCTTTCCAATTTCTAGCTGTGTGACCTTGGGCAAATTCATTTCATGTTAAATGTAAAACGCAAATAAAAATAGTACCCTCATCATAGCACTTTAATAAGACTACACAGGATAATCTTTAATAAGATTACACAGTGCTTGCAGCCTACCATATTTTATTAAATCTAAGATGCTGTCAATTGTGAGATACACCACTATTTTGTATATTTCTAAGAAAGAAAAGCAATGCCAATTATAATAGTAAGATGCTATCAGTTGTGACACCTTCTGGCATGTTAAAAGATGAAAAAATATGTTTCTTAAAATCAATAAAGTGCAGCAGTTGATGCTGTATAAATGAATACAGTCCTAGACCAGACAAGCTGATTATTCAGAGACAAGTGTGAATAGGGAAAAAAAAAATTCATTTGCATTTGTGGATGGTTATCTAAATAACAACAAAATCCTAAGCAAACTATATTATTAATGAATGTCCCAATCACTTTCTGACTATTCTAAGAAGTTACTAAAGCATATTTCTTTTATTTTCTTAGTGAGGTTTAAAGCTGCCTTCATTATAGACTCCCTAGGGTCACTTAAAATCTAGTTAAGGCATGATGGATATTATGAACTGAATGTTTGTGTCTTTCCCTTCTCCCAGATTCATCTTTTGAAGCCCCAAGCCCCTATGTGACTGTATTTGGAGAGAGGGTCTGTGAGGGTGTGATAAAGGTTCAATGAGTTCATAAGGGTGGGGCCTAATCTGATAAGGGCTGGTGTCCTTATAGAAAAAGGGAAGAGACACCAGAGCGCTCTCTCTCCTCCATGTGCAAACACAGTTAGAAGGTGGCAGTTGCAAGCCAGGAAGGGGATCCTCACCGGGCCTTGAATTGGCCAGCACCTTGATCTTGGACATGCGGCCTCCAGAACTATGAGAGATGAATATCTGTTGTGTTAGCCCCCCAGTCTGTGGTATTTTGTTATAGCAGCCTGAGCAAACTGAGACAATGGCCAACAAAGGATAATCTGAGAGAGAGAGGACTGAGGATGAATTCACATTAGCTGTCATTAGCTAGTCATTAGTGATGACTAGCTAATGACACATCCTAGTCATTAGCTGTCCGGGAATGTTTGACCTGAAGGTGCTTATTTGCAATTAGGGACCCAAAAGGGTCTCCCCACCAACTCTTTCCAGTCCTCACTTTTCTGCTTATTTAGTGCTAATGCCCTGTGTTAACGTTACTAATATTGTAATTACTTTTATTTTTATTTTTTTATAGTGTTATACAACTACCTATGGGAAATCAACACTTGTGAACTTTTAATTAGGTTTATAGTTTTAATTCTTTCATAATTATGCTTTCTTCTGTAGTAAATTGAAAACTGTCTCTCACTCTAGTGGTTTGATTCTCTGGGTACTGACTGGTTCTTTTATGTATTTTACAAATGTGTTTTGCCTTAGTATTTGTTCTCACCAGTCATTAAATTTTGCCTCCACCAACATTTAAGATTGTATGACAGGGAAGGGCCAGAAAAAATTCAGAATAATATAGAGGTTATTTTGTGAAAGGCCTATCTTTATGGATTAAAAGTCTGAATTATGTAATATTTTAAAACTAGTTTTGTTATTTGAAGCACATGTACCGAACAACAGAAACCAAGCAAAGCATTTATCCATGGAAATCCTTGGGGAAACCTGTTTTAATGAGTAGATAAGATTGCTTGTAATTCACATAACAATTTATATGTAAATGGTGTATCTGAAAATCATGAGGGTGTTCGAGGGTGCTCAAAAAGATTGTCTTTCATTAATAATTTCTAAACATTGCCTCCTCCACAATCTTGTTTACATTGTTTTTATCAGAGCAAAGTACAGCCAGAATTGGGGTATTAGTTACTTGTTCCTGTGTAACAAACTAGCTAAATTTTTAGAAGCTTAAAACAATTGACATGTATTATTTCACATAGACTCTGAGCAGCAGGAATCTGGGAGTGATTTATAATAGCTGGGTGGTCCTGCCTCAGAGTTGTTGGATTACAGATCAGCTGCAGCTGGGGTTGTAGCCTCTGAAGATGACTGTGGCTGTAGGATCCACTTGCAAGCTCGCTCATGTGATGGCAGTGGACTTCAGTTCCCGGCCACAGAGACATCTCCATAGAGCTGCTCACAGCATGCTTTTCCACAGTGAGTGATGAGCAAATAAGCAAGTGTACCACTGTCTTTTATAACCTGATCGCAGAGGTTATAAACCATCACTTTTGGTGCTGTATGCTACTGGCACACAGACCAACACTGGCCCAAGGTGGGATGGAATCTCCCGCTCACTTACAGGCCTAGTGGGAGGAGACTTCAGGTTCTTGCCACAGAGGCCTGTCTGTAGGGCCACTGATGCCATGATTTCCTCAGAGTGAATGATCCAAGGGGCACAGAGAGAGTGGCCACCTGACCTTGGAAGCGACGTACCATCCCTTCTGTGGCATGCTCTTTGTCATAAGGACCAACTCTGGTACCATGTGAGAAGCAGCTGCACAAAGCTGTGGATATCAGGAGGCAGGGATGATTGGGGACTATCTCAGAGGGTGGCTTCCATGCTGTTGTTACCTTGAGCAGTATGACAGACTCATACCATGGAATTTTCACTTAGGGCCAGCCATGAGAAATGATCCACTTATCATTAAGCTAAGTTCCCTGCTGATTCTGCAGTCTCCTGGTAATCTTCCAATAAATTCTCTTTGGGTTACTTTAGCTCGGATCAGTTTCTGCTGTTATGACAAAAGAGTCCTAACTGATAAAATGGATTCCAATGTAAATTAAGCTTAAACTACTTTCTGTTTGTTATAGGACTATGGAAGTCAAGTTTCTCAGTGTTGGTGATGGGAGATGCAAACACAGAACTGTGGAGAAAGTAGTGAGAGCCTGTGGCATTGGTTTGGAATTGGAGCTATCTATGTGAACTCATGCTGTCTGTACACACACTTCTATCTGCCCTCTCAGCCTCAAATCACTCCTTGGTAGCAACGAGTAACCTGTATGCCAAATCTTGGTTTCTAAATCTGATGCCCTACTAAAAAAAATCAGGGCTCCTTGGAGAAAAATGAGGCAGGGAAAATACAAGATAAGCCTGGCGTATCTTTGGGGCTAGAAAGTTAGTAGAGTCTCAATAATGGGGATGTGTCGAAATGACATAGCTGCCAGTTTGAAGGGTCTTCTCCTATTGAGGTCTGAGATCATTTGAACATTAATACAGTATCAGTTTTACAACCATCATATTGATAATTGAGTCAGGTGGAAATCATTAATGGATGCTAAAAATAGTGGATGAAGGTTTGATGAAAAATGGGGTATTTACATAGTCTCATATCTTGTCTTAAAATGTTTATTAATTATAAAGGGAAAAATGGTACCCATATGGATGAGGAAACCTAGCAGACACCACCTTCACCATGTGATCAAAAGTAATAGCACCGATGATGGGGCAGATACATAAGGTGCCTCCTGATATGACGTACATGGTGTCAGATCTGTGGCATTCTGCTAAAAATGCATTACCCAAATCTAATTAAAAGGAAATATCAGACAAAACCAAACTGAGGGTCATTCTACAAAGTAGCTACCATGTAATCTTTAAAAACATCAAGGTTAAGAAAGATAAAAACTGAGGAATAGTTTCTGCTTCAAGTGGCTAAAGAAACATGACAACTAACTAATGCAGGCCCTGTGTTAGATCCTGAGCAGGGGAAAATGGCTACATAGGAGATTATTTGGACATTTGGCAAAATGTGACTATAGATTGTAGATTATATAATAGCATTGTGTCAATGTAAAGTTTTGATTTGTAAGAGAATCTTTGTTTTAGGAAAAACACACTGAAGTATTTAGGGGTAAAGCGTTATCATGTCTGTAACCTACTCTCATGGCTCAGAAGAATATGTGAAAGACAATGAATGATAAAGCTAATGGAGTCCCAAGCTTGCAGTTAGTGAATCTGGGTAAAAGGCCTTGTATTAGTTTGCTATTGCTGCTATGACAAATTACCACACATTTAGAGGCTTGTTTCTGTAGGTCAGAAGTTTGGCACAGCGTGGCTGAGTTCTCTGCTCAGGGTCTCAGCACTGGGTTAAAATCAAGCTGTCAGGAGTCCCTGGGAAAGAAACAAACCCCTTCCAAGTGTGTTCAGTTTGGTGGCAGAATTCAGTTCCCTGTGATTGGAGAACTCAGGCCTCCTTTTCCTTGATTTTGGCCGCTTCCTTCAAGCCTTCAGTGGTGCTTTGAGTCCTTCTTATGCTTTCAATTTCTCTGACTTGCTGTTCTGCTTCATTTCTTTACTGCTGAGAGTTTGTGATCACAGTAGCCCCACCTGGATAACCCAGGATCATTTCCCTTTTTTCCCTAAATTTGTTTCCCAGCTCCAAGTGGTCTCTGCTTAAAATGTGTGTGTGTGTGTGTGTGTGTGTGTGTGTGTGTGTGTGTGTGTGTGTATTTTTTAAACCACAAAAGTTACGCTCGTAGCCGTGCACCATTCGGTATTGTTAAGTATATTCACATTGATGTGGAATAGATCACCAGAACCTCTTCATATTACAAAGTCGGAACTCTACCCACTGAAGAACAACTCCCCTTCCCTTCCTCCCCCAAGTCCCTAGTAGCCACCATTTTACTTATTGTTTTTATGGTTTGACTACTTTAGATACCTCATATAAGTGGAATCATGTAGTATTTGCTTGTTTTTGTGATTGGCTTAATTTCATTTAGCAGTGTCCTCAAGGTTCATCCATGTTGTGTAGCATTTGACAGGACTTCCTTCATCTTTAAGGTTGAATAACATTCCACTGTATCTATAGATCACATTCTGTTTACCTATTCATCTGTTGATGGATATGTGGGTTGCTTCCACCTCTTGGCTACCCCAACTACTGCTGTTATGAATATAGGTGTGCAAATATCTTTGACCCTGATTTCAATTCTTTTGTGCATATATATATATATATATATATATATATATACACACACACACACACACACACACACACACACACACACAAGTAGGATTGCTGCGATTACATGGTAGTTCTATTTTTAATTTTTTGAGGAAACTCTATGCTGTTTTCCACAGTGGTTGCACCATTTTACAATCCCACGAAGAGTGAATGAGGGTTCCAATTTTTCCACATCTTCAACACTTGTTATTTTCTGATTTTTAAAAAATAGTAGCCATCCTAATGAGTGTGAGGTAATATCTTATTGTGGTTTTGACTTGCATTTCTCTGGTGATTAGTGATGCTGAGCATCACTAATGCTTGTTGGCCATTTGTATATCATCTTTGGAGAAATGTCTATTCAAGTTCTTTATCCATTTAAAACATTATTTTTCAATTACAGTTGACATACAATATTATATGCATTATGTTAGTTTCTAGTGTACAACATAATGATTAGACATTTATATACTTTGCAAATTGATCACCCTGATAAGTCTAGCACCTACCTAGCACCATACATACTTATTATATTATTGACTATATTCCCTATGCTGTATTTTACATCTCTGCAACTGTTTTTATAACTGGCAATTGTACTTCTTAATCCCTTCACTGTTTTCACCCAGCCCCCCAACTGCCTCCTAGCTAGTGACCACCAAATTTGTTCTCTGTATCTCTGAGTTTGTTTCTGTTTTATTTATTTCTTCTGTTTTTTAGATTCCACATACAGGTGAAACCATATGGTATTTGTCTTTCTCTGATGTGTTTTACTTAGCTTAATACCAACTTCCCCTTCTTAAAATCAATTAGTAATCATAATTACACCTGCAAAAATTTCTGTGCCATGTAAATAACATACCCATGGGTTGAATGCCTTGGGGTCGAATTTCTTTCTACCGGTTCATAGAAGATTTTTTACTGTTCCTGATGCCTTTTAAAAAATGTTCAAAGATAGTTTTATTGTTTTTATATGAAAAACAAAACATATGCACTATAAAAAAAAATCAAACAAGCCTGAAAAATACACAGTGGAATGATCACTGAAGTATCAACTTCCTCACTGTTGATTCTTTCACATTTTGAAAGATTAAAATATAGTTAATATACAATATTACATTAGTTTCAGGCATACAACATGGTTCTTCAACATTTATATTCCTAATGAAGTGATCACGACAATTAGTAAACATCTGAAACCCTACCTACAAGGTTGTTATAGTATTATTGACTACATTCCCTATGCTGTATATTACATTCCTGTGACTTACTGATTTTATAACAGGAAATTTGTACTTTTACCTCCCCTTCATCTTTCTCACTCTTCCTTCCACCCCCTTTCCCCCTGTCAACTGTCAGTTTGTTCTCTGTATCTATGAGTCTGTTTCTGTTTTGTTTGTTTGATTATTTTGGTTTTTTTTTTGTTTTTAGATTCCACATGTGAGATCATATGATATTTGTCTTTCTCTGATTATTTCACTTATTTTAATACCTTCTAGGTCCATCCATGTTGATGCAAATAGCAAGATTTCATTCTTTTTTTATGGCTGAGTAATAGTCCATTGTTCTCACACACACACACAGACACACACACACACACACACACACACACACACACACACACACACCACGTCTCTTTCCATTCATCTATCTTTGAACACTGAGGTTGCTTCCATACCTTGGCTATTGTAAATAATGCTGCAGTGAACATAGGCTGCATATATCTTTTTGAATTAATATTTTTGTTTTTTTTGGATAGCTACCCAGAAGTGGAATTGCTGAGTCATAAGGTAGTTCTATTTTTAGTTTTTTGAGGAATCTCTGTACTGTTTTCCATAGTGGCTGTACAAACTTGCAATTCCATCAACAGTGCATGAGGGTTCCCTTTTCTCCATATCCTCACCAACATTTGTTATTTGTTATTTTTTATAATAGACAATCTGACAGGTGCGAGATGATATATATTATTGTGGTTTTGATTTGCATTTCCCTTGATTAATGATGTTGAGCATTTTTTCATATGCCTATTGGCCATCTGTTTCTCTTCTTTGGAAGAATGTCTATTCAGATCCTCTGTCCATTTTTAAATCAGATTGGTTTTTGATGTTGAGTTGTATGAGTTCTTTATGCATTTTGAATATTAACCCTTTGTTGGATGTGTCATTTGCAAATATCTTCTCCCATTCAATGGGTTGCTGTTTCATTTTGTTGATGGTTTCCTTTGATGTGCAAATGGTTTTTAGTTTGATGTCATCCCACTTGTTTATTTTTTGTTGTCCTTGCCAGGGGAGATGTATCCACAAAAATACTGCCAAGACCGATGTCAAAGAGTTTACCACTGTTTTCTTCTAGGAGTTTTATGCTTTCAGGCTTATATTTAGGTCTTGAATTCATTTTGATATCATTCTTGTATATGGTGTAAGAAAGGATCCAGTGTCATTATTTTGCATGTAGCTGTCTAGTTTTTCCAACACCATTTATTGAAGAGACTGTCTTTATCCTGTTTTATATTCTTGCCTCCTTTGTCATAGGTTAGTTGACCATATAGGCATGGGGTTTTTTTCTGAGTTCTGTATTCTGTTCTATTGATCTACATGTCAGCTTTTGTGTCAATATCATACTGTTTTAGTTGCTATAGCTTTGTAGTATAGTTTGAAATCAGTGAGTATGACACCTCCAACTTTGTTTTACTTTTACAAGATTGCTTTGGCTATTTGAGGTCTTTTGTGATCCATATGAATTCTAGGATTATTTGTTCTCGTTGTGAGAATAATGCCATTGGTATTCTAATAGGGACTGCATTGGTTCTGTGGATTGCTGTAGGTAGTATGGAAATTTGCCAATAATGATTCTTTCAATAAGCATGGCATAGTCTGCCATTTATTTGTGTTGTCTTCAATTTCTTTCATCAGAGCCTTACAGTTTTCAGAGTACACGTCTTTTACCTCCTTGGTTAAATTTATTCCTAGTTTATTTACTTATTTATTTATTTATTTTTAATTTTTATTTATAATAAAATTTTTTTATTATTTTTGATGCAGTTGAAAATGGGATATTTTTTTCTTGTTGCTCTTTCTGATGGTTTGTTATTAGTGTACATAAGCACAACCAATTTCTGTATATTATTTTTGTATCCTGCAACTTCACTAAATTCATTTATTAGTTCTAATAGTTTTGGTGGAGTCTTAGGGTTTTCTATATATAGAATCTTAGCATCTGCAAATAGTGACAGTATAATTGTTTGTAGTAATCTCTTTTGATTCCTTGTATTTCTGTGTTGTTAGTTGAAACTTGCCTTCTTTGATTTCCCATTTTATTTATTTAAGCCCCTTCTCTCTTTTTCTTTATGAATCTGGCTAAAAGTTTATCAATTTTGTTTATCTTTTCAAAAACAAGCTCTGAGTTCCATTGATCCTTTCTATTATTTTGTCTTTATTAATTTGTTTTTGCTCTGATCTTTATTATGTTTTCCTTCTAATAATTTTGGCTTTGTTTTTTTCTTTTTTTCCACTAGTTTCTTTCAGTGTAAAGTTAGATTGATTATTTGAGATTTTTCTCATTTTTTGAGGTTGGCTTCAATTGCTTTGAACTTCAATCTTAGAACTGCTTTTATTGTGTCCCATAGATTTTGGAATGTTTTGTTTCCATTTTCATTTGCCTCCAGATATTTTTTTATTTCCTCTGTGATTTACTTGTTAACCTATTGATTACGTTAACCTAAATTGCATGTTGTTTAGCCTCCATGTGTTTGTGGGTTATTTTCCAGTTTTCTTCTTGTAATTGGTTACTAGTTTCATACCATTGTGACCTGAGAAGATACCTGATATGATTTTATTCTTAAATTAATTGAGATGTGTCTTGTGGACTAACATGTGATCTCTCCTGAAGGATGTTCCATGTGCTACCTGGACTTGGATGTCTGTTTCCTTTGCCAGGTTAGAGAAGTACTCATCCATTATTTCTTTGAGTAGATTTTCTGTCCTTTTGTCTTTCTCTTCTCTTTCTGGAACCCTATTATGCAAATGTTAGCATACCTGAGGTTGTTCCAGAAGTCCCTTAAACTCTCCTCATTTTAAAAAATTTTTTACTCAATGGGGAAAGGCTAAAAGCATTCCCCTCAAGATCAGGAACAAGACAAGCCTGCCCACTTGCACCACTTCTATTCAACATAGTTCTGGAAGTTCTAGCCACAGCAATCAGGAAATAAAAGGCATCCAAATTGGAAAGGAGGAGGTATAATTGTCATTATATGCAGATGACATGATATTGTATATAGAGAATCCCAAAGACTCCACTATAAAACTGTTAGAACTGATAAATGAATTTAGTAAGGTGGCAGGATACAAAATTAACATTCAGAAATCAGTTGCATTTGTATACACCAATAATAAATTATCAGAAGAAGAAATCAGGAAATCAATCCCATTTACAATTACTTCAAAAACACTAAAATACCTAGGAATAAATTTAACCAAAGAAGTAAAAGACCTGTACTCAGAAAATTATAAGACACTGAAGAGGGAAATCAAAGAAGATACAAATAAATGGAAATACATACCATGTTCATGGATAGGAAGAATATACTTAAAATGTCAATACTACCTAAGGCAATATATAGATTCAACACAATTCCTATCAAACTACCAATGACATTTTTCTCAGAAATAGAACATATAATCCTAAAATTTATATGGAACCATAAAAGACCCCAGAAAGCCACGGCATTCTTGAGAAATAAGAGCAATGTGGGAGGTATCTCGCTACTCGACATCAAATCATGCTACAAGACTATAGTAATCAAAACAGTATGGTAGTGGCATAAAAACAAACACATAGACCAATGGAACAGAATAGAGAGTCCAGAAATAAATACATTCATATGTGGTCATTTAATCTATGATAATGGAAGCAAGAATTTACATTGGAGTAAAGATAGCCTATTTAGTAAATGGTGCTGGGAAAATTAGACTGACATATGCAAAAAAATGAAACTGGACTACTTACTTATGCCGCATATGAGAACAAATTCAAAATGAATTAAAGACTTAAATGTAAGACCTGAAACCATAAAAGTCCTAGAAGAAGATATAGGGAGTAAATTTTACAGACATTACCCTGAGTAATATTTTTACTGATATATCCCCTCGGCAAGGGAAATAAAAGAAAAAATAAACATATGGGATTACATCAAACATAAAAGTTTTTTCACAGCAAAGGAAACTATCAATAAAACAAAAAGGCAGCCTACTGAATGGAAGAAGATATTTGCCCATGATATCTCTGATAAGGGATTAGTATCCAAAATTTATAAAACACTCATTCAACTCAACACCAAAAAAACAAACAACCCAATTAAAAAATGGGCAGAGGATATGAAGACATTTCTCTAAAGAGGACATACAGATGGCCAACAGGCATGTGAAAAAATGTTCAACCTCACTAATCATTAGAGAAATGCAAATAAAAACCACAATGAGATACCACCTCACTCTGGTCAGAATGGCTATCATCAATAAATCAACAAACAACAAGTGCTGGCGAGGCTGTGGAGAAAAGGGAACCCTGGTGTACTGTTGGTAGGACTGCAGATTGGTTCAGTCATTATGGAAATCAGTATGGAGGTATCTCAAAAAACTGGAAATGGAACTACCGTATGACCTAGCAATTCCACTCTTACATATCTATCCAGAAAAACCCAAGACGCTAATTCGAAAAAATATATGCAACCCTATGTTTATTGCAGTGCTATTTACAATAGCCAAGACTTGGAAACAACTGAAATGCCCATTGGTAGACGACTGGATTAAGAAACTGTGGTACATTTATACAATGGAGTGTTACTCAGCTATAAAGAATAATGAAATCTTATCATTTGCGATGATATGGGTGGACCTAGAGAACATTATGTTAAGTGAAATAAGTCAGTCGGAGAAAGACAAATACCATAGGGTCTCAACTTATATGTGGAATCTAAATAATTGAATAAATGAGCAAAGTAAACAGAAATAGTCTCAGAGATATAGAGGAAAAACTGATGGTTGCTAGATGGGAGGGGGTGGGGGTGAGGGAGAAGTGGAAGGGATTAGACAGCATAAATTGGTAACTACAATATTGCCATGGGGATATGAAAGGCAGTTGGGAGAATATAATTACTAACATTGTAAATATTTTTTAGGGTGTCAGACAGACACATGTCTTGTTAGGGAGACCACTTCATGGATGGTGTAGAGGCTTGACCACTGCACTGTATACCTGAAGCTGATATTGAATAATATTGTATGTCAACTATAATTTTATTATATATATAGTCACTGGATGTGGAGTATAGTGTGGGGAGTGGAGTCAATGGAATTGTAATAGATATGTATGATATGGGGGGGGCGGTGGATTGTGGGAGGGGCATTTTCACTGTGAGGGGTGGAAAGTATAACTATTGCATTGTTTTGTACACCTGAAACTTACAAAAAAAATATTAAAAAAATTGAAAGCTGCCTAAAACGTTTTTTTAAAAATATTTATTTATTTATTTATTTATTTATTTATTTATTTATTTATTTCAGGTGTACAAAGCAACATAATAGTTAGACATTTTCACTTCCTCATCATCCACTCTACATGGCAGCCATCCACTGAACATGGCAGATGTTTTGCCATTGCTATTTTTTTTAATCACAAAAGAATTGGAAGGAGCTTTATGTCCACATAGACCTGGGTTCAAATCCTGATTCTATCATTTGTTATTTTTGTGATCTTGAGCAAGTTTCAAATCATGAATAAAGAGGGAGGACTGTGGATTGATAAACAGTAAGGATGAGTATACTAGGCAGAATGATGGGCCCCAAAGATGCCCACAGCCTAATCCTCAGAACCTGTGAATACAGTAGTCCCCCACTTATCCACGGGGGACGTGTTCCAAGACCCCCAGTTGATGTCTGAAATCATGGATAGTATGAAACTTTATACATACTATGTTTTTTTCTATACTTACATACCTTTTCACTTAAAAGAAACATCTTGCAGCTTCTCTTTGGCATATCTGAATTGGCACCATCACCACTTTTGCACTTTGGGGCCAATATTCAGTAAAATAAGGGTTCCTTGAACACAAGCACTGTGCTACTATGACAGTGGATCTGATAACCGGAGACAGCTCCTAAGTGACTAATGGGCAAGGAGCATATACAGTGTAGAAACATTGGACAAAGGGATAATTCAGGTTCCAAGTGGGATGGAGCTGGATGGTGTGAGATTTCATCATGCTATTCAGAATGGTATGAAGTTTAAAACTTAAGAATTGTTTACTTCTGGAATTTTTTATTAATATTTTCAGACCTTGGTTGACTGTGAGTAAGTAAAACAGCAGAAAGCAAAACTGTGTAAGGGAGGACTACTGTACATTACTTACATGGTAAAACTTTGCAGGTGTGATTAAATTAAGGACCGTGAGATGAAGAGATTATCCTAGATTATCCAAGTGGGCTCAAGCTAATCACATGTGTCCTTAAAATCAGAGAATCTGTTATGACTCAGGTCAGAGTCAGAGAGAGATGTGACTGTGGTCAGACAGATGTAACATTGCTGGCTTTAAAGATGGAGGAAATGGGCTATGAGCCAAGAAATTCAGGTGGTCTCTACAAACTGGAAAAAACAAAACAATGAAACAGAATCTCCCTTAGAGCCCCCAAGTAGGACTACAGTCTTGCCCAGTGAGACATGTGTCAGACTCTTTACCTACGGAACTGTAAGGTTATGAATACATGTTGTTTTAAACCACTTCGTTTGTGGTAATTTATAAAATAGGTGTTCCTGAGAGTGGGAATGGCATATCTAAAGGCAGAGTCAATTTGACCGCTTAATACAGCATGCTTTTATTGGATGCCCACTATTTACTTGCAAGCCCCTTTTCTACAAAGCTGAGGAGATGCTGCTAATTGTGGCCTATGTACAAACAACTCCAGTAGGGTATTACTAGCAAACAGGAAGTACCCCAATAAGTAAACTAAGTGAAGAGAAAGATTGCCTCTGGTTTGGGTACCACTTTATTTTTACATGCTGACTTTGAAGAAGGAGTCGAAGTTTTCCAGGCAGGATGTGTGGAAGAGTATATTGGTGTGGGGGGCATACAGCCCATGGGCGAAGAGTTTCCCGTCAAGAAGGAAAATAACCTAATCAGGTCTGGTTGGCCTGGAAATGAGATCACTGCTGGTCCATGCTGGTGCGTGATGAAATATGCACCATTGTTTTCTCAGAAATGAGGAAAACAAGAACAATGTAGTGAGTCCTTTCATAAAGTTAAATTCATTCCATTTGAATTCCTTTCTTTCATCTTGAAATTATGTTTCTTTCTATTTTTGGTATTAAAATTCCTTTGAACAAAAAAATTTTGTTTACATTTTTTTTCTTTGCTCATTTTCACTATATTGTCTTCCATGTTGCTGATCTGTTCTTATGCATCATCTAACCTGCTATTGATTTTCTCTAGTGTATTTTTCATTTCATTTATTGTATTCTTTAGTTCTGATTTATAGAAATATTTTTTATCTCTTTGTTGAAGTTCTCACTGTGTTCTTCCATACTTCTTGTGAGTTTGGTGAGCACCCTTATGACCATTACTTTGAACTCTTTATCTGGTAGACTGCTTATGTCCATTTCATTTAGTTCTTTTCCTGGGGTTTTTGTCTTGTTTTTCAATTAGAAAAATATTCTCCTGTCTCCTGATTTGGTCTATGACTCTGTTTCTGGTAGATCAGCTATATCTCACAGTATTGGAAGAGTGGTCTTATGTAGAAGGTGTCTTGTGTGGGCTGTGTGTACGCTCCTGTTGTGGCTGAACTATGACTGTTGAGGTTATGTGGTTGGGTGGGGCTGGCCCCCAGCCTATTTGTCTGTGAGGACAGGTCTGGACTACTGTGGGCACACTGGTGGGTCAGGCTGGCCCCTGGCCTGGCTGGCTGTAAGGCCTGGTCTCTACTATAATGGGTATGTTGGTGTATGTGGTCTGGCCCCTCAGCCCCACATTGGGGGTGTTATCATGCCACCCACCAGGTGTTGTGGCATGGGGTGCTTCTTTGGAAGCCTGTCAGGGCCATCAGCCCAGTGCTGGTGGGGGGCCCACTGGGCACCCCTGGTTGCTGGGATGCCACTTTGGAAGGTGACTGGGCTTTGTAGGTCCTCAGGGGAATGCTGGGTGGGTGGAAGGGTTAGCAGCTTAATAAAAGGTGTCAGACCTGGTGCCTGCCAGTGCTAGCTGGCTAGATAGAAGTAGAGCAAACAAAGCAAATAAGGGAAGAATATTTCAGCTAGTGCCTCCATTCCCAGAGAGAGCCCTGACTAATCCCCCCACAGATTCCCTAAAATTCATCAATATATCTCTTTCATGTATGACTCAGGTGCCTTTCAGACTGCTGTCTCTGTGCTTTGACTCAGAGTTAGTGAGTTTGTGCACCGGCCCTTTAAGGGATGATTCTTGCTTTCCCATAGCCCCTCAGTTTGCTAGTTCTTGCAACCTGATGTTATGGGGGTCCTCTTCCTGGCACAGGTCCCCTAGACTGGGGAGCCCGAGATGGGTCTCGGATGCCTCGCTGTTTCCGGGGGCTTCCAGGGTTTGTGATATTTCCTTCACATTGTGGAAGGCCTCTCTGCTGCCCCTTAACCCATCTCAATGTGGCTTTTTCTTTATATTCTCAGTTATAGAGAATCTGTTCTACAAGTCAGGTTGTTCTTGGAGATAGTTGCTTTATATTTAGTTGTAGTTTGGGTGTGTTTTGGGGAGGAGGGGAGCCTTGGATATGTCTATTCTGCCATCTTGACCCCACCTCCCTCCTCTTGACACCTTTATATAAATTTGAAATTATAACAAAATAAAAAGTTACAAAGATTCGTAAGCATAGCACAGGAAATAGGAAAATATAGTCATGACATCATTCATGTTCTTGGTGACATCATTTTCTCCTCACAGCACTGGGTCTGTTTTTCTCCCCTATTCCCTACCAGGTCACCACCAAATCAAACAGGGAACCTGTGAAGTGGTTGCTGTGCACAGGTGCTGTAATAAGAACCGCATAGAAGAGCGATCACAAACAGTCAAGTGTTCTTGCTTTCCGGGACAGGTTGCTGGCACAACTCGGGCTCAGCCTTCTTGTGTGGAAGGTAAGACCTTTCTGGTCAGTTTCTCTAATATGAAACTACCAAGGATCTTCCAACTTTACTGTCTTTGTGATGCCAAGAAAACTAGTTTGCTTCTAGGTCAGTGTCATTCCGAAAATAACCATAAATACAACTCCACCAATTTCGTGATGAGTAAGGTAAATTATTAATGATGTCTCTTAAGAGAAGGAGAAGGTAAAGGGATTAGAAAGTACAAATTAGTATCACAATATTGCCACAGGATATGAAAGATAGTTTGAGGAATATAATCAATAATGTTGTAAAGATTATAGAGGGTGCCAGATGAGCACTGGACTCATTAGGGACACTACTTCATAGACTGTGAGATGCCTGACACTGCAGTGTACACCTGAAGCTGAAGTTGAATAATATTGAATGTCAACTATAATTATATATATATATGTCATGGGATGTGGAGTACAGCATAGGGAATAGAGTCAATGGAATTGTATTAGATATATACAATGTCGAAGGGGTAGTAGATTGGGGGAGGGGGTTATCACTTAATGAGGTATGTAAATGTCTATTACATTGTTTTGTATACCTGAAACTAATTAAAAAATTTAAAAAAAAGAGAGAGAGATACCAATGGGGAGTTCCATTACCAGACAACCAGGAAGATGTGCTTTGATTTCTTCTGGCCCAACTGTCTCTCTAGATCTCACCACCAAAGCAGTTGCTTCCTTAGACACTTCTTCCTGCTCTCAAACTCTAAACTCAGCCTGGTTTTCTCATTTCATGTTTAATGTTATAGACAAATATTCTCTTAATTTATAGTTTATTTAGCAAACATTTATAAAACATCTTCTTTGAAGCAACTTCTCTGAGAATAGTTGGGGATCATGTATCATTCATTTGTTGTCTCCAAATCTTCTAGCAGAGTTCTATGCCAGTGGTTAAAAAAACCTAGTGAATGTTGATGGTTGTACGTGGAGGCCTGAGATTGATTCCTTTTGATGTTCCTGGCTTCTTCCCGCAGACACCTTGTTAGAAACAAGTATTAGTCCCCAGGAGAACAGGTATATGAGGTTAAGCCTTGTAGCAGTTTCTCTGTGGTGGCATAAAACCTCCCTGAAAATAAAATGAACACTTCCAGTCTTACCTGATGCATGTCTAAAGGTGAAAGTTAACACACACACACACACGTGTATACACACACACACACACACACACACACACTCTCTCTCTCTCTCTTTCTCTCTCTCTCTCTCTCTCTTAACTCCAGATCTTACTGCACTATCAAAAACAATAGCTGACTTACCCACAGCCCACCTTTGCTACCCAACAAACACACACACACATTCACACATTAATGGGCTGTATGATCATCAATGGGGTTGTGATATGGCATGATCTCAGCCACCTTTGAAGCTGGAAAGTGAAAGTGGAGAATTTAATTTCCTATCTACAATTCCTTATCAGAAACCTTGGGGGCCAAATGTGTTGCTGAATTCAGATGTTGTCAGATTTTGTCAAGGTAACGTAATGCATATCCCATCTATTACCTAACAAAAATTACTCATATGTCTTCAACAGTTGCACCCCATAATCACAAATATTAATATTTCTACAGTGAGATATGTGAATATTCATGTAGAATGGGATAAGGCAGGATGAAGAACCTTATGTTAATTCAAGTCAGGTTTTGCTGTCATCGTACAGAAATCCTTTTCATTTTCAGAGCTTTTTGGATTTAGGGATTATAGGTAAAGGATTGTGTACCTGTAAAAAAGATGAATATCTTTAATATTAAAAGAAGCATTTAAAAGAAATTTGCTAACTTCATATACCCTGGGGGTATAGGGTACCCTGGGATAGCTTATTGTATTTATTTTCTCCATCAGTTGAATTCAGATCATACCCTTCTGTCTTCTTGTTGTCTCTGAACTCAGTCCACTTATATCTACCCAGTGTTACCTCCATAGTCTGGGGGACAACATTATGTCTTGCTGAGCTTATTACTCCTACTTTTCCACCCTGTAGCAAGAAAGATGCTTCTATAAAAACAGAACTGATTATGTCACTCTCACTCTTGAAACCGCACGTCAGTGACTTCTACCTTTAAAAGAAAATCCAAAGTCTCCACCATGGTTTATAAAGCCTTGCATCATGTGACTCTGTTTCACTTTTCTCTTCCATCTACTCCACCCCACCCCACCTGAGGTCCTTTCCAGTCCCTTTCATCTCTTCACTTCACCTATCAGTATCCTTTACTTGAATCATTGCCCTCTTCCCCGCCACACATTTTGTCTGTTTAATTCCTACTTTCCTTTCAAATCTCCTATATGTTCTTGTATCTCCTCCGACGTCTAGTTCATGACATGCATCCCAATTTGTTGTAAAAACTTATTGAACGTGTGCCTTCCCGTTAGCCTGTAGTTGCTTGAAGACAGGAACTGGGTCTCTTATTTTCATCTCCCCTCATTGGCTGGTGAATGAATGAGTTTCAACACAGCAGAGAATTGATTCATCTTTCCTAATCACAGATTGTTTTTGAAATGTAACAACTATGTTTGCTTGCCTCTGTACATTTTGAAACTTCTACAGAAACTTAAGAATCATGACATAAACTATAAAAATGCTCTCTGTCTAGCCTAGAATCTTTGGATACAGTCTTATATATCTAAATCATGTTTTACAATACTCAAGGTACTTTTAGGGTACCTGGAAAGTATGGCTAGTGTGGCAAATACTATTATTAGCATCTTTATCTTAGTAAAGGAAATATTAATACCCTGCCCTAAGCTTGTTTTGTATTTGGGCAAAATCCCTTTGGCCACCATCCTAGGGGTAACTATATTTATCTGTTTGGTCAATATATTTTTCTATATATTTGTGTATTTAAGATAGGTCTGTAGAAAATGTGATAGATTCAATATAAATGTGAACTATATGCAAATGGTATCACATTGGGTATTTCTTAATCCTACCTGCTTTATTCCTATCAATATTATGTTGTGATCTAATACACATCGCTCTAACTTGTTTTTTTAATTGTTCTAAAGTATTCCATTGAATGGATAGGCCATAATTTATTTAGCCTTTCCTCTACTGAAGGGCATTTGGTTGTGTCTATGGAAAACCAACAGACTCACAGGCTAACTAAATGATTTTCATAGTGTCATAGAATAAATAAGTGATGGAGACCAGATGTTTGGTATCTGAGCAGTCTATACAGCAGAACTTTCTGTGATGATGCAAATGTTATTTCTGTATTGTTCTACAGCTATATGTAATGATGCATGTGTGTCCAGTATGATTGGTAGTGACTAACCACATGTAGCTGTTGAGCATTTGAAATGTGACTAGTTTGAACTGAACATTTGAGATGTGACTAGTGCAAATTTAAGTTTAAATGGGGACTTGTAACTAGAAGTGTCTATTGGACAGTTTAGAATAAGCTTTATGTAAATATATAACTTCAGAGTAGCATTTGTGGAGAATACCCAGACTCTGAAAAATGAGATTGTGAGTTTGTTTTCATGTTTGTGACCCCTGCACCTAGCATTGTCTGGCAAACAATTGATGTTCAATAAATGTTTATTGGATCAAACTCACTGAGGAGGTATAGGAAGTTGTCATTTAGGCTTTAGTTAGGATATTACAAAGTGTGATCACAAAATACAGTGAATGTTTAAATAAAAAATAGTACAGTAAAAAGACACATTGCCATTAACCCCCCTCAAATTACTCCCCCTCACTTTGAACACACTCATCCCATCATTCTTGCCACTTTCTGAAGCAGTTCTGGAAGTCCTCTTTAGTGAGTGTCTTTATTTGTGCTGTTGTGGCTGCCTTGATGTCCTGAATCGATTCAAAATGTTTTCCTTTCGGGCCGGCCAAGAGGCACGTTGGCTAAGAGTTGGCTTGGGATGCCAGCTCTGAGCAGCATGGCCCCAGTTTGGATCCCACATGAGGGCGCAGTGACGCTGCACCCTCTACAGCTAAGATGGTGAACAACAACTCAATCTGGGGCTGGGCTACCGCTGGCAATGGTGTAGGCTGCACTGGCCTGCAGTGGGCTGCCGTGAGCTACTGTGAATGGCTGGCAGCCAGCATGAGCTGCTGTGAGCAGCCATCCAATGACCAGCGAGTGACTGCATCACCTGGGAAGAGCGCAATGATAACACCAACATGGGCCAGTGAAGCGACATCCTCCATAACTAGACTGAAGAACAAAAAGGACAGTAACTTGTCTGTTCCCCTTCCCCGATTCCCCAACGCTGTTCCCCTCCCCGAATTCCCCAATAAAATCTTTAAAAAACAAAAAGTGTTTTCCTTTCATGGTCATTTTGACTTTGGGGAAGAGCCAGAAGTGAGTGGCACGGTGCCAGATCCAGTGAATAAGGTGGATGAGGACACAGCGTAATGTTTTTATTTGACAGAAATTGCCATATACCAGAAGAGATGTGTGACATGGAGCGTTGTCATGATGGAGGATAAAGTAAAGACATTCATGAAAGAGGACTTCCGGAACTGCTTCAAAAAGTGGCAAGAAAGATTGGATAAGTGTGTTTGAAGTGAGGGAAAGTATTTTGAGAGGGATTAATGGCAATATGTCTTTTATTGTAAGAATTTTTTTTAATTTAAACATTCACCATATTTTTTTATCACACCGTGTCTGTCTGTTTTCACATCCCCCTGATCTTCTAGTCTTTATCTGAATATGTTTTCATTAGGGCTTTTTAGGTTTACCTGATCAATCTTTATCCTATAATAATTATGCAGTTTCATGCTGCTAATTGGCTCATGGGAAGACCTAATCTCTGCTG
This sequence comes from Hipposideros armiger, assembly GCF_001890085.2. Taxonomy (NCBI): domain Eukaryota; kingdom Metazoa; phylum Chordata; class Mammalia; order Chiroptera; family Hipposideridae; genus Hipposideros; species Hipposideros armiger. The sequence continues at coordinate 1,015,692 of NW_017731684.1, read as the reverse complement.
ATATGTTCCTCTTATCTTATTTGTCAATAAGAATAGAGGAGATCTAAAATATAAAATTCACTTGAATTTACATTTAAATTAAAACAAAAGCGAGGAGATGTTGGAGCAGGGCACTGATTCATGTTGGCGTAGAAGTTGGAAGCTCCTTTTACATTTTCGTTAATCAACACCACAGATACTTATCTGGTGTTTTCATTGCTTTTCCATAAAAACAGAGCTTTTATTAAGCAGGAAGAAAAATTAGCTTTTTTCCTTTATCAAGATTTTTTGTTATAATTAACTTATGAGTCCCCTTGAATTATTGAAATGTGTGTTTAATACACATTTGGGATTTGGAAGAAGGGATGGAGAATTATTTGAGGCTATGGTTACTTGGGTCCTAAAACAGACAACTGTTTAGCTGGTAAGCATTTTACCTTTTGAATCTTCTACTGACATAAAGAGGCTGTTTTTTTTGGTGGGAAGTATATTCTGCACATTTATCAAAATACAGCTCTATAGAGATGCTGCTGAATGGTCTTATGATAAAATGAGATAAATGTGTAGTACAATGAAGCTTGATTTATTTTGTCAAAGTAAATGTTTTCTAAACATCAGATTAAAAAAAAAAGATTAATAAGACAAAAACTTAGGAATGGGAGGCAGTTACTTTTTAAGGCTTTTTTTTTTTCTTTTGATGATACCCGAATTTCTTTTCTCATATGTCAGAATTCACTTAGTTAAGGATGAGAGTTACAGTTCGTGCCACAGACAACTGTCATGGCTTTATGGACTGTATGATGAGACAAAGGCCCTGTCTTAAAGATGTGATATCACAAGATTTTCCTGCTCAGTGTTTTCTGTGCTGCTTAAAGATGAAGCAGTTTTCTCAGTGGTGGTCAGGTGAGTGACAGCAAGGTGTACTTTGCAAAAGCACTTTGGGAGTTGGAAGGATGTGTACTTGGCATATTGGTTCATTTCTTAAGTTTTAATTTAGCACCTTTGTACCTGTCATGTCCTAGATGCTAAGAGTAGGATGATAATTAGATTGAGGTCCTGCTTTCAAGGAACCTGCAGTTTACTAAGAAAGACAGACAAACTTTAGTAAATGAAGGTCTCCAGGGAGAGCAGAGAAGAGGTCAGGGGTGGTACCCCGTGAGAAGCAATGGGGATGAGTTTATCAGGTAGGAGGGAAGTAGGGAGAGCGCAGCATAAAGCATATGAGAATGAGTGGGGCAAACCTGGGAACCGGAAGTAGTTCAGTCTGGCTGGGAAATGGTAGAAACAGAGCCTTTGATTTTAGAGGCCTTAGATGACATCAAATTTTAGGATTTAATTCCTGCCTTCTGGGAATTTGTATTCTAGGAGACAGGATGAAGCAGAGTATGCCAGTAAGAAAGGGGATGAAGTGCTATGAACAAAATTCATATAAAATACCCTAAAACTTCTGAGAAGGAAAAACGTGATCCCTGAATTTGACAGGTCATCATGTCAGCATAGGTTTCATACCTAGTCCAGGATTAGCCAGGATATATGTGTGTGTGTGTGTGTGTGTGTGTGTGTGTGTGTGTGTGTATGAGAGAGAGAGAGAATGAGAGAATATGCAGACTTTAGACTTGTGGAATTGCCCACAGTAGGGGAATGGAGGAAGGGAGTAGAATAGTGGTGTCCTGGTGTTTACTGTGGATTACGATTATTTTCACAAGCCAAAGCTTTAATGAGATCTGATGAACTAGCTCAGTTTCTCATTTTGGGCTGAGTACATCTACATAACCATAAATCAGTGTTTTTCAAGCAGGGTTGATTTTGCCCCTTAGGTACATTTGACAATGTCTAGAGACACTTTTGGTTGTTACATTGGGGTAGAGGATGCTACTGTCATCTAGAGTGTAGAGGCCAGACATGCTGCTAAATATCTTTCAATGCACAGGATAGACTCCCATTATAAGGAAACATCTTGCCCCAAATGTCAATAGTGCCCAGGTCAAGGAATCCTGCCTTAGAGGTCCCCACTGCAGGTGTATGCACTGTGTCAGATGGCATTTAGCTAAGAGGACAAAACTCAATCCAAAAGATCAGTCTATGCATATTTGTCCACAGCCTTAACCAGTATGCAGTGTACCTTGTGGAAATAACAGTACTGTTTTGTTGGGTTGTCGGAAAAGTCATGACATATTTTTCTATGTTTTTCGTTGCAAAAATGTGTCATGACTTTTCCGACGACCCAATATTTGTGGACTGTGAGAACAAGTAAAACATTCCTTAAGAAAAGTCACGATGCTCTAACTACTGCTTGTATGTGTGTTATCTGGGTCAGGTTGGAATGACTTCTTTTCTTGAAAAACAAAAAATATAAATTTATAGGCTTTCTACCTAGTGATCTTAAAAATTAATAAATGGCTTACATTTTAAAGAACACGGTGGGTGTCTTGAAATAAGAATGATTAGAGCAAAATAGCTAAAGATAAAATACATTAAAATTCCAGAGCATTTTCTGGTGGCCGTTCCCATTTTCTAGATGATATATATTTTAGAAAGATGTTTTCTTAATCTTTTGGGCCATAGTGTCAGTGTAAAAATACATTTTTCTTTAGAAAAACATTCACTCTGTAAATACACCTAATCTACGTCAACAAATGACAGACCAACTGGTGAGAAGTGACCCTGTTCGTTGTTAGTCTTATTCAAAGGTGGGCTTATTTAAATAGCTGTAGAAATACATATTGTGTTTTATTTAATGGGATGATATTTATTTGGTATAAGGGATAGGGATAAAACAGACAAACAAAAAAACCCCCTCAATCTATTTTATACAACAGTGAGTAAAGAAAATGCACTAAAAGTGGGCCAGCCGAGTGGCGTGTTGGTTAAGAGTTAGCTTGGGACATCAGCTCTGAGCAGCAGGGCCCCGGTTCGGATCCCACATTAGGGCCAGTGATGCTGCGCCCTCTACAGCTAAGATGGTGAACAACAGCTCAACCTGGAGCTGGGCTGCCGTGAGTCGCTGGTGACAGCGTAGGCTGCAGTGAAGCTGCAGTGGGTTCCATAAGCTACTGGGGGTGGCTGGAAGCCGGCGTGAGCTGCCAAGAGCTGCCATGAGCGGCCGTCCAGTGGCCGGCGACTGATCTGCCTCACCTGGGAAGAGCGCAATGATAATACCAACATGGACCAGTGAAGCGACGTCCTCCACAACTAGACTGAAGAACCAAAGGACAGCATCTTGTCTGTTCCCCTTCCCCAACTCCCCAATAAAATCTTAAAAAAAAAAAGAAAAGAAAAAGAAAGTGAAGAGGGAAAGAAAAAGGCACAAAGCATAGAGAAAACAAAATCCTGCTTGCTGGCTTTAAAAAAAAAAGAAAGTGCACCAAAAGCAAAATAGCTAATTAGCCACATTACATTTTCAGCTACAACATTATAGAAAGTACTAGTCACTACCACAAATCCAGGGCTTCACTGTCTTTCTTTTCTCCCTTTCTGCATAAAACTACAATAGAAATTTATTACAGGTTGGCATCTTGAAGATAGGGAGATTTAGTGTTTTCATAAGTTAGGAAGGCATGAGGCTTTTTAAAGAAGTTTATTTCAAAAATAGAAGTGACAAGACACTTTCTCATTTAAAGTATATTATAGTATTTTGTAAAAAAAAAAATAAACAATATGCCTCCCACAAGCTTATTTTCCTGTGGAGACAAGCTCAGTTAAGTGGGCAGATGTTCTCCTGAGTTATTTTAATAGAATCCTGCTGCTGGGTCCTTTGTCTCAGCTCTAGTAGGGCTCAGTATGCACTGGAAGCTTCACCTTCCAGGCTCTTTAATCACCGTATTCACTGCCAGCTCCAACACTTGGTTGGTTCTCACCTTAGCTGTGAGTTCCTTACTCAATCTTTAACTCATAAAGGAATATGAAACTTTTATTTTTGGTACTATGGTAGCTCTTATTATGTCTGTGTTTTCTAAAAGAGCTTTTGCTGTTAAGCTTTTCACAATGAAACTCTATCATGGATGAAATAATTATAGGGGCACCTCACTCAACATATTCTTCTGTAAGATATGAAAGTGATTTTATTTGCAAATAGAAATAGTTTAAATCCCAGGGCAGCTTGTTATTTTAAGGAGCCTATTGTGAATCTGTCTTTAGAAAAATCACTCCATATTTTTCAATTAAATTAAAGAAAAATGGTAAATAATTTCACTAGAGCTTGATTGTATATGTTTCCTTCTTTTATTTATTTAAATAAATTAAATTTAAATCCTTAAGCAAAATACTAGGTAAATAATCTTTTCTGTATGTAAGAATTGTATATTTTTCTGAGACAAATGCCTGAATCCATCATTTGTTTTCCCCCTCAAGCTCCTTGGCATCAGAATTTTCTTGGAGCCCCATGAGTCCAGTAAGGAAGTACTGATATTTCTCTGCTGTGAAGTTGAGATAACCTGATTTGTTGTATTTCCTCTGTAGCGAATTTATCCCCAGATTTCTCACTCCTTGATTGGTCTCTTTCAGACTCCCTTCTGTCCCCCACTCTTTTACAGCCCCTGCCAGGCTAACACTCCTAACTGCACAGGTTCCCCTGGCTCACTGCACTGCTCTGCTCAGAAGCCTCTCATGGCTCCCTACTGCTTAGAGAATCAAGTCTAATCTTAAGTTGGCCCCGAGCACCCTTCCTAGCCCACCTCCTCAGCTGAGCATCCAGTGTTTCCTTGCTGACACCTCCCTTCAGCCACCTGGGTCTGCTGGCCACTCACTAGCCCACTGCTTGGCCTGCCTTCACTTGGACATATCGCTAACCACCTGTCAAGGCTTCTTTTGTCGCATCCATGTAGCTCTGCTACCTCTCAAGAGTAGATAGTTCCCCCTGTTGAGTAAAAGAAAGTGTCTAGGGAACAGTTTTGAAGATATAAAAAAAAAGTAGTTTAAATTCAGCTTTAACTCTGTATAAATATAACTAAGCTCTGTCAACATTTATATAACTTTTCCAGTCCTGCAGATGGTATTTTCAATTGAGGGTTGGGAACCATCTCTTATTTATCTTTATATCCACTTGGGACCAACCCAAGGTATTCAGGAAATAATGAATGACTGGTCAGCACTGTGAATGTGGTCAGATGCTGGGTAGCACGTCTTACTCTAAACTATTTTGTAAATTGTGGCATGGTAAGAAGACAGATGGCTACAGAGCATTAAAATCTATATTCTAATACCTCTGCTCTCATTATGGAAAGTTCTGGTGTTTATTTCCAGAACCATTTGCTTCCCCTGTTGCTTCTGAAGGTTGTTTGGGCAATCAAAAGAGGAACAGTAGGTAAAAATTTTTTGAAAGTGACAAAACTCCATCTAGTTTTAAGGTGAGATTGTTACGATATTTGGGGCTGAAAAGCATATTAACTTTCTCAGGCTTCGCCCCAGTGTGTCCATCCACTCAAGTCCAGTTGCAGTCTCTGACAAAATAAATAACCCATTTGGCTACATTCCTTTCTCAGTGTTGACACCTTCTCATTTAAATAGCAAATGGCTATCCTGGCTCACAAATCTGCCCTCTTCAGGTACTATTGGTTCTGATGGGACGAATAGGATAGTAGCTCAGTATTTGGCCAGAATCAGAACAGTGGCCGCTTTTGTGCATCAGGGTGGACACAATGTGTGGCTGCTTCAGCTGATAATGAAACCATCCGGTGCCCTCATCCTGCCACACTGCATTTGCCTGGCAGGAGAAGAATTTCGAATGCACTGACTTGCTGTGTTACTTACTTTTGCCGCTGATTCTATACAAGGAATTGTTTCTACTAGAGAGCTCTGGTGGGAGGGAGGGGGCATGTACTTAACGGTGAGAGCACGAGCTCCAGCATTGGACTGCCTCCATCCAAATGCTGCCTGACTGTTTTCAAACTATGTGACGTCCTGCAGGCCACACAGTGTCCCTGGGCCTTGGTTTTCTCTTTTCTATGAGATGCAAGAAAATAATTTTTAACCTCAGGGTTGCAGTGAGATTGAAATTAGAAAATGCAGTGAAGGCAATTAGTAGAATTGATAAAATTTTGCTTGAACTTGAGTTTCAGACTTCTGAGGCAATAGTAGTTCAAATCAAATCCGTTGAGCGATATTTTCTATCAAAGTGTTGCTGATTCAAGAAGAAAAACAGGGCTAAGCTACTCCCCATTTCCTCCTTACCCATCCTCTCAGCGCCGCCCCCCCCAGTGCTCTGTCCTGTACCAACTTATTGGCTGAGCTCACCTTTAAGAGTCAGTCACAATCCTTTTCGTCCTCTGAATCAGTGGGAATAACCAGCCAAATTGATGGTGTCTCCTTTACTTCTCTTCTTCTGCCTTCAAACCCAGATAGCTGGGGTGCTTGTTTCTGCTTCATGGGCTTAAAACACAAATCATTTTCTTGGCAGACTGCTGCAGGTATGATGAGGTAAGGAGGGAAGCTAATTCACAGGTGAGCTAACTCATCTAGAATGTAGGCACCTGAGGGGATGTCAGGACTGCCCATCTTCACTTTGTACCTAGTAATTGATTTCAAATTTCTCACCCCTTGCTGGAATGGCTGGAGAGATGAGTACAATGTATCACGGAAATGTTTACTGCTTTTAGTCTCTGCTATTGACAACAAAAAGCATGAAGCATATAACAACTTTGCACTATTGACATACAGCCTACAAGCAAAGATGATGACCACAATAACAACTACCGTTTCCTGTGAACATAGTGACTGGCCCAAAGTCAGGTGAGACTTTCACACAGATTAGCTCTATTCTCGACATCTTGTGGTGAGCTTCTATTTTTATTCCCATTTTACAGATGAAGAATCTGAGGCTGAGAAGAGTTAAATAACTTGTCCTAGGTCATTTGTAAAAAAAGTAATACAGCCAAATTCAAATCAAGTCAGGGTTACCTTGAAGCTTGAGATCACACTAACTATGTTATAGTCAGTCAACTGTAAAAAACAAATAAAACATTTTATTTTGTAGGGTGTATGGCTAATTAGAATTTTTAAATTTACACATGGTAAAAAAGTTCTTTTTTATTTTTTTATTTTTTTTATTGGGGAATTGGGATGGGAACAGTGCTGGGGAATTGGGGGTAGGGGAACAGACAAGCTGCTGTCGTTTTGTTCTTCAGTCTAGTTGTGGAGGACGTTGCCTCACTGGCCTAAGTTGGCACCATCATTGCACTCTTCCCAGGCGAGGCAGATCAGTCGCCGGCTTCTGGACAGCCGCTCACTGCGGCTGCTTGCCGCTTACGCTGGCTGCTGGCTATATACAGTAGCCCATGGCAACCCACTGCCACAGGGGCTGCAGTCTACACCATCTCCAGCGACTCACGGCATCCCAGCTCCAGGTTGAGCTGTTGTTCAGCATCTTAGCTGTGGAGGGCAGTGTCACTGGCTCTTATATGTGGGATCCGAACCGGGGCCCTCTGGCATCCCAAGCCAGTTCTTAACCATCGTGCCACTCGGCTGGCCCTAAAATAATTCTTATTAGCAATCTTTGAAGTCCGTGGACTCATCTGTATTGAGCTTTATGTTGTCCACATTTGGAGGAAGGAGCAGTGTCACAAACATTATTTCATCTTTGTTTTCCAGCGTCTATCGTGATTCAGAAATGGTGGTGTCACATGCATCCGTGTTTGGAAGGAGAGGATTGTAAAGTGCTGCCAGATTACTCAGGTTGGTCCTGTAGCAGTGGCAACAAAGTCAAAACTACCAAGGCAAGTATAGACAAAACACAACGGTGACTTAACTTTAGCATTATTAACTCTGGGCTTCCCCCCTTCATTTTATGCAGCTATAAAGAGGACACCATTATCTATCTTGGTAAACCTGGATCGGCAGTGCCACCGTGTTTGGCCTTTATGAAAAGTCCTCTTCCTAGCATCACCCTTTATGTCAGATTTTACTGAGCAGTGATTTGGTGGATGAACTCGTTATTTTAGTCAGGGCTACCAAGTTAATTTCAGATCTTTCGGGGTCAAATATATGGTGACAGAAGGAGATTTGACATTGGGTGTGAATACACAATGCAGTATACAGATGATGTATTATAGAATTGTACACTTGAAAGCTATATAATTTTATTAACCAGTATCACCCCAATAATTTAATTAAGAGTTGACAAGTCAGTGTATCAAAAGGGCATGGCAAGAATCTACATATGGGTGATTTACTAAAGTAGAAATATGTATGCCTGTAAGGCGATTCTAATTCAAGTCTTACAAGTCAAAACTTTCCTCCTCAAATGGTTCTCTTTCCAGTTCTCCCTGTCTCAGAAGGACACTGCTGTCAACCCAGTTCTTGAGCCAGAAATCCAACTTCTTCCTTATGTCCCCATGTCCGACATTTATTTTGCCCATGGGATTGCTACTTCCAAATCCCTCCACGACTCTGCATCACTGTACTTACAGCCCCCATCCAGTCCATCCCTGTGTCTCATCTGGACCACTGAGCTGCTGCCTCACATTTGTTCTTGCTCCCGTCCAGTCTGTTCTCTATACGATGGTGACATTCATTTTTGTGAAATGTGAATCTTCTAAGCTAGTGCACCGCCAGATTTTTCTAATGGTATCCCTTGGCTCCCTGCTCCACTAGCCCCTGCCTGTCAGGCCCTTAATAAATCAACGGGCAAGCTACCTGCCTTCCATTCTTTCTGCTCCGGACACCTCTGTTGGCTATTATTCCCTCTTATGCTGGTGTCTGTGGTTGTAAAGGAATATGCTCTTCATGGAATGTACTTCCCTCCTTTTTTTCTAGTTTACCATTATTTCTTCAGGGAACACTTCCCTGACTAGATTCTTGTCCCCTTTACCTTTGAGTATTTACTACGGTTATATTTTACATCGATTGGTATACAGTTGACCCTTGAACAACTTGACACACCCTCTACCCCTTCGCACTGCCCCCTCCTCTGGCAGTAAGAAAACCACGTATAACTTTTGACTCCCTCAAAATTTGAGGTCCCTCAGTATCTGTGGGAGATTGGTTTCAGGAGCCCCACAGACGCCCACATCTACTGATGCTCAAGTCTCCTTTATAGAATGGGTAGATAAATGCACACAGCCTGCCCTCTGCATCTGCAAACTTCCACCTGCAGATGGAAAGCACTACAGGTATTTATTGAAAAAACTTTGCATGTTAAGTAGCCCCCCGCAGTTCAAACTCCTGTTGTTCAAGGGTCAGCTGTACTTATTTGCCTAATACCTAGAGCTCTCTGTCCAAGGCAGAGCTGGGAAGTCAGGGCGCGTGCCTATTTCTGCTTACCCTGATAGTCCCAGAGCTTGCTGAGTGCCTCATTAACTATTTTTTTGAATGAATATTAGTAAAATGGGACATTCTTGGATTATTAGAATGAGACACTGGAATGGAGAGACTCTGTAGATATGGTTTCTTTCTGAGCTTTGTCCCCTTAGGAGGTACAATGACTCGAATGACTTCTTATCTTGCTTACATTTCTCCCTTTATGAGTATTTTGAACTACTAAACAGAGTTCTTATTCATCTTCAACCACTAAGGTCAAAAGCAGGAGAATTCTTCTCTTAATTGTGTAAAAAACATATAATAAAATTTTATAAAATAAATATTTAAATATAATGCCATTAATATAAAAGATATTAAATCAAAAATGTAAAAATAATATATTTTATAATCAATTTTAAAGTAAATGTAAATTTTTGTTGACATTATCATACCAAGAATTATCGATAGTATATTAAGTCAGTTGATTAAGTTCCTTATTATCTATTGAAAGCATAATTTCAAAACCAAGACTATTTTCAATTATTAATTGCAATTATCATCTAACTTGTCCTTGTCAGTGATACCAAAGAGATGAGGATATATGACCTGACACATGCATTTATATCCAGAGCAGTGGAAGTTCACAGAGTCATTGGTTGGAGGAAGGAGGTTAACACTCCATCATTTCTATCAACTCCTCTTCTAAACCGACCCCAATGAACTCCCAATCTATATAAACCCAAGTGTACCTGCTATGCAAACCCTGCCGTAAACTAATCCCACTCTTGTTTTGCCACTGGCTCCTTTCAGCCATTTTCCCCCTAAACCCTCCCAAAATAAAAATCTTGGTGTTACCAACGAGCTAGGATCTTACTTATATCCATCAATGATAAGATTTTCTTTTATTGAAATTCTTGTAGACGAAGAAGTAACATTTCGGAAGGTTATATTTGCATTGATTTTGACATATAAATATGAAACAGGACCATGAGTGCAAGCCAGTCATAATCCGGAAAAGCATGTGTCAAAGTAGCCTCTTGCTACAGTGATTCCCTCTCCATTTATGTACAATTAGAGAGGACATTTGCAGGAAGCAAACCTTTAGGGGCATTTTGGCTCTGTGCGGTGGGAATACAAGTTTGCTCTAGCTAAATCCTCAACAGTAGTGACATTTTATTTGGCACTTTGAAAAGTTGTAGAAGCATAATACAGTTCCCTAAGCTATCATGATACTTAGCTGCTTTGTTTTTAGTGATAAGCCACTTGAAAATAATCTCGAAGTTGTAAAACTTTGTTTCCTTTATTAATCCTAGTCAGTGTGACTTGAGCACTGCATAAAACATTTTATGTCTTTTATGGATCTTTTGCACATACAGTAAGGTCATTTGTGGAGGTGTGACTGGCTTCTGTGCCCACAGAAGCTGTATCTTTTTCTTATAATCACCTGACCTTATACCACTGGTGAGACAGCAGCCCTACAAAGGTAGAGCAATTGCCACCCTAAAGGAGAAGGTATTAACTATATATCAAAATAGTTTCCATTTTCCTTAAACTTCCCTTAAATTTCCTTAAACTTTCCTTAAATTTCCCAACAAAACATAGAAGGGCCAAAAGGTAAGATTGTCTGCCTACAGTAAGCCACCTATGTCAGAATTTTGTTTTCCATTTGCATGCAAATTTGAAAAGAGCTTACAGTTACCTTGAGATATTAATAGGCTTAGATGAAGATATCAAGATGAGAGGGGACAACTCCCTAACCAGTCATTTTGTCTTTCCCAAAGTATAGAAGGTTGGCATTGAGCTTATTCTGCTTGTGTAGTTTTCAAGGTCCCCAGAGAGGGTGCAGCTATTATTTCTTCTGGAAAACTATAACTCTCTCTCTCTCTCTCTCTCTCTCTCTCTCTCTCTCTCTCTGCTGTCCTGCTTCAATTTCCATTTTCTTCATTCTGGGTTTTACTGCATTCTTTGTGCTAAAGCGTTAGTTTTTTATCTGAGTTGTCAGCATTAAGGTTCCTAGCAAGAGCATGACATCATCTTTGTACCAAAGCCAACCATGTGCCATGGCTTTTGTTGTTTGAAAATAGAAGTGGGTCATATTAAATATCAAGGACTTTCAGATTTTTTGATATTCTTACTTTTACAACACCTACTAAGGGTGAAGAGCTATGTCTCTAGAGCAGTAGTTCTCCACTAGGGGAAATTTTGCCCTCTAGGGCTATTAGATGTCTGGGGACACTTTTAGTTGTCACACATTGGGGAGGGGATGTTATGACATCTTTTGGGTAAACACCAGGGATGCTCTACTAAACACCCTAAAACGTATAGGGTAGCCTCCATAACAAACCATTGTCTGGCCCCAATGTCAATAGTGCTGAGATTGAAAAATACTGCTTTAGAGAATAGTATATATTTTTCAGTAGCTCTTTGTAAGCATCCTACCTGATTCCCTTATGTCATTTTGTTCTTCAAAGTGTCTAATTGTTTCTAATAGTTTATATTGGAAAGCTAAGGTAGGAGTTAAAAATTTAAACAACAGGGTTTTTATTCAATGCCTCCATCACTCTAAAGATCTAAGATGACCAAGTCCTCCTGTTATTGTCCTCAGATGGCTCTCTGATTGATCCCTTTCTCTGTCCCTTGGGCTACCACATTGGGCCGTCCTCCTCTTTTGCCACAATGTTATACTAATTGACTGATATCAGTAGCTGTAGAAAAATCATCGTGGGCACTTGTTAAAAATGCACTGCTTTGAGCCCCACTTGCAGGAGATTCTAGTATGGTGAGCCTGGGGTGGGGCTTAGAAAGCCATACTTTACAAAAATGGTTGGGGTGAGTGACGAACAAACACACAGGAGTCACTGGTTTTTGTTTTTTTTTTTAAGTTTTTTTATTGGGGAATTGGGGGAGGGGAACAGACAAGTTGCTGTCCTTTTGTTCTTCAGTCTAGTTGTGGAGGACGCTGCTTCACTGGCCCATGTTGGTATTATCATTGTGCTCTTCCCGGGTGACGCAGATCCGTCGCCAGCCTCTGGACAGCCGCTCACGGCATCTCCTGGCAGCTCACACCAACTACTGGCCACTCACGGTGGCTGCCGGCAGCCCACTGCAGCAGGGGCTACAGCCTACGCCGTCGCTGGTGACTCATGGCAGCCCAGCTCCAGGTTGAGCTGTTGTTCACCATCTTAGCTGTAGAGGGTGCAGTGTCACTGGCCCTCATGTGGGATCCGAACTGGGGCCCTGCTGCTCATAACTGGCATCCCAAGCCAGCTCTTACCCAATGTGCCACTCAGCTGACCCAGGAGCCACTGGTTTAACTGAGCTCCCTACTGGTCCCAGCTCTCACCTTTATTGGTTTATATTCTGCTCTCTGTGCCACCAGCATCAACTCCCTACCCAGGTTCCTCCCTGATGATAGGCCATTCATGGATCCCCATTGGCAACAGGTAGAAAATACAGGTACAAACATTTTGGGGATGACCTTCATTGACACTCATCCAGTGGGCCATGTGTTTCCATACCCCATTGCTTTCTTCTCCATCTCCTTTCTCTTCTAAAGTTCCACTTGTGTTTCCTGGTCTAGCTGAGATGGCTTCTTTAACCTGAAGTCTTGTGTCCCCTGATTCCTACAGCCAGAGCTTAAAATACTCAGGGTACTGTGTCACATGAGAGAGAAGCTAATGTTGGCATGTTAGCAACCTTTATCCACAAAATTCCAAAATAATGATGAACATTCTTTATACGCTCAGCAAAATAAAAGTTTTACAAGAAAATACATCCTAATATATCTTATCCAACTTTCATTGTAGATAGGCTCTAAATGAGCTGGGCATGCAGAATGGGCTTCCTTTAATAAGATGCCTTTGAGAATTCCATCCTAGATGGAGATCAATACTTGGCTGTGAACACTGTTAGGTCATATATAGATGCATGATAGACCTGGGAGGAGCTAACATGGCAGCAGCCACCCTTCTTGAGTGTTAACCACATGACAGGCACTGGGCCATGTAATTCAGTTCATATACTTCAGTCACTCTTCACTGCAGCTGAAGGGAGTGGGTGCTATATTTACATTAGGCAGATGAAGAAACTAAAGCAAAGAGAACCAGTCCTCCACATCCAGAAAACGACCAATCCAGTCATCAGGTTTGTCAAGCCAAAGGCTGATCCCTCTTTCTGTCACATTCTTCATCCTGTTTGTCACAAGTTCTTTTGGCTTCCCCTTTCATCACTTCAGCCAAGTGATCCCTTTCAGATGCAGTCTGCCATGCGTTCTTCATCTCACCTTTGTACCTCCGTCAGAGAAAGGCAAAACGCCTCGCATTGGCTTGCAACCCCCCTTGCAGTCACCTCTCCATCTGGAAAGCCCTTCCCCCAGACAGTCTAGGGTTCCCTCCCTCCTTTCCTCCAAGTGTTTCCTTCTCTGACCATCCTCTATAAAACAGTAGCTGTCTCCTGTCCCTGCCCCAATGTTTCTTTTCAACATTATACTGATTTACTTTTCTCCATAGCACATAGCACCTGTGATATACTATTCATTCGCCTGTTTGTCCAATCCTTTCTTCTAGAATAGGAGTCAGCAAGCTATGGCTTGCTAGCCAAATCCAGCCCATGGCCTGTGAGCTAAAATGGGTTATGTATACAATTTTAAGTGGTTGGATAAATCAAAAGAAAATAATATTTCATAACATATGAAAATGATATGAAACCTGAATTTCAGTGTCCATAAATAAAGCTTTATCAGAACAAAGCCACACCCATTAGTTTACAGGTTGTATTGCCCCTGTGGCTTTTGCAGTATACAGGCAGAGCTGAGTAGTTGTGACAGTGACTGTACACTGTAGAGGTGAACATATTTACTGTCTGGTCCTGTAGAGAAAAAATGTGTGGGCCCCTACTCTAGGTAAGCTCCATGAGGATGAGGTTTTTGTTTTGTTTGCTCTAGTATTCCAGCACAAACAGAAGAGCAATTGCATTGTAGAATACATAAATAAAGGCCATTTTCAGTAGTGAATCTGAGGTTTAAATAAATACTTGATTGGATCTAAAGACCAGGCATGATGACTGCTATCAAATAATATAATTTAGTTTGAAAATATTTTCATGGAGTAGACATGTTAAAGTCATAAGCTTTTATTTTTTTTCTAGTTGGTGGATTGATTATCTAATCTGTAAAATGTCTTACATGAAGAAATCAAACTACAGAAATTGCTGGTCTGTTTTCTTAGATTCTAAGTAATGAGACTGGGGTGTTTAAAAGTGGGAAAAAAACAACAACAAACTTTTTAGTGGATGTATGTTTCCATTACATATCATAGTTTTATAAAATAACCTATTCTTTAAAATGCAAGTTAACTACATTAAAAAAGTAACAATTTTTTTTAAAGTTTTTTTTAATTGGGGAATTGGGGGATGGGAACAGCACTGGGGAATTGGGGAAGGGGAACAGACAAGTTGCTGTCCTTTTGTTCTTCAGTCTAGTTGTGGAGGACGTTGCTTCACTGGCCCAAGTGGGCACCATCATTGCGTTCTTCCCGGGCGAGGCAGATCAGTCGTCGGCTTCTGGACGCCCGCTCACTGCGGCTGCTGGCCGCTCACGCTGGCTGCTGGCTACACACGGTAGCCCATGGCAACCCACTGCCGCAGGGGCTGCAGCCTAAGCCGTCGCCAGCGACTCATGGCAGCCCAGCTCCAGGTTGAGCTGTTGTTCAGCATCTTAGCTGTGGAGGGCAGTGTCATTGGCCCTCATATGTGGGATCCGAACCGGGGCCCTCTGGCATCCCAAGGCAGCTCTTAACCACCACGCCACTTGGTGGATTTTTTTGTTTGTTTTTTTTTTGTTTGTTTTTAGCTGAGCCATCCTGCCACCTGTTGGTAGCTCAGTGGCTGCTCAGCTCGGGCCGGGACTCGAACTGCTGTTGCTCAGAGCTCAAACTCTTGAGCGAGCTCTTAACCAACTGAGCCACTCAGCCGGCCCTTCGGTGCATTTTTTTAACATTTAAAAAAGGCAACATTTTCATCTTGACATATGGTGATTTTAATCAGCATTCATTTAAAAAAATCTGAGCACCATTAACAAAGCACGCTCAGCATGTGTGAGTCAACCTGATGGGCCATGAATGTACCTAATCTGGTGGAATTTTTATAACTCCAAAAAAATACAAAGCTGGGATGCATAACACCATGTGTGGAAGGCTTGGTGCATGTTTTCTCTTTTTTATAAAAAAATTAATATTTTCAATTACAGTTGACACTCAATATTATATTAGTTTTAGGTGTACAGCATAGTTGTCAGACATTTATATAATTTATGAAGTGATCTGTCTGACTAGTCTAGTACCCACCTGGCACCACACATAGTTATTACAATATTATTAACTCTATTCCCTATGCTGTACTTTATATCCTTGGGACTATTTTGTAGCTTCCAATTTGTATGTCTTAATCCCTTCCCCTTTTTCACTCAGCCACCCAACCCCCTTCCATCTGGCAACCATCAAAATGTTCTCTGTATCTATGAGTTTGTCTCTGTTCTGTTTGCTCATTTATTTTGTTTTTTAGATTCCACATATAAGTGAAATCATATACTGGGGGTGCCAAAAAAGTGCTGCCCCAGAAAATGTATACATATTTTAAGATAACATCTCTTAAAATGTGTATACTTTTTTTTTGGCAGCATTTTTTTGGTACCCTCTGTGGTATTTGTCTTTCTCTGTCTGACTTATTTCATTTAGCATAATACCCTTTAGATCCACCCATGTTGTCGCAAATGGTAAGATTTCATTCTTTTTATGGCTGAGTAATATTCCGCTGTATATATGTACCACCTCTTCTTTATCTAACCATCTATCGATGAACACTTAGGCACTTAGGTTGCTTCTATATCTTGACTATTGTAAATAATGCTGCAGTGAACATAAGGATGCATATAGCTTTTTAATTAGTGTTTTGAATTTCTTCAGAAGAAGCAGGATTGCTGGGTCATATGGTAGTTCTATTTTAAATTTTTTGAGGACCGTTCATACTGTTTTCTACAGTGGCTGCACCAATTTGCAGTCCCATCAATGCATGCTTTCTTTGCATCCTAAAAGCCAGAAATGTAAAGAAGAATTTGAATAGTTGATTGGGTGAGGTTGGTAATGGATAAAGGTGCAAGCTGCTACACTCTACACAATGACACAGGCAGGGACATAGAGGTCTGGTGGCAGGAAGGATTATCTTTGGTGGATATGGGGTATTGAATGCTCACATATTTAATTTGTTTTAGGTTACACGGTAGCAGAGAGAGGTGTGCTTCAATCCCGGAGGAGCTACAAGACACAGCACTCTCTTGTTTGGATTACTGGCCTGGTCTCTTTGTGGAAAACTGTCTTGGATTCCCAGCAACATTATATGTGCATACGTGTGCTGTGAGGAGTGGCGTTCACTTACCGGTCCCAGCCCTCTGTGCTTCATGATTTTATGACATTGAATTATAACCACAGGCTGCCACACAATTGACATCCTATCTGGATCCCAAGGAACATACCTCTAAGAAATCCTGGAGGAACAAAACATAGACTTCAGAATGGATTGCCACTAAAGGAATGTTGGGTCTTCATTTCTTTCTGCCTTTACAAAGAAATGTGGACATAGGTTTCACAGGGTCCTCATGCATTTCCTCTTTTGAACTTTTCCTTTAGCCCTTGCATTAAAGTGGTTTGAAAGGGATCTAAATAACAAAACATTTTTGCAAAACATATTTATGGATGTAGGTTAATGAATTCTGATAAACTGGTAATGAAAATTTATTTTATAAACCTTGAAGAATAGCAGGACTTATTGAGGTTATTGTGTGTGAATTTTATTTTTCCTTTTGATGAATTAAAATTTTTGTATTTTAATTTCCATTGTCAGGTTAGCAGAAATAAAATGTGAACATTTTAACTTCAGTGTACCATTTTGCTGAGTGCTAAGAAAGCCTATCAACTTCAATATTTTATAACCAAAGCTCTATCATGACATATTCACACAAGAAATAAAACCTGTTGGGATTTTTATGGCTAATGTGTAGTCATAGAAGTAAGTAATTTAAAATAGAAAATTATCTCTGTTTAGATCAAGGGTGATTTCTTAGATCCAGTTTATGTCAATTATACTAAAATATTTTGTTACTTGTAGACAAGAGTCTTGAAATGCTGAATTTTTAGACTGTAAAAGATTTATTCTTAACTTAGCTCTTTACCTGCTTATTTGTTAATCATTTTATTTCTTTAAATGTAAGTAAAATCTGAGACTTTTTTTCTTGGCTTAATGATTTTTGTAGCAGATGTGTCTTCGCATATTCTCAGAAAGCTGTCATGCAGAAATATATTACAGATGAAAAGCAACCGACCCAGATTTTAAATGCATAATGTTATTAAAACACATACTACTATAATAATATGGGATAGATTTTATATTATATATAGTAAGAAATGCCCAAAGCTTACTTTTTGCACTATTATCCCTGTCCCCTTACAATTATGGGGATTATATTACTATAATGTTTATAGTAGTAACAATTACATCTACTTGATTGTATTCTTGCAAAAGGAATGGAAATAGGTGATATCCATTTGTTTGCTAAGTTTTGTTTGAATTTGACTGATTGGATGTTTATGAGAATTATTTCTTTTAGTAAGTAAAAAATTCATTCTGCTGATGGCATACTGTAAGTTTTTGTGATTATTTTATTACCTTGTGTTAACATCCCAGGCTTGCAAATTTTAAATGCAAAAGTGAAAAATAACTTAAAAAATAATATTTAACTTTGGGGATGTGAACTATAAGGAAAACTTGAGACTTAAATATAAATTGCTACTTTATTTCTTCTCCCAAACCATGTAGTATTAAGGAGATAAAATCTAGGGGGTTTAATTAAGTTTAAAACATTCATGATGTTTAATGTATACTCTATTGCCTTTAGTATAAGACCTTCCATTTTAAGAAGAGAATTAAAAAACAATAACTAGGGACCGGCCAGTGGCGCAATGGTTAAGAGCTGACTTGGGACGCCAGAGGGCCCCGGTTCGGATCCCACATATGAGGGCCACTGACACTGCCCTCCACAGCTAAGATGCTGAAGAACAGCTCAACCTGGAGCTGGACTTCTGTGAGATGCCGGCAACGGCGTAGACTGCAGCCCCTGTGGCAGTGGGTTGCCATGGGCTACTGTGTGTAGCAAGCAGACAGCGTGAGCAGCCAGCAGCCGCAGTGAGCAGCCGTCCAGAAGCCGGGGACTGATCTGCCTCGCCCGGGAAGAGCGCAATGATGGTGCCAACTTGGGCCAGTGAAGCGACATCCTCCACAACTAGACTGAAGAACAAAAGGACAGCAACTTGTCTGTTCCCCTTCCCCCAATTCCCCAGCGCTGTTCCCATCCCCCTGATTCCCCAATAAAAATCTTTAAAAAAAACAACAATAACTAGATTGTATAGTACATGAAACAATGTCTTAGTCTTTGCCCAAGCATCTGATCTTGTACTCCAAATAAAATCAGGTAAATATGACACTGTTTCACCTTGAGGTACATTTTTAGGGTGTAAACTATTTCCAGGGAATAAATGGTCCATTTGGGAAAATGGCAGGTATCAAAGCTGCCATTTCATCCATTATTGCTTCAAGGTATACTTTTTACCTCTTTCAAAAGTTAGCCCTGAAATGGGGGTTTCATGAGAAGCATTTTAATGTTATCATTCCTAGTCCTTTTCTGTGGGGCATTTTTCTATAGTTTCCAGAACTTGAAGCAAAGATTCTGAGGGAGTCAGGAGGCTATCAGTCTTGCCAGCATGAGGCCCTCTAACTGTGGCATGTGTGGTCTCGACATGAGACCCCTTCAATGCATACCCCTTAAAACATGGAGCTACTCAGCTAGGGTACCCACTCAGCCTGGGTCTCACAAAAGGAACTGGCAGCCTCCGAGGTTTTACAGCTCCCCTCAGGTTCTGAGATCCTGCTCTAAATCATATACACCTTTTTAGTGCCTGCCCTTGGAAAAGTGGAACTCTGTTCATACATTAAATTCAACCAACACTTAATGAACTTTCCCAGGAGCCCCGGAGTTGTTGGGGGGAAATTATCTACCCTTATACACAAATCCATTTTTTTTCTCAACCTGGGAGGGCTTATGAATAGTCCCATTTCATAAAAGAGAATTTAGGACCCAATAAAATTAAACTTGCCTATATTCACACAGATAGTTACCATTGGAAAATATACAGTCAGGAATCATGAAAAAGACAGGAAATTATAGACCTATTTTCCTTTGAGTACTTTTAAAATAACATATTGTCTTGTGTTCTAGGTATCAGGGAGATGGGCTAGCCTCAGGATCTGGCTGGTCTCTGCCTTGCTTTATAGGGTCAGATTTGTTTGTCCCAGCACCTGCACTCTCTGCCACTACCTTATAAGATGCCAATACACTCAAGAAAAATGCCGTGCCGCTAGTATTTAAAAGAGTAATTACCTGCTTTTTTATTTATTTGAAGGAGACTATTCTCCTGGGTAATAGGGGAAAACTGTTGAACTGCCAGTGGCTGAACGGAGACTAATTGCACCTCTGAGATCATGGCCACCGTTGTCTACACTGGCAGAGCACCAGCCCGCTCTGCACAGTCTGGTCACAGGCTGCATGAGGGCAGATACAGCCCCAGCATGTTATGTGGACTCCCAAGGTCTTTTGAAGACATGATGCAGCAACACTGAGTCCCCATTCTCCCACATCCACACTATTAGATGGAGAGGAGACGGCAGCCCATTCGATGGGTGTGTGTTCCCCAGTCCAACACTGTGACTACTTGGCCAACTCCCCTCATTTGAATTTTTGTCTATACTATGGAATTTTGGGAAAAAATGTGTGGGTGCACGAAGTTGGGAATTGACTCCTGAAAGTGTCAATGGAAACAACCTCACCAAAATGCCTATTTCATAGATAAATTCTCCAGGATTAGAAGAAGTTTCTGCACAAATTCTTTGTGATGGGCTATTAAGGACCCACTGAACAAGGATGAATCCACTGATAACTAACTTCACCACTTAGGGTCTCTGAAACAGGCAAAGCATTATTAAGAGTTGTACCTAACGCACATGAAGTCTTCTACATGAGGGCTCGGCAAATTGCAGCCTGTGGGTCCAAACCATCCTGCCCATTTCTGTAGATACAGATTTATTGGAACACAGCCATGGTGTTTGTTTCTGTGTCAACTCTGGCTGGTTTTGCACAACAACAGCAGAGTGGATTGGTTGTGACAGCCCACATGGTCCCCAAATTCTAAACTATTTACTCTTGGATATTTTACAGAAAAGTTTGCCAATTCCTCTTCTACACAATGGAAGAACAGGATGGATTTATGAGTTCATTGGGACACTAGAGGTATCAAAACGTTCAGGTGCGGGAGGCAAGCAAATCAAAGTTGAAATATAGCCTCTGATATCTATCTTTCACAGCTTTATAAAAGGGCATGATGATATATACACCTTGCAGGAGTTTTCAAAAGAATTTTATATCAAAAAACCCTTAGCATAGTGATTAGCAATTAAAAAGTTCTTGATAAAGTTGTGCCTCTTTTATGAGGAATTTGTAGTCTGAGTAGTCACCTCATAGACAAAGACACACAGCAGGCCCTGGCCTCAAAACTGGGACATAAGGTTAAGTGGACACAACTGACAGAAAAATCAGGACCATATTGGACTAGACCCTAAAGTGTTTTCTCTTTGTTTCCAAGTCAATGAGGACTGAGAAAGCAGAGCAAGGACAAACTCAACTCCAGGCGTCTAGCTTACCCTTGACCTTGGCAGTCAATTTGGCAGAAAGTTGAAAATGCTTGTGCTCTCTTCATGGACAGGTACATGTCTTGGGCCTGTGATACCTATCTGGTGGAAGCCAGAGCACCACTGGAAATAAAGACAGCACACAGATGCCCTGATTTGAATCTGCACCCCAAGATGACAAATACAGCACGTACACAAAAACACTGTTCTTTCAGGTTCTTCTTGTAAAAAACTCAAGCCCCATCTGGCAGTCACATGAAAGGAAACAATCATTTCAAGTTACAAAGTGTCTTGTGAACAGAAACTTTGAATGAGAGCACCTTAAATAATTGATGAGCAGTTACCGGAGCGTGTTGGGAGTCTTCACAGCATTGATTTTGGTCTGAACAAAACAGGGCTCTGCGAGCTCATGCCTTTGTCCTCTCCTATTTGGTGCTATGAATATTCACAGCCTGCTTACATGTTAGGAATGTGAAATGGTACTTTCTTCATGTTGTTCATCGCTCTCTGTGGGTAGGGTCCCTGACCCATCCTTTAATTATCAGCTTTGATTCTCTTAATGAGGAGTTATCAAAATAGTTCATGACACTAAATTATTAATCGAATAATTGTAATTAATGATCAAGGAATGGGAGCAAGCAAATGAACTTTGACCCTCTCCTTCCTACTCTGAAATCCTATTCTCAGTAGCTCCGTTTGGGTCTCTGAACTTCTCTGCCCTCTTTTGATTTTCATCTTCACTCTCACTTTGTTACATATATTAAGTTCAACATTCAGTGTTTTATAGACCATTCATGGACATCATAGGAAATAAAATCATGCCTTTGCTATTTTAGCATTGCAGTAACTGAAAAGAAAACATAAAAAGTAATCCATAGTTTCTCTCAAGCACTCTGTCACACAAATCAATAGAGCAGACTGCTTAGGTCAGCTCAGTATGGGCGTGGGTTGAGATAGGAATCAGGACAATACTTTGGAATATTTAAATACTTATGAGCGCTATATATCTGACAGAGGACTGAAATATTCTTAATGCCACAGTAAAGGAGCTAGAGTAAAACCACTAAGTCTCAACTTGAGAAAAAGTTAGTAACAACTCTTGAAACTGTCAAAGTCGGAAAAATGTTATTTGATGTTGCCTACTACTATTTCAATCAGCCTTTCCTGATTTGCTACTTGAGCACAGATGAAAAGTGGGAATAGGGGAGGGGATCTGTAAAAGATGCTGTGTCTGGCAGCCAGTGTGAGTGGCCAGCAGCTGGTGTGAGCCGCCATCCAATGGGCAGTGAATGACTGCCTCACCCGGGAAGAGCGCAATGATAATACCAACATGGGCCAGTGAAGCGACGTCCTCCACAACTAGATTGAAGAACAAAAGGACAGCAACTTGTCTGTTCCCCTTCCTGATTCCCCAATAAAATCTTAAAAAAAAAAAGATGCTGTGTCTGATATTCTCAAGGGAAAGGGACTTCACCTGCGGATAATCATTGTGGATAGCTATGATTTGGTGATGTAGGTATTTGAGCTGTGCTCAGGGAGTGAAATAGAAAGAGATTTAAGTGTGGTTGTTGTTTCATGTCTGATTAGACAAAAGACTGTCATAAAAGGTATCCCTGTTTGTTACTCCATTTATCTTCCTGTGGTTTAAAGAGAGCTGTGTTGGTTTCTCTTCTTCCTCCTGACACCTCAAATGCAAAAAAACAAAAAGGGTCAGAGTAGGGAGAGGTCCATTCAGGCTCAGAGTAGGGCCTGGAAAGTCAGATCTACTCAACAGAAAAATATTTGTAAAGATTAATAGATTTGACTACATAAAAAACAAAATTTGAACGTGGCAACACCACATAAACCAAACTAAAGGCTAAACTGGGAATCATATTTACAGATTTTATGGAAAACAAAATATTAATATCCGTGTAAACAGAGCTTTTACAAACTAGTTAACAAAAGATGAGCACCTCAACAGAAAAGTGAACAACAGGTACAATAATTCCCAAAAGAAGAATTAAAGAAAGGCCAGTGGCTTCCAGTTTCTGTTGAATAGTTGAGATTGAACAATCTTTCATGTATTGGTTTGGCCAATATTAAAAAGAAAGAGAATGCTTAGCAGTCACAGGGGTGTAGTGTTACACTGTGCATATTTGCATACCAGGAGCTTTAGCAGTATGGTATTTCTCAATATTTATACTTATAGGACTTTATGAGTTAAGAGGCCACGTGGCACGAGCAAGAATATGAATCATAGAATTGTTCATAAATTTAGAAATCCTACATAACCATCAAAAGGGGCTGTACCTCTGGTTCTGGGCAGGGAGCATTCAGTGTTTTTCCTTCTGCTAATCAAAACAAAAGTCCCTGGACAAAACACCTAAGTCACCTAGCAGAGAACTCAAAGGTGGTGAAGGATAGACTAGCTAAGGATCTTAGAAGTTAAGAAACAACCCAGCACGAGGTCCTGTTTTTTGTTGTTTGGTTTTGGTTGTGTGTGTGTGTGTGTGTGTGTGTGTGTGTGTGTGTGTGTCCTGTAAACATTGCCTGGGTGTTGGAGAAGACTGCAACCCAGAAATGCCAAAGGGTGCAGACAAAAACACTGCTCCCCAAAACCCGATTTCTTTCACACAAAGTACTGGGAAAGGGGCAACTCAATAGCACAAAACCTTTAACCACATTGGCCTGTTCTTGTGTGATCACCATGAACACCATCTGCAGCCACCCTCTACTCCAGTGCAAGCTGCCTCAGGGGAGCCTGTGGGTAGGACACTGCCCTCCATGCCCCTCTCCCACAGTGTTGAGCCTGTCCCTTTCTTGCAGGGCCTGTGGATGAACTTGGACTTCCCCTACCCTCTTGCAGTAGCAAGGAGGTGTGTCTCTCTCCATGCAGCTTATGGGCAGAGTCCTATCTTCCGTATTCCCTACAGCAATAAGGCAGCTTCTTTCCTCAAGAACCTGTGGGTAGAATTCTGAATTCTGTGTTTCTCACCCAAAGTAATGAGGTGATATTCCTCCCCTGTGGGCAGAATTCTGACTTTTACCCCCACCCTACCATGACAGTAACAGGGGGCACCCCTGCTCTGTGGAGCCTGTGGGCAGAATTTTGATTCCATCTCCTCTGCAGGACCAAGGTGAGCCCCCCTGGGTGTGTTAGTGCATTAAACCCTGTCTTCTGTCCCCACCCTGCAGTAATGAGGCATGTCTCCCTTACCCACCCCTGCACAACTGCTGGATTCCTGTCTTCTGTAACACACAGTGGGGTAGAAGAGAACAGCACTGCACAGACTTTATAAACTGACTTTTGAGTCATGACGTTCAAGAGTGAGCCACGACATGCATTTTGAATTGAACAGATTGACTAGCTGCCAAAATGGAAGATTTAAATAGGAACCAGAGTATGATAACATATTCAAAATGTCCAGGATACAGTCCAAAATTACTTACCATATCAAGAAAAAGGAATATCTTAACTCAAATGAGAAAATAGGATTAACAGATGCCAACACTGAGATGACACAGATGTTGCCATTTTCAGACAAGGATTTTCAAGCAGCTGTCATAAAAATGCTCCAACAGGCCATTATAAAAACTCTTGAAACAAATTTAAAAAATCTACTATCTCAACAATGATATAAAGAACCAAAATGAAATGTTAGAACTGAAAAAACTACAATAACTGAAGTAAAAACAAAAAGCGCTCACTGGATGGGTTTCATACAGAATTGAAATGAGCTAGGAAAAAATTAGTGAACATGAAGATAGGCCAATAGAAATCATCCAATCTGAATGACAGAGAGGAAATAGATCAACATAAAATAAAAACCTTTTGGACTTGTGATACAATCATAACAAAGCTAGTATTCATGTCCTCAGTGTCTGACAAGGAGAGGAGAAAAAAATACAGAGCCAAAAAGTACTTGAAAAAAATGGCTGAAAACTTTTCAAATTTGGCTAAAGATATAAACTTACAAATCCAAGGGCACATGTGTGAACATAAATTTTCATATCTGTGGGATGAATACCCAGGAATTCAATTACTGGGTTGTGTGATAAATGTATGTTTCAGTTTATAAGAAAAGTTGCCCAACTTTTTCAGAATTGTGGTAGCATTCTGCATTCCTACAAGCAACGTGTGAGAGATCCAGTTACTCAACATACTTGCCAGCATTGCACAGATGATCCTTGCTATTCATGGTAGCTGTGATCTAGAAAGTTCCCCAAAACACTGAGTTAATGAGCGCTGACTCATTGCTCCTTTGGGAAATACAGGACTATGTTCTTATAAGCCTCTGGTCACAACATTTTCATCAGCTGATCAATATACAGGGGAAGTAAAAAAAAATGTATACACATTTTAGGAAAGCAAAAAAACTACGAAAATTGTAATAATATATACCAATAACAAGAGGTGAATACAAATTATGTGCATACATTTGTTTGGCACTCCTGGTATTACCTTGTTTTATGTATGTTCCTGTTTAAAGATATCTTATTTCATATATTAATGTTGATTGATGAATATTTAGCTCATGGCCAATAGCACTGTAACTCATGCTGGAATAATGCCTATTTAGCGCAAGTATTTTCTCCGTAAGGCATATTGCAGCCTTTTTGTGCTTAGAAGCGCTAGCCAGCACTCCAGCACTATGCTTGCAAGCCATCTTAAACAATGAAATCATTAACAAAGAGCACAAAACTGCAGGAAAAAGTGGTGCTAGATATCCCACATAAAGGACACCTGTTTGCAGTATGAGAGCTTAAACAAGAAGGTAGAATGTCACCGTATTTAACCTCAGCTGGGAATATTCACAGTAGGTAACTCAAATTTTCATCACTCTGTGCAAGCACACATCCAAATGACTGTGAAAGCACTATGAGTATTGCTTTTGGGGTTACAAGTAAATTTTAACAAGTAGACAAATTCACAAATACAGAGCCCATGAATAATGAGGACTGATTGTACCACCATTAATTTCCTGCTTTTGCCAATGTATCACAGTGATGTAAGATATTAGTGGAAGGATATGGGCAAAAGATATATATGAACTCTACTATTTTTAACTTCTTGTGAGTCAAACTATTTCAAAATAAAAAATTATTATAAGGGAGGGTTGGCTAAATATGTTATGGTATCTCCAAGCAATGGATTATCATAGAGACATTAAAATGTTTATATATATATACACACACACACACACACACACACACACACACACACACACATATATATATATATATATATATATATATATAAGCTATCTAGTATACTCCTATTTTATTGGAATACATGTACAGATCTCATATATAAAATGTTAAAGGAGAGAACAGTGCATGATTTTAACTTTCTTCTTTACACTGTCCTTATTTAAAACAGGTTTACTAATATATTTAATCCCTAACTGGGCTCCCATCTGGTATTCCCTTGGCTTACCTAGTCATTCTGATTTAAACTAAGTTATTATTCCAGGGCAGGGAACACAATCCAGATAGCTAGAAATATCATTCTGTTTGACTGTCAAAACTTTCCAAGATGATCAGTCTTTCAACTTGGTCTTTCAAATAGAAGTCTCACCAACCAAGAGCTTTCATGTATCAGGATGTTAGGAAATATTAGTGTAGCATCAAGATTGATCTATTATCTTCCTGTCTGATCCCCCACATTCTAGGTTTTGATGCAAGCCTGAGGCATCTATGGCTCCACTGTGTAGAAATTGCTAGAGAAATAAAGGGAACTGATGTTTATTGAGCACCTACTATATGTAAGGGACAACATAGTAGTTTGCCAGTATTTTCCAGATGAAAAGACTGGATCTTAGGAAAACTGAAAAGCCATCCCTATGACTTACAAATAGTGTCAGAGCTGAGATTTCACACCTCTTGTCATACCTCCGTAGTCTTTCTCAGAGGTTTGCAATTTGAGGGTAAATGTTAATAAATATTAATGTAGAAATCACAAGTCATTCTCAAGCCCTTAAAGCTTGAGCAACCCCCCCTAAAGAAGGCATTGTAAAAATAAAGCCATCTCTGGGTGGTGATATTAGAAGCCAAAATGAAAGAGATTTGAAGCCTAATGCTGTAATTAATTTTGTAATTTCATTAGACTGTCCAGAACTGGGAATTTGAGTTGTTAGAAAGTAAATAAATTTAAATGAGAGCTACTTAACAAAAAATTTGATAAAATGCTAATTGATTTTAGTAAAAAGACATTATGTGAAGTATAATCAGCAAGGCTGGTAAAACAAGGACGTATGTGTCCTGGAGTTTAATGGAACGTCATCCAGTTGCCAAGACTTTGTCTCAGCAGAAAATGGAAGCCAACAGGATGGTATTAGATAGAAGGAATTTGTTCGTCATGGCTAACAGGAACTACGGGCAGGGCCTGGGTAAGTGTCTTCTGGCTTTTCATCTATGCAAGTGATGACCGACTGCTCTATGATCTGACTGCCAGATGTAGCATTTCCTTGGCCAGTCCAAAGTTTCTTCAGTTAGAGAAAGGCATTTCTTAAAGATGGCCACTGCTCCATGCAATGGTTCAGAGAAACAATGACCAAATCAAAGCCTGATGGAAAAAAGGGCATGTCTTCATTTGATCTCTAATGGAGTCTGGAAACCATACGTATTTTTCAATTCTTCTTTCTACTTGCTCACAATCTTTCTCTGACTAAGGAGAATTTCCTTTAAGTTCCTATCTGAAAAGGCCTCCTTGTCAGAAAGATAGTAAATATTGTGCTACTGTGAACAACATCAAATCAGTTCCAATGACTGCATTTGGACTGAAATATAGTTATCAGAAGGACAAATTACAAAACCAAGCTTTGTTTTATGGCATCCCCATGGATGGACCCTAGTGGATGTTGACTTACTGAATTAAAGTAAAGCCTTTTTTGGCAAAAATACCTAATGATAAAATTAGACATTTGATGATATGTAATGTTTAAGCCTTGTTTTAGTTTTTTAATGAATATATAAAAACATAGTAACTCTTTGGTTCACAGTTAACAGACAGAAAGGGTCAAGAAACAAAAAAGTTCATTTACTTTTGTTTTCTTCTGATCTTTGGAATATCTGTGGTGTGGCACAGATCAATCACTAGAGATGCCTTTATACATCAAATGTATTCAGTAGGTACATCAGAGGTTAAGATACTACAGTACATCAGCTTCAATTTTCCTGCAGTTTGTATCCTTCGATTGCATCCGAAATTTAGTCATCCAAACAGTCACTAGATACCAAAGGAGATGTGTAGTTAATTTGCCAATTAGAATTTAAGATGTTTTGAAGGGTAGACAGATCATTCTCACTTGAAGCCTATATAATTTTACTAATCATTGTCACCTTAATAAATTTAATAAATAGGAAAATATATTTACATGAATCTTGTAGATATTAAACTGATTAAGTGTAATTTCAACCATGCATACCATAGGGATGTTAGATGTTAACCACAGATGCAGTCAAATGCCAAAAATAAAATGTCATATGATAACATTCCTTACAAACATGTATATTAAATAATAACATTTTGTAAGTAATGTGTTATAAAAATATGTTTTAAAATAAAAGAAAAACAAACAAACAAAAAAGTGTTTATGAACAATCATGTATAAATTTTTCTGTGAACATTAGGTTTTAATTTCTCTGGGACAAATGCCCAGTAGTACAATTGCTGGGATATTTGGTAAATGTATGTGCATTTTTTTTTAGAAATGGCCAAGTTATTCCCAAGAGTGACTGTACCATTTTACATTCCACTGGTAATGTATGTGTGATCTAGTCTCTCCACACCCTCACCAGTACTTTAGCAGTATGTGTTGTTAATGTTGAGTTTTGAGAGTTCTTTATATATTCTAGGTATGAATTCTTTGTCAAATATGTGGTTTGCAGATGTGTTCTCCCAGAGTCCTTCCTTAACTGGATCTTTCACAGAATAAACGTTTTAAACTTTGATGAGGTCCAATGTATCAATTTTTTCTTGAGTAGATCATGCTTTTTATATCATGTTTGACAATCTTTCATTAAATTGTAGGTTCTGAAGATTTTCTCCCATGTTGTCTTCTGTAAGTTTTATAGTTTTACATTTAAATCTGTGATGCATTTTGAGTTATTTTTTCTATAATATGTGAGGTTTAAGACAAGGTTTATTTTCATGCCTATAGATATGCAATTTCTGTAGCACTATGTGTTGACAGACTACCCTTTCTCCATTAAATTGCTTTTGCACTATTATCAAAAATCAGTTGGCCATACTTGTGCGAGTCTATTTATGGATCCTCTATTCTGTTCCATTTATTTGTGTCTATCCCTCCACCAAACATTAAGTCATGATTATTATACAATAAATCTTAAAATTGATAGAATGATTCCTTCTACTTTATTCTAATTTTTCAGCATTATATTTAGCATCCTAGTTCCATTACAGTACGATTGTGTTAAACCTACATATTAATTTTAGAAAAATTGGCCTTTACTAATTGTCTTCCAATCCATGAAGATGGAATATCTCTCCATTTATTTACTTAGATCTTTGATTTCTTTTGTCAGCATTTTGTAGTTTTCATCATACAAGTCCTATACAGGTTTTGATGGATTCACACCTCAGTATTTCATATTTTTGGAGTAATTGTAAAAGGTATTGTATTTTATATTTGATTTTCCACATGTCCATCGTAAGTATATAGAAATATACTTGATTTTTGCATGTTACTTGTGTATCTTGAGACTGACTGAACTCACTTAAAAGGTCTAAGTTCTAGAAGATTTTTTGTTGTTGTTTTTGTTGTTTTGTTTTTTGGGGGTTTCTTTGGTATATTCTTGGATTTTCTATGCAGAACATCATGCCATCTGCAAAAAGAAGCAGTTTTGTTTCTTCCTTTCTGGTATGGGTACCTTTTCTTTTCTTTTTTTTTCCCTTTCCTTATTGTGTTGGTTAAAATTTCCAGTACCATGTTGAATACAAGTGGTGACAGCAGTCACCCATACTTTGTTCTTGATGTTACAGAACAAACATTTAGACTTTTACCATAAAGTATAATATTAGCTGCAGGTTTTTCATAGATGTTCTTTATCAAGTTGAGAGAGTTCACCTCTATTCCTTTTTTCTTGGTTTTGTTTTGTTTTTAATCACAAATAGGTATTGAATGTTGTCAAATGCTTTTTATTACATTGATTGCTATGATCTTGTCCTGTTTTTTCTTTAACCTGTAATAGGGTGATTGATATTTGGATATTATAGCAACCTTCCATCCTGGAATAAACCATACTTGGTCATGGTGTATAGATTTTTTTTCATATAATACTAAATTCTGTTTGTAAATATTTTATTAAGGGCTTTTGTGTTTATATTCATGAAGGATTCAAAAAGCTTCTCTTTTTTGTGTTGCCTTTGTCTGCATTGGTATTAAAGTGATTTTGGTGTCAGGGTAATTATGACCTTACAGAATGAGTTGGGAAGTATTCCCTCCTTTACTTGTGCATTTAAAAATGTGTATTCTGGTGTTGCTGGATGGAGTGT
The DNA here is from genome assembly GCF_001890085.2 of Hipposideros armiger. Classification (NCBI taxonomy): domain Eukaryota; kingdom Metazoa; phylum Chordata; class Mammalia; order Chiroptera; family Hipposideridae; genus Hipposideros; species Hipposideros armiger. The sequence goes on along the minus strand of NW_017731684.1, from coordinate 985,196 downwards.
TCTATAGATGTCTATTATCTTAATTGGTTTACAGTGTTATTCCAGTCTTCCATTTCCCTGTTTATCTTCTGTATAATTGTTTTATCCATTATGGAAAGTAGGTATTGAAGTCTCCAACTATTATTGTTAAATAGTCTATTTCTTCCTTTAGTTTCATCAATTTTTGCTTCATGTATTTTGGGACTGTTGTTAGGTGCATCTCTCTCTTCTTGACACACTTTCTATCTTAATTGACTCAGTTGTGACTTGAATGTAGATCCAGCACTATTCTAAATGTATTTCATAATTTAATAACCAGTGTTCAAGATTGGGGCCAGAAAACTTTTTCAGTAAGTGGCCAAAAGCATTTCAGGTTTCTGTAGGCCATATAGTCTTGGTCATAACTACTCAATTTTGCACTTGAAGTTAGAAAACAACCATAGACAACATGAAAGCAAATGAGCATGACTATGTTCCAGTAAAACTTTATATACAGAAACAGGTAATGGGCGGGACCGTATTTGCCAACCCCTGGTCGAGATGAATGCTTTTTGGCAGTGTGATTTACTAACAGGGTTCTCATCAATATTATTCTCTGTGCTATTTCCTCTGCCTGATTCCAGCAAGTACTTTGATTTTATGAACTTTACTCATAGTATAGAGATTGTAATCTACCAATCTATGATGAGTTTATTTGCAAGAAACAATTATTCCTTCTTTAATATGTCACAGTTCTGAAACATGGATATGATTCCCATTTTTGTTACCTGCCATGTCTATGTTACTAGAAACTTGAATTTTGACATTTGACAAAAAATAAATCTGACACAATATAATATCCTCATTTTAAATCAAAACAGCTTTATGAGTGAATTTGAATAAGTCACATCTGGGTTCAGGGTAAATCCTTGCAAATCAATTACAAAAGAGCACCCTAAGATGTATGGTATTTAGCCGAGGAGGCATGAAACTATGTGTTAGGGAATATTTAGCAAGTATTGAGCCTTCAAGGTCCCAGAAAACTCCTGAGGTTTTAGAGTGCAGGGCAGGGAAACTGCCCATTTCAACAAACAGGTGTAACAACAGGAAAATTGAGTGTTAATTGATTACTTGCTGCTCAGTGGTATGAAGCAGTCTGCAGCAGAGTCCAAATGAATAAATAATCAAATCCAAGCTATAAAGTAATGGAATGATAGATTGTGAGGAAGGTCCTGTTACCAAGACATGATAGGCAGAGCTGCAAGAATTCCTTTATGCTCTAGGAGTAAAGAAGAGACATGGGTGCAAGGTATTTATTATGATATGATTATCCCATAGCACATTTCTTCTGATAGCCTTGAATTGCTGCCACAGATGTCCTCAGTGAGAGGAAACAGAGAAGGAGGTTTTCTCAGTTTAACTGACTTGGGAATGATGGCCCAGAGTGACTTAATGACACACTGGTGAGCTTATTTGCTTCAGCTCTGGAGCCCTTCCTGGGACAAAACCCGGACAGCTTCCCAAGCTGCCTGCTTTCCACTGTGTTACAGCAACAAGTATTTCTTTGGCTTTGGCTGTGCCTAGTGAGGATGAGAAGAAGGATAACAGGAGCTTATCTGGTGCCATGTCCTTTGTTAAAGTTTTGACGTATGTTATCTCATTTATTCCTCACAAATGATGCTGTAGAGTGATTAAAACTATCCCCATTTTAAAGATGAAGAAACTGAGGCTTTGAGCGGTTGAAGGACTGGACCGTATGGAAACTTCTGTCTCTGATGCCAAAGCTCTTTAAACACTTTCTGCAGTTTCCTTGGCCAACATAACTGTTTTGGTATTCTGGGAGGTTAAACTTTGTGTTCAGTGATAGTCATGTCATTCCTATTTACTGACCAGTGAGTATGGGCTCCTAAATTAGGCTCTTAGAACCGAATAGTAAATCAAATTAAGTTGCCCCAAAATGATACACTATGGCTTCCTATGATCCACATGAATAAACTGATTTTTTTGGGGGGAGGGCATGGCAATAGCTGCCTACTTCTCACCCTTTCCCCTTGAGTACAGACTATAACTGCTGTGGGAGGTCCTGGGAGGCTAAATGCTGTATGAGCTTGGAAAACCAAAAAAGTTGTTGTAGGCAGAATTCTAAAATGTCCTCCAACACCCTGCACCCAGATTCTTGCCTCTGGTGCACACACTCCATATAATCCCCTCCCCTTCTTTGTGGACAGGACCTATGAATAGGATGGATATCACTGCTGTCTCAAAGGTGAAGGGGTTTTGCAGAAGTAATTAAGACATGTAATAGTTAATCAGGTCAAAGACTGGACTCTTTTGAAGAGACTGATTCTCCTGATAGCCTTGAAGAAGTAAGCTGTCACATTGTGAGAGGGCCACATAACAAGGAACATGAGGCACTGAGAAAGACCCCCAGTTTACATCTATTAAGTAACCTGGACCTCAGTCGTACAATCACAAAGAACTGAATTCTGCCAACAGCTACACGAGACTGGAAGAGGACTCTGGGTTCTAGAAAAGAATGCAGCTTGGCCAATATGTGGTTTGCAGCCTGGTTAGATGCTGAGCAGCGGACCCAGCTACGCCATATGGGGACTCCTGACCCACTAAAACTGTGAGATCATAAATGAATGCTGTTTAAAGCCATTAACTCTGCATCATTTTTGTTACATAGCAACAGATAACTAACATAGAAACATTTCTGGACAAGGGGTGTACTAGTCAGTGTTCTCCAGAGAAAGTCCCATGATCTGTTGTCTGTCAGCTGAAGACTAGGAAAGCCGTGGTGTCATTTAATCTGAGTCCGAAGGCCCGAGAACCTGGAGCGCTGATTCCCAGGTCAGAAGAAGCGGGATGTCTCAGCTCAAACAGTAAGTTTTCCCTTCCTCCCCCTTTTTGTTCTACTTGGGTCCTCAATGGATTGGATGATGCCCAGCCATGTTGGTGAGGGTGATCTCTGTCTACCAATTCAGGTGCTAATCTCTTCTGGAAATACCCTCACAGAAACACTCAGAAATAATACTGTACCAGCTGTCTGAGCACCCCTTAGCCCAGTCAGGTAGACATATAAAATGAACCTTTACAAAATGGGCTTTCTTACTTTTTCTCTCTTGTCTTTCTGTAAACCCACTGTCCAAGCAACCGCCTGAGTGACTTCCAAACTGAGCAGCAGGTCATGTCTCTTCCTGCAGAACACTCTTAAGTGGCTCCCCCTTGCCAGGGCCCACTCTCCCCCGCCACAGCTCACAGCACGGTGTGTTAACCGGCCCTCGCTCCTCCTGCAGTCACCCGACCACTCTCCTCCCTATGACACTCCAGCTTCCCAGGCCTCCCTTCATTCCTAGAAGCCTCCTCCAAGTCCATCCCAATCCCAGAGCCTTCACACACGCTCTTCCTTTTGCCTGACATACTCTTTACCACTCTTTGAACCACTTATGCAGTCATCATTCAGGCCACTTGTGCATAGAACTCTTTCCTTCTTCTGTATCTATATTGTAAGCCTTTATTTACAAGCCAGTTATTCTGTCCCAAAGCTATGTAACCATATATTTGTGTAGTTTTAATGATCATCTCCACCCTCCCAACCCCACAGACTCTAAGCTCTGTGAGGGCAAAACACCTGTTGATTTCATTTTGTACTGGATGTCCGGGGTACTGAACAATGGTGTGCAATTCATCAGTGCTCCTCACTGATCATTTTGTTTATTTTTTAACAAGTACAAGGTGGGGTCACTCTATGTGAGTACAGGAAGCTAGACATGAACGTGAAACTTACTTAGTTTGGCCCATTAAATGTGAGAGAGCATGGTGATTATTACTTCTGGGTAGGAGTTTTAAGGACCGGTATATAAGTGTATAAGTGTCCATGTTTTTCTTTCCCCTAGCAACACATGATGTTCTGTACTCTGTAATTCAGCAACCACTGGTCAAACGTAGCTATTGAATTTTTATTATTATTATTAATTATTATTAGTTTCAGGTGTACAAAACAAAGCAATAGTTATCCTTTTCACCCCTCACAAAGTGACAACTCCCCTCCCCCATCCACTGCCCTCCACCCCTGATATCATACATATCTATTACAATTCCATTGACTCCATTCCCACACTATACTCCACATCCCATGACTATATATATATATTAAATTATAGTTGACATATAATATTATTCAATGGCAGCTTCAGATGAACAGTGCAGTGGTCAGGCCTCTACACCATTCATGAAGTGGTCTCCCTAACAAGACATGAGATCATCTGGCCCCCTAAAAAATATTTACAACATTATTGATTATATTTCCCAGACTGTCTTTTCTATCCCTGAGGCCATATTGTAGCTACCAATTTATGTTGTCTCGTCCCTTCCCCTTCTCCCTTGGCTATTGAAATTTAAATTAATTAACATGAAATAAAAGGAAAAATTCAGTTCCTCAGTCACATTATCTATGTTTTAAGTATTCAGTTGCCACCTGTGACTAGCACCATTTTGGGCAGTGTGAAAGTTTCCTCTTCACAGACAGAGCTGCTGTAGATGCTGAAAACTTTGTGAGTGAGAATGTATGAACAGAATCATAGCTGCCTCTAATAGACTATGAGTGTGAAATAACCTGTGTTTTATCAACCACTTATATTGCAGGTTCATTACTGCAGCAACATACAGCTGATCCTAGCTGATAAAAATCATCATTAAATAAGTATTTGCTAAATAACTTAATAATTGAATTGTATTTGGGGAAATTGGATGAAGAACGGGGAAGGAAGATCTTTTAAGGCAAGTGAACAACAGAAGCAACGGCTTGGAGCTGGGAAGTAGTAAGATCTCTGGGAGTAGAGGTGTTTATGTGCGGAAACTTCAAAAAAGGGAGAGGCCTGGAGAGAAACAGAGAAGAAAGGGCTGAGAACTGGTGCATAGAGAATGAGGAGAGAGGCTCATTGGTAGGTACCAAACCTGCATCTGACCCCTAAACCTACTGAACAGTTATAATTTACAGAGCCAACAGCTTGAACCCATGTATGCCACTGCTTTGCCCATTTAACCACTCTAGTATAGATAGTACGTATGCTACCTTCCCAAACCACCACATCTTTCACATGGAGATAACAAACCTACTTCAGAATGTTATTATCTGCTCAGGAGAGCATATGCACAGAACTTGGATGATGCTTGGTACCCAGGAGGCTGTCCTTGCCCTCCAAGAATTGTGTCTAAAGCCCACGGCTGAAGAACAAGCTGGAAGCATGCTATGTACTAAAGTCAGAGTGAAGAAAGAGGACAGCTACCTCCCAGCAGCACTTCCTGAAGGGCAGAATTGCAGAGGAACTAGCCCCTCCACCCTGATCCGCCCTGTTAATAAGAGAAGTGTGGCAGGAAGAGCTCTTGCCTCTACTTCTCCAGAGGGGTGTGTGGTGAGAGGTACTCCCTTTCCTGGGAGTCAACAGATTGTCCTCCAGGAAAGTCACTTCTAAAGCTTGTGAATGACAGAACTACTCTGCTTATGAGTTGGGGACAGGTTGGAGACAGGGAAGTCTGTCTTAATGTTGGTGAGATTCAGGACTGGACACTAATGGGGCAAAGAGGAGAAAAGATCAGAAGGATGTTTAAAAATAACTAGGGCTGAATCTCAATACAAATCCAAAAGAGAACATTGGATTAAATAGAAAAAATCCAGAACTTGTCAAATTGGGCTGAGAGACTCAAGATGTTACCCAGTTGGGAAAGAGTGGGGGAGGTTTTACACATGCTCCTTGTAAGATTATTACTAGGAAAAAGTTTTCCCCTAAAAGTCATCCCAGTAACTTGAGACTCCTTAATGAGCCAATTACACTAGGATGATGCTTGGGACAGAGCAAGCCCTTGATGATCTTCCCAGGTGCCACAGCCAGTGACTGTTTTAAAAATTGGCTCTCAAATGCTCTTCACTTCCATCCTTTAAGCTCAGAGTTGATGAAACAAAGCTATTATTAAAAGAAAGTGTGAGGAATACAATTTGATAGTCTTAGAGTATTTTTAATTTTATAATTAATTCATGGATGAGAGAGCCATTATCCAATAGCATCCAGAAATGTGGAAATTATTTGTTTCAGACAAGCACCCCTGGTCCTATAATAGTTTTTGATTAAAATGAAAATTTACCAAGTTTTATACCTCAAAATATGATAGCTTCACAGGCAGTTGAAATCAGCTAGTTCCATTGTTGGGTTTCTAATTCCAGCTTATTGTAATATTTTTTGGAGTCAAACATGACATAATGCTAGAACTCCTGGAACTAGGAAGGATGATAAAGTGTTTTAGCCACAGCAGGCACTCTGCAAAATCCTTTATTAAAAAGAGCTGTAACATACAGGCTCAGAGTGTGATGGACTGTAAAGAAATTAAGAGTGACTCTCTATGAATTTACAACATTAATTTTTTTCTCCTAATTAAAGCAGTGGGCATGGCCTCCAAACAAAATCTGACTGGAACTGGACAAGAATGATTGTATTCCCAAGGACTCCAAAGAAAGGATTCTTGGCCCAGTGTTTTCACAAAGAGAGTGCTTGAATTAAACTATGAGCTGACAGCAACAGGTAACTGATATTATTTAATTAAAAGCCTCTCTTTTCTGTTGTACTTTGACTTCTATTTCCAGGTTGGTATGTGGACATTATTCTGTTTTTGTGTGTAATTAGACTTTGTAACATAGCTGTCCTGTTGACAGAGTAAACCTTCCTAACAGTAAGGGTGGTCCACTGCCAGACATCAGGAAGACGCCCAGAGTAATTTCAGCTGTGATGGAGTGTGTGTTAGCATGACTGAGAAAAGCAACATTGCTAACAACTCAATGGTTGCTGGGGAAGGTGTGGAATGACTTCACAGTTGATCCTTGAATAATGTGTGGTTAGGAGCACCAACCCCTCCCCACACACGCAGTTGAAAATCCACATATAACTTTCTACTCCCCCAAAACTTAACTACTAATAGCCTACTGTTATTGGAAGCCTTACCAGTGACATAAACAGTTAACACATATTTTGCATGTTATATGTATTGTATACTGTATTATTACAATAAAGTAAGCAAGGGAAAGAAAATGTTATTAAGAAAATCATAAGGAAGAGAAAATACATCTGCAGTACTGTATGTATTTATTGAAAAAAATTCACATGTAAGTGGACCTGTGCAGTTCAAACTTGTGTTGTTAGGGATCAACTGTACTTGGTCTGCACGTTCACTCTTGCCAGAGGGAAATGAACATATGTGTATGTCCCCTGTAGGAGGGATTTAATGAGCCACAGCTATGACACAAGAACAGATGAATATATTTTTCAAATATATAGAGAAAGGATGGGTGGCCATGTGGAGTGGATCACCTCTGGAACAGTTTTTCAGAAACAGTAATGTAGCTAAACAAATAATTGACTCTGTAGCTAAACAAACTCACTTCTCCAAGCTGTTTGCTCACCTCCTATTTGTCAGTCAGGTCTTTTCCACATTGATCTATAGGGGGACACCTGTGTGCTTCCTTCATCCAGCAGATTTATAGGTTTTTTTTTCCTTTAGAATTCTGAGAAGGATGTGAATAGGAAAACACCCACACTCTTACCCGTATTTCCATACATCCCTATATATTAGCTTTCCTTTCTCACTGTTCCTTAGTATACCTGTATTTCTCATCCCAATAAATCATTTGTTTTAATTACTTTTCTCTACTAGAATGAATAGCATTATTAGTAATAGTATGCCCATTGAAGTCAGGAAGCACAGTGGTTTCCTAGCTAGGTGAGGTTGGGCAAGTTACATAACTGAATCTCTTTTGAAAAAGGAGGGTGTCAGTAGTTTCTATCCTCCAAGGGTGGTTCTGAAAATGAAGCTACACATGTATATCTAGCATAAGGGATGTCAGCTGTGATTATTTACTATCATTATAATTATCAATGAACTGAGACCTGGAATCACTCAAGCTAATAAAAATTACATTTGCAGAAGCAGAAGCTGGTAATAAATTACAAAACTCTTTCAGAAAGACAAGGAAAGTCCTCTATCTTTATTCATTTTATACTCCTCTTTTCAGTAGTCATTGTGTTAGGGATGGGTGATGTCAGAAAGAGAGAGTAAGAAAAATGGGAGGAAAGGTGGAAAAGGTGAAAAAGTGAGTAGATGAAATGGGGGGGGGGAATTCCAGAATGTAGGGAATAAAAAAGAAAAAGTGGGGGTACATAATTCTAAAACTGCATTCCTATCTTTTCCCCAAAACCAGCAGCTCCTCTGACTGTTCCACTTATTTTAATGAGGCCCCAGGTTCCTGCTCACATGCTTTTGAAATCTTCCCCAAATACTTTCCTATCACTATGATTTTAACGGTGTCACTGCAGGACCTGAAATATCCTCCTCGCTATCAAAATCCCATCTACCAATTAGTCTATTCTCTCCAAACCACTACTATGACTCTTAGAGTCCACAGTCCAAGCATGGAAAATAGAATTCAACTCAGATACCGTCTCCCATGCGGTGGTTATGGCCCCTTGCATTTCTATGTTGAAAAGATTTCTGGGTACAACAGCAATGAATGACATGACTCATGTTATGTTTGCTTTCACTGGGGAGTGGAGGCAAGATTGTCATGTATTGCTTTTACCACTCATATCGTTACTTTAATGGGTTATGAATTTTATCCTTCCTTGAGTTCACTGTTGTGTAAAATCATTTCACTTATTCCTCAAGTTTTTTGAGGAATTCAGGGAACAAGGTTTTGTTTTTTTTTCTTTCTCATCTATTAACTGTTCCACATGAATGCTTTGATGCTGTAAATACTTGGTAATTATATGTTGAGTGATTAACACCCAGGAGCAGAAATTAAGGTGTTTGAGTGAGTATAGGCAACCACAGGACACCTCTTCCTTTCCTCTTAAAATTTTTTTTTCTAAATACCCAGACTATAAAACCTCACCAGTTCCCTTGGTGCTTTTCAAAAGAAGGTACTCATAGGTACTGCATACATGGAAAGGAAGATGTGTCTGCCAGTCTGCCGAATTAGCCTCTGGAACACAGAATTACTGAATCTGTATAGTTCAGTATTATTTCCTCGGTATAGCAAGCCATTCGGAATGGCAGGCCAGAAAAAGCAGACCTCTTGAAAGGGAGTGCACATCCACACATCTCCACAGGAACCACATTGACAAGGGTGTTTAAAGCCAGCACACACAGGAGCTTAGGCTTGGCTAGCATCGCAGCTAGCTTGGAAAGCAAGCAACTACTCACAATGGTGCCATTTAACGTTCCTTATTCCCCATTGCTTTTCTTACTGGGTTCATTAAAAAGCCACAATGAACCAATATGGCAGGAGCATGCTGTCAGCAAATCACAATAATTATGGCAGCTTTCAGACTGCCTGGATGTAGGTGAGAGAGAGACAGGCTCGATGTTGGGGTTCACAAAGTGAGTGAGCTTGTGTACGTGTGTATGTACATGTACCAGTGAAGGCGCAGATGGGATCAGCTCAGTCACCTCAATTTCTCGGGATTCTTGTTAATTTAGATCAAGCCAGGGAGGTATGCATTAATCAAATAAGTAACTGAGAGGTCGCTTGGGTAGTTCCAACAAGGGCTAATATCTACAGAAATATAAATGTCCACACTTAAAGGATATAAAAGTCATTTATATTCTTCATACCAGACAAGGGTTTCTCATCCTTGGCACTACTAACAGTTTGGACCAAATAATTCTTTGTTAGAGTGGGGCTGTTTTGCGCATCATAGAAGGTTGAAGAGCATTCCTTGCCTCTCTAGATGCTGGTAGTACCCACCCCTTAGTTGTGATAAACAAAAGTGTCTTCAGATATTGCTAAATGTTCCCTGGGGGAAAAGGATTCTTTTGAGAATCCTTGGGCCTGAACTTTCTCTCTTTTAGCTATTTGAGGGTGAGAGAGACATCAAATCAACACAGGACCCCTTGGTGACATAGTTTGATGAATTACATATATATATGTATATCTTATATTTTATCACTCAGCATTTCTGTAAGAGAAATTCATATCTGTCCCAAGCAGCAATTGTGTTAAAAACATCTTTAGTGTATTAAATACTTGCAAATGACATAGGATTTTAATTTTGAAACACATCAGCCTACATTAATCACAGCATTTTCATGCAAATAGAAACAATATATCCAAACACAAAGACGTTATAACTATAAATCAGGGCAAAGCTGGCAGTATAACTAAATTGGAAATGAGTCTACAAAAATAAATGAAAACACAAAAATTATAGAATAAGTGTGCCTCTTACTACATCCTTTTTGTGATTGTTATAAATTGGAAAGAAGAGAAATGAATACAGTGGGAGTTAGACATACAATACATTCCACCTGTCAAAATACACTAACATGAATAAATTTATGAGCAGGTGTAGCTACCTGCTGTTGTCATTAATCTGGATTTACAAAAATCTTGACTTCCCAATGAAAAGGTGAAGAAATATAAATTAAATCCTTATCACTAACTGAATGACAAAGCAATGTTAAAGATACACTGTATCACAAGCTTTCAATCAAAATCTTTAGACATTTCATTATTAGGCATTTCTTCTAGTTGTTTCAGAGTTACCTATGACTAATTAATTAATTAGAAGACATGGTGTGAAAAGAGGACAAAGATGGGTAAATGACTTTAAGGAAGATTTCCAGTTCACTGATGTTTTTTCTCCAATACACAGACCAGCATTTAGTCAAATTGTTTTTGCCAAGTAAATTGACTTTTAATTTGGCAGATCCAAGGCTTGAATAAAGGTTGTTTTAGATATAGTTTTTATCACTAGAAAGAGTTAGAAACACACAAAGTCACCTCAACATTATACTTAGATTGGATAGTTTAACTGTGTAAGTAGTAATTTTATCAGATTCAATCATTACATTATTCTTTCTTATTCTAAAGCAAGGACATTTTCTCTTCAAGTTAAATGTATTCTCAAACTCCCAGTATCTCTCTTGTGCTCACAGTTTAAGCCTTTAGTTCTTTTTCATTGTAAAGGAAAGCCTTCCTACTTCATTTGATAAAATTGTGGACTGTTTTATTTTTTAAAAATTATTATTAATTTTAGGTGTACTAAACAATGCAATAGTTATCCTTTTCACTCCTCACAAAGTGACAACCCCCCTACCCCCATCCACTGCCCCCACCCCCGATATCATACTTATCTATTACAATTCCATTGTTTCCATTCCCACACTCTACTCCACATCCCCTGACTATATATGTATTAAATTATAGTTGACATATAATATTATTCAACAGCAGCTTCAGATGAACAGTGCAGTGGTCAAGTTTCTACACTGTCCATGAAGTGGTCTCCCTAACAAGACATGAGTCCATCTGGCCCCCTAAAAAATATTTACAACATTATTGATTGGACTGTTTTATTCTTTATTTTTAAAAAGGTTTTATTGGGGGAATTGGGGGAGAGGAACAGACAAGTTGCTGTCCTTTTGTTCTTCAGTCCAGTTGTGGAGGACGTTGCTTCACTGGCTCATGTTGGTATTATCATTGTGTTCTTCCCAGGTGAGGCAGATCGGTTGTCGGCCTCCGGGCGGCCACTCACAGTGGCTCTTGGCAGCTCACACTGGCTGCTGGCCACTCACGCTGGCTGCCAGCCACACACGGTAGCTTATGGCAGCCCACTGCAGCAGGGGCTGCAGCCTACACCGTCGCCGGCGACTCACTGCAGCCCAGTTCCAGGTCGAGCTGTTGTTCACCATCTTAGCTGTAGAGGGCAGCGTCACTGGCCCTCATGTGGGATCCGAACCGGAGCCCTGCTGCTCAGAGCTTGCGTCCCAAGCCAGCTCTTAATCAATGCTCCACTCAACCGGCCCTGGACTGTTTTACTCTTAATGCATTTTGTTATTTTGCTTGATAATTAGGCATCTGCAATAAAAGAAAGTAATTCTGCACTAAATTGGCACTCTGTTCACACTTCTATTATGAAAGACAAGTCCTTGTTTGCTAAAGTATCTTCCATGCCTCCATTCCTGTTTTCTTATCCACTCAGCCACTCTACATTTTGATTGGAGCATTTAATCCATTCACATTTAAAGTGAATATTGATAGGTGCATATTTATTGCCATTTTGTTATTTGTATTTCTGATCTTCCTGGGTTAGCTTGTTTTCCCCTTTCTTCTGTTTAAAAAAAGCCTTTTTAACATTTCCTGCAATGCTGGCTTGGTTGGTAATTAATTCCTTAAGCTTATTCGTTTCTCAGAAGCTCTTTATCTCTCCTTCAATTTTAAGTGATAGCCATGCTGGGTAGAACAATCTTGGTTGTAGGCCTTTATTTTGCATCACTTTGAATATTTCCTGCCACTCCCTTCTGGCCTGCAGAGTTTCTGTAGAAAAGTCAGCTGTTTATCTTATAGTAGTTTCTTTGTATATAACCTGCTGTCTTTCTCTTGCTGCTTTTAGGATACTGTCTTTG
>NW_017731684.1:927766-972365 GCF_001890085.2 Hipposideros armiger | reverse complement strand
GTTCCTTCTTTATGTCCTCCCTAAGTTTCTTAAACATTCTTATCATCAGTGTTCTAAACTCTGTCTCTGAAAGGTTGGATACCTCTGTTTCATTTAGTTCCATTTCTAGAGGTTTCTTCTGATCTTTTACTTGGGACATGTTTGTTTGTTTCTTCATTCTGGCTGTCACTCTGTGATTGCTTCAATGTATTAGATAGATCACCTAGAAAAAAAAAAGAAAAAAGAAAAAAAAAAAGTGGTGCGGACTCTCCGCCCGCTTTAAACTGCAGACTACTTGCTCAGCAATAGAGAGACTCTGGGTGACTCAACACCAGATGTTGGGGGTAAGTGCTCAATGCATCATGTGCTGTCCTCCCTCTCAGGCTTGTAGTGAGTTTCCCACAATTATCTGCTGTGTGCTCTGGTACCATGCTCACCACCAAAAATCCTCACAGGTTGTTGTGGTCTGTCTGCTACTGCAATAGACCCTTTGGGGCCTGTGGAGGTGGGGGCCTGGCACCAGAGGCTCAGGATGCCCCTGATAACACAGCTCTAGGTGGGCAGGGCAGGCTTCCAAGGCACCACAGAATGTGGTCAGTGGCCCCCACCAAGTCAGAGCAGCATGCACTCCTGCACTGGCGACCAGCCCACACAAACTCACCAGGATAGCCCCAGCCGGATCATGCAGGCGCACAGCTCACAGCCCAACACTCCCAGGAAAACTCCCAGTCTCAGCCTGTCCCAATCAGCTACTCACAGATCAGGCCAAGTAGCATGACAGCCAATCGCCAATCTGACAACTCTGCACATGCAGTGTGGAGAACGGGTACCCAAGGCGGCTTGCACACTCCCGCATCTCAATGAATGGCCTGTTGGAGCCGCAGCACACCTGCCAGGCATTTCTCTGGCTACGCAGAACAAACAGTGTGGAGAGTGGGGATCCAAGGCTGCATGTGCGTGCACGGACACACGCACTCCTGTGCCATTTCCACCAGACCAATGCAGTCCCAAACCTGACATTCTGTGGGAGGGCCCAACCCTGAAAAAATGGCGCCCTCCTGTACACTACTCATGTGCAAGCTCCACACCAGGGGAACAATGGTCCCAAAACCTCCAGCTCCCGTGCCAAAGGTACTCTGTTCAGTCCTTCCCCGCAGGCTCCTGGGCCCCACTCACACAGCTACTCCCTCCACCAGGGACCAGGTGAGTACTCACCAGCAAGTGAGTCCATGTGCCGGCTCCACTGGTTCTCCAGCCGCCCTCAGCCTTACCGACTTGAGCAAAGAGAGTCCTCACTAATTTCTACTGCCAGCTATCGTGGAACTCCTCTTCCTGCCAAAGTAACTCTATGCTGGTGAGCTTGGTGTGGGGCTAGAGGGTTTCTCCCCCAACCAGAGAAGCTGCCCCACCAATGAGGTGTCCCTCATGGGGTTTACCCTCTCTTGTCTCCACTTCTCCTACCAGACTTGATGTGGCCTCCTCTTTAAGTCCTTCATTTAGAGGTTCTGTTAATCTAGTGTTCAGAGGACTTCTGAAGTTGAATGTTGTATAAATTATTTGTAATTTTGTTGTGGTCCTGGGAGGCATTTGGCACAGCGTCTGTCTATTACACCATCTTACCAGTTGTTTTGATTATTGTCACTTTGTAGAATAAATTGAAGTCAGGGAGTATGATAACTCCAGCCTTGTTCTTTTTTTCTTAGGATTGCTTTGGCTATTTGCGGTCTATTGTGATTCCATACAAATCTGATAATTTTTTTGTTTCATTTGTTTAAAAAATGCTATTGGGATTTTGATGGGGATTGCATTAAATATGTATATTGCTTTGAATAATAAGGCCATTTTAACTATGTTGATTCTTTCATCCATGAACATGGAATATTTTTCCATTTTTTTGTGTCCTCTTTAATTTCTTTTAAGAATGTCTTATAGTTTTCAGTGTATAGGTCCTTCACACCCTTCATTAGGTTTATTTCTAGGTATTTCATTCTTTTAGTTACAGTTGCAAAAAGGATTTTTTTTCATTTCTTTTTCTGAAATTTCATTGTTAGTATATAGGAATACAATGGATTTTGTACATTGATTTTGCATCATATAACTTTACTGTATTTGCTTATTGTTTCTAATAGTTTTTTGGTAGAGTCTTTAGGGTTTTCTATATTAAAAAAATTCTGTCATCTGCAAAAAGTGACAATTTAACTTCTTCATTCCCAATGTGGGTGCATTTTATTCTTCCTCTTTCCTGATTGCTCTGGCTGGGAATACTATGTTGAATAACAGTGGTGACAGGTGTCATCCCTGTCTTGTGACCAGGGGGAATTGCTTCTTTTTCTCACTGAGCTATAGACTTCTTTGTCCTGCCAAGAGATACCCAGGGAGGCTGGCAAGAGGAGTTCAGCCACCACACGCATTCAGCTTGGGAAGCATTCTCTATCCCCCTACACAAGGAAGATTCCACCACAATAAGTACCTTTGAAGATTGGCTTGAGGAAATTGTTCAAACAGTAACTTCATTAAAAAGAAAATCTTAGCAAATCAGGAAGGAAGAAAATGGGAAGAGCAGAAACAAAGGTATATACAATACACTATTTTTTTCCTTATGAGTTGTAGAAATCGTATTTTAAGATTGAAACAAAAAATATAATGTTATCTAATACAACCATAATATTGAAAATAGAAAGTTAAAGGAACATAAATGGAAGTGAATTTTCCACAGTTCACTTGAAATGGTAAAATGTTCTTACCAGGAAGACTTTTATAACTTATGTGATGAAGTTATAATACTCAGCACAACTCCTACAAAAATATATAAAGGAGTATACTCAAAAACACTATAAATAAATCAAGAAGAAATTCTAAAGAAACGTTCAAGTAACCCATATAAAAGTAAGAAGAAAAGAAATAGGGATGAAAGTCAGAGGAGACAAATATAAAAGAAATAATAGAATGGCAGACTTAAATGTTAGTATATCATCAATTACCTTAACTGTAATTGGCATAAATATACCAGTCAAAAGACAGAATGGCAGAGGGCATTTTAAAAACACACAATTCAACTGTATAGTGTTTATAAGAAACTCATTTAAAATTCAATGATATAGGTAGGTTGAAAGTAAAGGGATGGAAAGAGATATAACATACAACGTTACCAAAAAATACATGTGGCTATGTTAATATCTGGAAGTGTAAATTTTAGAGTAAAGAAAATTGTTAGAGAGAAAAACAATATTGCAAAATGATAAAAGGATTCATTTCCAGGATGATACAATGATCCTAAATGTGCACTACCAGACAACAGAATCTCAAAATACTTGATGCAAAAATGGACAGGACTGAAAGAGAGAGAGAAATTCACATTATAGTTGGAAACTTCAACTCTCCCCTTTCAGTATCTGATAGAACGACTAGACAGAAAATTATCAAGGATATATAAGATTTGAACAATATAATCAACCAACATGATCTAATGACATAAACAGAACACTGCACACAATATCAACTGAATATACAATTTTTTCAAGTGTCATGGAGCACTCACTAAGATAGACAAGGTCCTGAGCCATAGACAAACCTCTACAAATTTGAAAAAGTTGAAGTTATATGGAATGCTCTCTGACCACAATTGGGATCATACTAGAAATCATTAGCAGAATGAATATAGTAAAACTCTTAAATATGTGGAAATGAATCAATACACTACTAGATAATCCATGGATCAAAGAGGAAGTCTCAAAAGAAAATTAAAAATTATATAGAATTGAATGAATATAAAAATGCAACATATCAAAATGAAGCAGGATTTTTTGATGTGTGTGTTTGAGCTGGGATTGTGGTCTTGCAGCACCAAAGAATGGAGATGGGAACCAGAGAGGTAAAATTTGCAGCAGAGGATAATTTATTAGAGCAGAAAGTAACAGCTCTCATAATGAGAGGGGGTTCCAACTGGGGTGCCCACTAGCTAGAACAAAGCATTTGTTTTTATATCTTTTTTGTATGCCTGGGAAGATGAGCTGGCTGGCACATTTTGGCACTATTATCAGATTTATTCAGCCTGGAGGGGTCGTTTCTCCTTCTCCGAACAGCCTAGTTGCTTCAGTGCGTAATTGATGTCTCTGTATGTCTGGGGCATGTTAGCTTAAGGCAGGCCTATGCTTTGAGGATATGCATGTCACCTGGGGATCTCAGCCCATCTTATGTTAACCTCTTTGAAGATATGCATTCTACCTGGGGATCCTTGAGTTTTTTTCTTGTAGGCTTGAAAAAAGTTTTTCCTCCTCCCCCACCTGAGTTTGTCACTCTGGAAGGTCCTGTATTTAAACCTATTTGTCAGCTATTAAAATTATTCTCCCCACCTGTTTTGGTTTCTGCCCTGATTCCCTCTACTGCGGCAATTTTCCTGACTGCCTATAATTTTCCTATCTCAAAAATATGTGGGATAAAGCTAAAGCAGTGCTGAGAGGAACATTTATAGAACTAAGTGCTCACACAAAAAATGAGAAAAGGTCTCATAGCAATAATCTAACTTTATACCTCAAAAAACTAGAAAAACAGGAATAAAATAAACTCAAAGCAAGCAGAACAAAAGAAGTAATAAAGATAAAAATAGCACTCATTAAAACTGAAAATATGAAAACATTGGGAAAAAATCAATATAACAAAAAGCTGGTTCTTTGAAAAAAATTAATATAATTGATAAGCCTATAGGAGGACTGAAAAACCTAAAGGAGAGATGACATGAGAAGAATATGAAAAATGAAATAGTAGATATCACTAAAGATCCTGCAGTCATTAAAAAGGTAAAGGGATACTATGGACAATTTGATGCTCATAAATATGACAAGTTAGAACAAATGGCTCAATTTCTCAAAATTCACAAACAACACAAGCTCACTCAAGATAAAACAGATATTCTGAATAGCAGGATAACCACTTAACAAATTGAATTTGTAATTTAAAAACTTTCCCAAATAAAATTTTCTGACCTAGATTGTTTTCTTAGATAATTTATCCAGAGTTTTAAAGAATTAGCAATTTTATACAATTTCTTCCAGAAAATAGAAAAGGAGGGAATACCCCAACTCATTTCATGAGGTCAGTATTCTCCTGATAGCTAAACCAGGCAAAGACAGTACAAATACAGGCAAATGCAGACCAATATTTCTCAAGAACTTAGATGAAAAAATCTTAAGAATATATTAACAAACTGAACCCAACATCTAATAAAAATAATTATATGCCATGACTAAATTAGATTTCCTTTAAGTATGCAAGGAAGATTGAACCTTTAAAAATCAATCAATATAACCCACCATATCAACAAGCTAAAGAAGAAAATTCATATAATCACATCAATCGATGCAGAAAAAACATCTGACAAAAACCAACACCCATTTGTGATAAAAACTCTCAGCAAGTTAGGCATGGAAAGGAATTACATTAATTTTATAAAACACATTAATGAAAAATCTATAATTAATATCATACTTAATTCTGTCCTCTTTGTCTTCCTAATATCAAAATAAGGCAAGGATACCTTCTATCACCACTCTTAGTCAACATATCACTGGAAATTCTAGCCATTACAATAGGAAAGAAAATGAATAAAAAGCATACATATTGGAAAGAAAGAACTAAAATTATCCAATTGCAGATTATATGATTGTCTATGTTAAAAAACAACAACAAAAATCTGCCAAAAATAGAATTTCTGCCTAACAACTGGGTTCAGCAAGGCTATATGACATAAGATCAACATGAAAACTCAGTTCCATTTCTATATACCAAAAATGAACATGCAGAAAATGAAATTAATAATAGGAAGTCATTAACAATCACAAAAAAGAAATTAAAGAGGCACATTAAAGCAAAAGTCTAGAACAAGTGAAGGAGGAAGCCATGATGGTATCTTGGGAGAGGAACACTCCAGGTTGAAGAGTCAGTTAGTGCCAAGGCTCTGAGAGATGAATAAAAATCAGAATGAGGAACACTAGAAAGAGCAGAGGGTAGGTTGGTTGAAGTGGAATGAGCATGTAAAGAGGAGAAAAGTAAGAGATGATGTCTGAGAGGCAATAGGAAAGGATCCTACTTCATTCGATGCATCTAAAAAAATGCTAATCAGCAAATAACACAACGTTAGTACTCCTGGAAATGACTTATTCAAACATAGTAACTGAACCTGTCATATAGAAAATAAGTAAAAGAGTCTTAATAAAAAGAAATAATTTAGAAGGAGAGCCACATGTATTGGATAATTTAGTATAGGATAGATTTGGTGTTTAACATTTAGAATAGCTGTCCATTTTTTTGGGAAAAAAGTCTAGCTTAACTGTACCATGGAAGAATAGACAGAAGATTTGCAATGTGAACTAAAATTGAACCTCAATTGCTGGCTTTGAAGACAGAGCAAGTAGGCACTAGCCAAGACATGTGAGTGGCCTCTACAAGCTAAGAATGGTCTTGAGCTGACAGCAAGGAAATGGGGACCTGTCTTAAAATTGCAAGGAACTGAACTCTGCCAACCATCCGAATGAGCAAAGAAATAGATTCTGTTGTAAAGCCCTGCCAACAACTGGATTTTAGCCTGATGAGACCCATGTCAATTTTTCACTGGCAGACCATATAATTAAAAAATTTGTGCTGTTTTAAATAAAAGAGAAAAACATTGATTCCATCTGAGTTAAAGAATTAAAGATTAAATAATTTCTAGGAGAAATATATGAGAATATATTCATAGTGTTGTTAATGGAAGAACTTTCTTGGCATAAAAATAAGCCCAGAAATTGTAAAGAAAAGGGTTTTTAGTTGGATTATATGTAAATTAAAATTTTCTGACATAGCAAGTGGTATAATAAACACAAAGTTAAAAGAGAAACAATAACCTGGAGAAATTTTTGCAATTTATATTATACTGTATTAACATTCTTTAAAACATAAAGAACAACCAACCAATAACAAAATGGACAAAGCTAGGAGATGGAACATTATAAAAGAAGAAACACCAACAGCCACACAGTAATGAAAGAAATGTAAGTTAAGTAATGAATTTTTTTTCCTATCGAATGGAAAAGGTTTAGACTGGTAATCATGGTCCAGAAGGGAGAAGGTGGAGGAGATAGGCATTCTCATAGGTAGGCTGGTGGGTATTTTAAGTGATCATACTGGCAAGGATATCAAGACTCTAAATGTGTAGTTGATTTAGAAATTTCACCTAGAAATTTATCTTTAGGATCAAGTATGTAACTTTGTAGAGATATGTAAAGTTATATATACACCAACACTGAATAATAGTCAAACCCATCTAAGTCCTAAATGTCTATCAATTGCATAATGGATGATTGAATTATGGAACATTCATATAATGAGACAAATATGAAACTATTAACGATGCTAATTCTGTATGTATTATTAGGGAAAGTTTTCCTCTCCACGTTAAGTAAATAAGCAGGTTAACCAATAGTATGAGCACACTTATGAAACAGCATGAATGTTACACATATGATTATGTATGTATACAAAACCTGAAAGGGGACATTCCTCAAAGATAAGAAATATTTAGAGTTGGGAAAAATAAATACCAATGACAACAATTATCTCTATGTGCATTGTATTGACTGTTTCTTTTTTTTTGTACTTGTAAAATTATTCCTTAATGAAATATGTAGCATTTATAAAATTATTTTATATAAAAATGTTAAACAGTAAGGAAGGCAGTGAACAGATGAAACATATTCAAGGAAATCTATTATTGCAGTATACAGTGACCTTGGTAAATACACCCAGAATTCAGGCAAAATAAATAGGTACAAATAATGGGAGAAAAGATTTAGAAACAGGAAGAAATACATATGAGGAATCCCTGAAAGACAATGCAATTGTTGGAGCAGAATGAGCAACAAAAAAATCAGTAGTGGGTATTTCTTGTCTTCAAGGAAGGCCTGAAGGAAAACTAATGAAAAGAGCTAAATGTCTGGGCTTATCCTGTGACATGTTTTGAATTTTATGGATTTAAAGAAGCATCTTATAAATAAGCGGGAAAAATGTCACTTACTAAGGAGAAAAACTGTAGTTGTATGTAGACTATAATACTAGAAATCTAGAAAGTAAGTTAAGCACCTCCAGCATTTGAGAAAAACATTTAATTCTAAAAATCTACTTCTGGGTAAATAATTTTTCATCTCTGAAGGGAAATAATGACAAGATGGTCTTAGACATTTAGTAGCTCAGAGGGCATACCAGACCTATATCCTTCCTGAAAACAATTAAATATACGTATACATAAATTTTACATATATACACATTTAAATTTAGATATCTAGGGAAATTTACATATGTATGTAAAACTTTGAAATGAATTGGTTATGATATAAGAATAATTAATACTGAAATAAAACAGGAATTCTGAATAATTATTGTTAATGTGGTCATGAAACAATGAAAAATTAAAAATAAATCTTGAAAGACTAGATTTATAATATTTAAAATATTAATCCAGTTTAAGGTCTAAAATATATCATTAAAACTGGACAGTGGTTAAAGAGAAGATATAAAACTATGCTTAAAGACTCAATACATAGAGTCAGATATATTTTTATTTCCAATATAGCAAAATTCATAACAATAGATTAATGTTTTTATGTTAAAAGTAACCATTATTCAGGGAGCAGGGCAGAAGAAAGAGGAATTCACAGTATATCTTAAGAGAAAGAAAAAGTCAGTCATTTTCTAGAAGTTTCTAAACACCTGTGACTATACAACAGATTTAATGCTACCAAATGGATGAATATTTATATTCTCCTCTCACTGGTAGTTATTTGACTGTGTATTGTGTAGTATTGTTTGTACAGCAGATTTATTAAGTGAGTTGAGAATATAGGGGTTTTAACTGATCACGATCATGGTTCATTATCAGCGAAAAGGTCCCTGAGGGAAAAAAAAAGTAGAAGATAGTCTTGGAAGGTTGGTTAGCTGACACTGGTTTTCCTTCCAAGGTAAACCCACATAAAAGGTGTGTCTAGTGCATAACTGTAAAATAGACTGACAGAGAGAATTATACATTTAAAACATCTATAAAAATAGCAAGAAACGGAGAAGATGCCTGGATGAGGCTGACGTTTTCAGACTCTTGAGAGCAGAGCAAGTGTTTCCAAAATGGTGAGAGGTAAAAGATCCAGGGGTGGATTTTCAGAAAACCCCCACAAATTCTAGTGCTTTGCAAGGAGACAGCTCTTTGAGGGGAAGCAGTTTTAATCTTTATAGATGCAAATATCTGACATGTTTTAAAAATAATACAGAGAGCTGTTAGGTTTAGTTCATGTAGGGGGAGCATCACTTAGAATAAAAAAGCATGGCTTCTAATTTAAAGATCATTCTTAATTTTATGGATGACATAATTGAAAAGGGGCTCCTATTTTCAGGCATGTGGACCTGAAAAATCCTGCAAGCTCCAAGCCCTGGTCTAGGAAACTTGAGACTCCCACAGGCAGGAATCAAAAGGCTGACCTCAGTTTTGGTGTTGTCACTAGGTGGCCCTGTGAAAGTAGCCTCTTGGGGCCCTGGTTTCCTCAATCACTGTCATTGACCACTTTCCAGACACTCCAGAAAGAGCCACTGAGAACACATGAGTCACAGTACTAGGTAAGAACCTGCAGTGGGGGGGTGGTAAGGGGGTTGGTGTCCAACAACTTTATTCATATCCCCATTAAACCCAGAGTAGCTGTGAGGCCATGGGTAGTCTCCTTAATGGATCTCTTTGCTTTTCATTGTTCTCATCTGCAAAGAGGGCCCTAATCCCTATTTTATAGGTACACATGGAATAAATAGATATTCCACATCACATAGCCTGAAAGTTAGGTGTTCAGTAATGCAGTCTCCCGTTCCTTCTTTGTCAGAAGAAAAATATGCTTGAAATAAGGGAACAATACTAACAAACCCTTGCTTATTTGTATGCCAGACATGTAATTATTACCTATAATAACCCCATCAGACAGATTTTATAATATTATTCTAATTTTACTGATCAGAAAACAGGCTGGAAGGGGTTACAAACTTGCTCAAATATTAAATGGAAGCACAGTGCTTCTATCATATACCAGTTAACTTATTCCAGAGCTCAAATTTTAGCCACTGACATTTAATACTTTAATAATTATCTACATATGTAAGACGTTTTGCATACATTACACTTTTTACCTAAAAATGACACCATTAAAATAAAGTCTCAATTTTCCTTTCCTGATCTTAAATTGAGGCGACTAGTTTGGTGGCACACAAAGCTGGTTCTGTAGAGAGTTAGAACAATTATAAGCCTCTAAGGCCTCTAAGGAATCAGTAAATGGTGAAGTTTGTCAAAAAGTAAAATGTTACAAAGGCAGCTGCTATTAATCTTTAAATAATTGCTGGATCCTAGTTCCATCAGCAAGAAGCTACATATATATTCTGCCTAATTTGATAGGGCTGAACTTCAAAAACAAATTAAGTCTTTTTCTTTTTCATCTCAAACAAAGATAATTAGCTTGAAATATAGGAGATGAGAATAAATCAAAAATACTGTTATTTCAAGGACATTTCCTTTCACCTGATCCTGATTTGGTTGATGTCTTGATGCATAAAAAGTAATGTTCCATCTGTACTCAAGTTTCACACATTTTGTACAGAAATACCATTCTTATATTTTAGCCCCTAGATGATAATTTACAAGGTTTCATCTTCTCTTGTGTGACAGTTATTCAGTGATTGCTTGGAACCTCATGAGTATAAACAGCAAATAAGGAAATGTGATAAAACTGAGAAATATCAGGAGGTCAAAGAAGAAGTGAGGGAATTTTTCTTTATAAGCTTGAGAGAAATGGTTACTTCAACTCTTCTTGCTGCCTGGAAAGACCGGGAGCCACTCACAAGCTCTTCTCCTGTGGGCTGGTTATGTCAGCTTGAGCTCTCACCGGCCTGGAAGATAGATATGTCTGCCTGATAGTTTCAAGCAAAGTTTTTACCCAATATAGCAACATGGACATCTGGGCAGTACTTGGAAAAACTGAAATAGACATTTGTCAATAAAGCCCAAAGTTGGCCTCAAAGGACTACATTTTTTCTTAGTGTTATCTCATTTCTAGCAAAGCCTCTACTGTGGAAGGCCCGAGACAAGGTCCAAGTCAATTTCCTTCTTGTGACTTTGCCTAATGTGTCATGCATCATATTTTCTCCTAACTCGTTCACCTCCAGTTAACATTACTTTAGCCTTCTAAAGAATTACTCCTGACACCACTCGTGTATTTGATTCTATGGATCACTAGCAATAACAAAATATTAAATGGAGTAATTTTCTGTTTGTCATTCCTATAGTATTCACCAGCCACATAATGAAAACTGTTGGTATTTGGATGCTATGGTGGACAAGGAAGGGGAATAGTAGCGTGTGCTATTTGCTTTGGAAAATTATCTACCCTTTTCCAAATCATGGCCTCTGGCTGCATATCTTTTAAGAAAACATTTCTAAACCTGACCAAACTTCTGGAAAGAAATTTGTAATAAAAGCTTGCCTTTTGTATTGCTTCCCACTTTTTACCTCATTAGTATGAAAAAGTGTATTAGTACCTGAGCATCTCATGAATTCTGAGAGTTGTAGGCAGTTCATAAAATGGAAATTGGTAACTGGTAGGAGTCCTTATTTGCATGTATACTACACCCACAAGTGTTTAATTTGCATTGAATTTGTATACTTTGTGCTCAGATCTTGTACATGTGCACTGGGCTGAGGGTGGAGGATGAGAGGTCGGTTGATGGTGGTGCAAGGTGTTGTTTTAATATAGTTTGAGAGTTGATTTGAGGTTGCTTATGCAGTATGTAAAAAGACTAAAGCATTGCAAAATATTAGATTATTCTAAAACAATATTTTACATGTCCTATTCTTTTTTTTAATTAGAGTATAATTAACATATAAGGGTATTAGTTTCAGATGTATAACATAATGTATTAGTTTCATATATATATATATATATATAATCAAAATGACCACCACAATGTCTAGTTAACATCCTTCATCATACATATTTACAAAAATATTTTTTCTTGTGATATATATGTCCTCTTCTCATATCACTGGTATTTATATTAGACCTCTCAAAATTCATTCTAGGGCTGCATTACGTGAATTATCTCCTTGTTTGGATCAGGCAGAATCATTGCCTAATCACCTATTTGAAATGTTTGTGTGAAAAACAAAATTGATCTATCAAGGTGAAATTACAAATCATGGTGGCAAGTTCAAACAACTCAGTTTTTTTCTCCTATGTCAGAGCTCTAACCAGACAGGTAGGGGTTACAAGGACCTGTACTACTGTCTCTAAGCACAAGGTATTTTCTTTTCTTGACAAAGGATGTTTTGTACGATGGCAGATAATCAACTTGATCTCTACACTATCTCCTCTATGAGATAGGTCCTGCAGACTGCTAAAATGACAAACATACACATATCCAAACATGAGCCCTGGCATTAGCTGTCCTGAAGGCCCAGGGAGGAGTGTTCACCCCAACTTGTATAAGTGGACCTGTATCCAGAACAATCTCTGATAAATCTCAAGTGATTACGGAACAGGATCTCAGGACACAGATATATTTCCTGCGGTCTCTGTTCCTGGACCCCAAACTCATGGCATTTCCTTAGTTTCTATACTGATTGTCATGTTAGCAAAGCTTGCAAGGGCTTCAGTTAACCTTAGCTGCAACTGATCTCTAATGCTCCCCTTGAAGTTAATTTCACCCCACCCGCTCACTTAAAGGTAAGTGAAGAAGAGACTGCAATGCCAACTCCCAGATCATCCCACTTTAGAAGGTTGGGGGAAGGTGGCCCTTGGGGGTTCAGGAACCATTTTGAGCACCAGAGCTAATTCTTGGAAATTGACTTACACAAAGCAACTGACAGAGTTACTCAGGGCAGGCACTAATGTGTCCCCTAGAGGGCAGCTCAGGGAGATTTATTGTTGGACCATAGATGACAGTGACAGAGAGGGGGAGCTCTGAGCAGCTGGGATCTTCACTATGACAGATGAGTACAAGATTAATGGATTGGTAATAACTCTCCGATTGAAGAAATTGGTGATTGATTCTGCTGTTTTTGCCTTGGCAAACCTTCAAAAGGTGAAAATTCACCCTAGGAAAAGGACTTCTTAAATAATAGGGTTAGACTAATCACATTGAGGGGATTGGGCCAGGTGGATTCATATTTTAGATAGACACCAACCTGCTATTTATCTTGGTTTTTAGAATATAATTATTTTGTTTGAATTAGATTCTGTCTTTATTTTTTTCCGGTACCTTGACAGAGCAGAAAACTTATTTTATTCAATAGACAATTAGCTCACAATTACTGGGTGACTGAGCCTTCAGTAGAATAGCTTAGCCTACAAGGAATAGGAAAAATCTTATACTCAGAAGCAATTAGAGAAAAATTATGTTTTATGAATATTTTAGAAGATCATTGCATTCTAGGGCAGCCAAAACTTTTTTACGGAGTGCAAGAAATTGAGCTTTGAAAGCTAAATAGAATTTAGAGAGGCATTTTATTTATCTACGTAGTCTAACATTTGGCTGATTACACCTTAGTTTACCTGGTTACATGCTCCTCTCTCCTCTTAGAAAAGTTGTCCTTAAACTTGTGAGTATAGAATCATCTGGGGAATATACCAGATGTACAGTTTGGGGTACTTTCTCAGCATTTACATGCCTTCTCACATTCAGGACCAGGTCTCAGCCTTTCCTTGGGGTATACCTGTGGCAGTGGGCCCTAGACAAAGGCCTTCCCAGACCATGTGGTCACTAAGGATTTCACGCGGGCTTCAGACAAAGACATTCCTGGACTGCACGGTTATCAAGACTTCTGCGTTTAATGTTTCCAAATTCCTACCTCACCCAGGAGCCAGTCAGGAACTGGCACAATGACCACATGTTCTAATAATAAATCTTAGCTGCCAACCTAAAAAACTTCAGGGTATATAGCCCCACGTCCCGCCTGAATCGGGGCTCAGCCTCTGGATGTGAATCCGCTGAGCCAGTGCCG
This sequence comes from Hipposideros armiger, assembly GCF_001890085.2. Classification (NCBI taxonomy): domain Eukaryota; kingdom Metazoa; phylum Chordata; class Mammalia; order Chiroptera; family Hipposideridae; genus Hipposideros; species Hipposideros armiger. The sequence continues at coordinate 958,336 of NW_017731684.1, read as the reverse complement.
GCACTAATAAAGGTTGCTTCCCATGCATTGGTGTCCTGTCTCTTTGTCTGGATTCCCTGCAACATTATTGGGGGCTTGCCCGGGAGATAGAGATGGCGATATTTTCACCTCCCTTGTCCCCGGAGCCTGGCTCACCCAGATGAGAGGGGATGCGCATTCTACTCGGTGCCAGTGGACTCTTGTCCATCAGTGGGGACATCTCCCCTGCCGGCCACAGGGGACCGACCCAGGAGCACAAAGGAACCCTGAGGGCTATGGGAACCAACTTCGGAGCGCCGTCTGACCAGGCAGGTAAGGAACCGGGTCACTTGGTAGCCTGTCCATCAGCGGACAGAAGGGGAGACTGATCACCTCCCAAAGTCACCTGAGTATCTCAGTTTCTGAGAGAAACTGTGACTCCTAGGAACAGGGTGGCGGGTGGAGAATGAATGTGTTTGAGTCTGTGTGAATGAGACACAGCCTGCCTGCGAAGCAAGTGTGGAGTCCCGATCCACGGGTCCATGGTGCACCTCATATGGCATAGGGTGGTATTGCTAAATTTTCTCATACGGTTTAGTGATCCAAGTTGAGGACTTGTATTGACCCACCAATGCTAAGAGGCATCTGAGAATCTCCATGACAGGAGCGGCTGGAGCCGGACGAAGCAAATCTCTGAGTGTGTGTTGTGCCGATTTTGGGTGGTTGTCATGGGTGGGCGACAGAGTACTCAGACTCCATTAGGATGTATGTTAAAAAATTTTAAGAAGGGGTTCTCAGGGATTATGGCATTGAGATGACCCCCCAAAAGCTCCGTACCTTCTGTGAGATTCATTGGCCATCATTCAGTGTTGAATGGCCAGCAGAGGGAAGCTTAGACAGAGACCTCATTAGGAAAGCTTACCTCTTTGTTACCAGCAGCCCCGGTCACCCTGATCAGTTCCCTTACATTGACTCATGGGAGGCTATTGCACGTACCCGATCCCCTTGGTTGAAGTCCTGTTTGGAAAACCAGAGCAGAATTCTTTTGGCATGAGCTATAATCCCCTCAGGGAAGCCGCCTAAGGGAAAAACAGAAGGACAAAAGCCCGTCCTGTCTTCAGACCTGGAGGAAATCCCGCTTTCTTATTTGTCAATTTACCCACCCCTTCCGCAATTGGAGCCGCTAGCCCAGCCCCCAGCACCGCCCTCGCCGGCTCCACCTCCTCTGCCCACCACTCCAGCCCTGACTCCAGCACTGCCCTCGCTGTCTCCACCTCCTCTGCCCACCACGCCCTTCCTGGAGTTTTTTGCCACACCTCCTCCTCCAGTTCTGACCCGCTATGGGCCCACAGATAAGCGGCTGCAGATGAAGGGCCCTGAGACTGGCGCTCTCCAGCTCCCCTTATGGGAAACCAGAGGCCCCGTCTGCTATGATCAGGAAGGCCAGATACAGGGAGGCCACCGCATTTTTGTATACCAGCCCTTCTCAACCACTGATCTCTTAAATTGGAAAAATCATACCCCATCATTTACAGAGAAACCGCAGGCTTTGACTGACCTCCTTCAGTCAATCATTCAAACACATTGGCCCATCTGAGCTGATTGTCACCAGCTCCTCCTAACTCCCTTCAACACTGAGGAACGCCGGCGAGTCACCCAGGGAGCTATAAAATGGCTGGAGGAACATGCCCCACCCAGGACCTTAAACATTCAAGAGTATGCCCAGAATCATTTCCCTGAGGAGGGCCCACAGTGGGATCCCAATAATGACCGGGATTTCCAGATGCTGGAATGGTATCAAGAAGCCCTTATCTGAGGCTTAAAGAACGGTAGCAAAAAAAGCATCAATATGAATAAGATCTCTGAAGTCCTCCAGGGGCCAGAGGAGAACCCAAGCCAATTTTATGAAAGACTCTGTGAGACATTTTGTCTCTACACTCCCTTTGACCCCGAGACTGTTGAGAATCAGCGGATGGTCAATGCTGCTTTCATCGGGCAGTCCCAGGGCGACATCCGGCGGAAACTTCAGAAACTGGATGGATTTGCTGGCATGAATATCAGCCAGCTCCTCGAAGTGGCAACAAAAGTCTATGTCAATCGTGACCAGGAGGCTCATCAAGAGGAGGATCGGAAGATGAAGAAAAAGGTGGACTTGCTGGGTGCTGCACTTGTTGAGGGCTGTGACCCCAGGACAAAATGCCATCCCAAACCTGGGATACCCCAGCGAGGACAACGTCAAGGGCGGCCACACTCTGGGAGGCCAAGGCTGGGACACGACCAATGGGCTTACTGCCACCAATGTGACCACTGGAAAAATGAATGTCCTCAGCTGTTGGGGAGGATGCCAACAGGTCCGAGTCCCCGAAGGCAGGGTCGAGTCACTCACGGCCATTACCAGTTGCCCCAACAGATGCCAGGCCCTTCTGGAGATGATTTCATCGGACTTGCTGGCATGGAAGAATATGGGGAAGAGTAGGCCAGACCGGGCTCCATCCAGCTAGGCCCCCAGGATCCTATGGTCCGAATGGTAATTGGGGGCTAACCCATTGACTTTATGGTTGACACAGGTGCTGAACATTCTGTTGTAATACATCCAAAGGCCCTTCCTCCCAAACGCAGGTCACCGTCACGGGTGCCACAGGAGGACGAGTCCGTCGGCCCTTTTTACAACCTCGACAATGCACCCTGGGAGGCTGAGAAATTACTCATCAGTTCCTCTACCTGCCAGACTGCCCTGTAGCATTATTGGGGAGAGATCGACTAGGAAAGCTCTAGGCTCAAATCACCTTTAACCACAGTGGCAATGCTGAGCTAACATTGGGCAAATCAGGGGCTAAGATTATGTCCCTCACCATACCTCGGGAATGGCAACTATTTGGTCTTGTAGACGAGGTCCAAGAGGAACCCGAACTCCCCTTCTCAATACTGGGAGTTTGGGCAGAAGACCACCCACTGGGTGTAGCACGGCATGCGGCTCCAGTAGTTGTAGAGCTTAAACCTGGGCAGAACCAGTACACCACAAGCAATATTACATTCCCCACAACGCATGAGTTGGCATCCAAAGACATTTGGACGGACTCCTAAAATATGGGATTTTTAGTCCCTGTCAGTTGCCGTGGAACACACCTCTGCTTCCAGTCCAAAAGCCGGGAACTGAGGATTACCGTCCAGTACAGGACCTAAGAGCAGTAAACCAAGCAACGGTTACTTTACACCCAGTTGTCCCCAATCCATATACTCTTCTGGGCCTCATCCCAGCTGAAGCAACACACTTCACCTGCCGGGGCCTCAAGGATGCCTTCTTCTGTATTCGTCTGGCTCCACAGAGCCAGCCACTCTTTGCCTTCCAATGGGAAAACCCTGAAAATGGGGACAAAGTACAGCTAACATGGACAAGGCTACCACAGGGCTTCAAGAACTCCCCAGCCATTTTCGGGGTCACCTTGGCTTCAGACCTAAAGCCCTTCCCAGTCAGCCAAACTGGTTGTGTGCTGCTCTAATATGTAGACGACCTCCTACTAGCTGGGAAGAGCTACGATGACTGCATGCAGGGTACATATCACATCCTTAAACTTTTGTGGGAAACAGGCTACAAGGCCTTCAAGAAAAAGGCTCAGATATGCCAAGACAGGGACAAATACCTTGGTTTCCACCTGTCACAAGGACAACGCCAGCTCGGCCCAGAAAGGAAGCAGGCGGTATGTACCACCCCTGTCCCCACTACTCGGAAACAGGTTCGTGAATTCTTAGGGGCGGCAGGTTTCTGCAGGATCTGGATCCCTAACTTCTCTACTATAGTCAAACCCCTTTATGAAGCCACAAAGGGGGGTGAACGTGAACCTTTTCTATGGGAGTCTCCACAACAGAAAGCTTTTAATGCCCCTCATTCATGCCCCTGGCCTAGGACTCCCAGACATCACCAAGCCTTTCTTCCTCTACGTACATGAACGCACGGGAATGGCAGTAGGGGTCCTTACCCAACTGCTAGGTTGCTTACCCAATCGGCACCAGCCAGTAGCTTACCTCTCAAAACAACTTGACTCAGTGGCATCAGGATGGCCACCTTGCCTGAGGGCATTTGCAGCAATGGTCCTGCTCATGTCTGAAGCTGACAAGCTGACCCTGGGTCAAGAATTAACTGTCCGGGCTCCACACTCAGCTCGAGCCCTGTTAGATCATAAGGGACATTATTGGCTTACCAACTCCAGGATTGCCAAGTACCAAGGACTATTATGTGAAAGCCCACGAGTCCGCCTTGAGGTGGTACAGACCTTGAACCCAGCCACTTTACTGCCTGTAGGGCCTGGGCCCCCAGACCATGACTGCATCGAAGTCATGGACGAAGTGTTCTCCAGTAGGCCGGACCTGACTGACCAACCTCTTACGGACCGCGATGTAGAATACTACACTGATGGTAGCAGCTACGTCCAGGGAAATAGACAGTTGGCTGGATATGCTGTAGTAACTCTACACGCCATCATTGAAGTGAAACCCCTCCCACAAGGGGTTTCCCACGAAGTCCCTTTTGAGATTTCGGCACAAAAGGTGGAGCTTGTCGCCCTGACTCGGGCCCTTCAGCTGGCAGCTGGGTTAGCAGCCAATATTTATACTGACTTTAAGTATGCCTTCACTACCCTCCACGTTCATGGGGCTTTATACAAAGAAACGGAATTAATCAATTCAGGAGGGAAGGAAATTAAATATTGACATGAGATTCTAGATCTCCTAGAAGCAGTATGGACACCCAAAAGGGTGGCAGTCATACACTGCAGGGGCCACTAAAAGGGTGACACCGTCGCAGCCCGGAGCAATTGCAAGGCGGACCAAGCAGCCAAGTTAGCTGCAGCCGAAGAAGGCCTCGAACCTACAACATTAACAGCCTCCCTCTTTCCCAGCCCTTTAGCTGAATGGGATCCCAAATATTCCCACAAAGAAGAGGCCTGGTTCAAGACTGAAGGAGGAAGCCATCTACGTAATCAATGGTGGAAATTTTGAGATGGCTGCATTGTCATACCAGAAACTCTAGCCCCAGCTTTTGTCAAACAGTTTCACCAAAGGACCCACTTTGGTCAGAATGTCCTAGAATCGACCCTTAATAGGTACTTCTACGTACCCCGACTCTCCAGTAGCTCACAAATAGTCTGTGAACAATGCCTTGTTTGTGCTCACAACAACCCACATCAAGGACCGGTCCTACCCCCAGGAGTCCAACATACTGGCAGTGCCCCATTTGAAGATCTCACAATAGATTTCACTGAGATGCCATGCTCCAGGGGTCTTAGATACCTCTTAGTGTTTGTATGCACCTACTTGGGATGGGTGGAAGCCTTCCCCACCAGGACAGAAAAGGCATGGGAAGTCGCCAGGCTATTGCTACAGGAAATAATCCCTCGCTTTGGGCTGCCACTCTCAATAGGCTCTGACAACGGTCCCGCTTTTATAGCCGAAGTAATCCAGCTCCTAGCCAAGCTCCTCTGCATCACTTGGAAGCTACATACTGCCTACCGCCCACAGAGCTCAGGACAAGTAGAACGTATGAATCATACCCTCAAGTCCCACCTGAAGAAACTGTGCCAAGAGACACACCTCCATTGGGACAAGGCCCTTCCAATAGCGCTCCTGAGGATACGCTCAGCTCCTACCAACAAGACAGGCCTTTCCCCTTATGAGGTTATATATGGAAGGCCACCTCCACTCATTACAGGCCTCTGAGGGGACCTTAAAGAAATAGGAGACCTAACCTTAAGACAATAGCTTGAGGCGTTAGGCTCTACCTTATAGAACCTCAACCAATGGGTACAGGAGAGGCTCCCTATTAGCTTAACAACTGAAGTTCATCTCCTTAAGCCTGGGGATTCAGTTTGGGTTAAGGAATGGAACCTCCAGCCCTTAAAACCCCTGTGGAGGGGCCCCTTTACTGTCATTTTGTCTACCTCCACGGCAGTCAAGGTTGCAGAGATCACTCCATGGATACACCACAGCAGATTGAAACCTGCAGCTGCTAGCTGGGACTGCACCTCTGACCTTTCCGAGCTCCTCAAGATCACTCTCTGGAGGAAGATGGCCAGCAGTGTTACCGGTCCTTAGGAGGAGATCATCAGCCCCGCTTTGGTCACACCGGAAGCTGACCAATCTACGCGCGGCCGAAGCTTGAGGAATTCTTCCTTGCAAGATGCTTATCCCAAAGAGTCTAATCCTTACCCTCACCCTTTTCTTCCCAGTCAGGAATGGTATCACTACCTCATGCTCTAAATCATGCTTCCAGTCCTTTCGGCTGGGAACAACATCTCAGGTAGCTTTTGTCTCCTACACATACATGCAGGCCCAATGTTATTGGGGTAGAACTCCTTAGGCTTGTATCTATGCAGACAAACCCTACTGGTCTTGCCTCATTCCTCAACCATCAATAGCAGGCTACAATTGCCCAGGAGTTAAAAGGGCTAATCAGGTCGTCTGTTGGACCCGCCAAACCCACGTCGGATACGCCGATGGGGGAGGCGTCTGAGATCAGGCCTGAAAGGAGGCAGTACAGGAGACGGTTAAATGGCTTATCAACCAGATCACCACAAAACCGCCCTCCAATAGGCAGGTCCCAGGGCTCCAACTATATGGACAACTCAAGCTAAACTGGGTAAAACCTTGAGTTTTCCAACTCTGGGAAAAACCTCTTTATTGACCTCGCCGAACACATAGCCCAGGAACTTAATGTCACGGGGTGCTGGGTATGTGGAGGAGCGCTCATGAGTGAAGACTGGCCATGGAAGGGAACTAGCCTAACTCTCCTTGACCTCCTCCAATGGAACCACACCACATTCTGGCCTTCACAGAAACGGCCTCTAGGGTGGGTTCTCTCCTCTGAAGTAATTGGAGAAGAATGTCTCAGCCGGACAGGCACACCCTACACCCAATGGGTGGGAGACACCCCATGCAGGAGAGTCCAGAACCTAACTGGCTCATCTCTCAGCTGGTGGCCAAAAGCCCCAACCTGGTATTGGAGCCATATCGTCAATTCTACCTCATGTTCCCTCTTAGATACTAGCTCCTCCATTGCAACTGCTCCTTTCCTAATGGCACCGGTAACCCCTTCCATGCACTCCCGGCCCTTAGTACTATAGGGGATAACTTAAACTCCACCTGGAGCACCCACTGGGCAGCACCCGATGGCTTATTCTGGATCTGTGACAAATGAGCATACTTCCATCTCACCTCCAACTGGACCGGGAGCTGTACACTTGGTATAATCCAGCCTGGTTTCTTCCTCCTTCCTAACCAAACTGGCTAAGAGCTAGGCATCCCCTTATACTAGGATTTGCATATAAAGCCCAAAAAGTCCCTTGACATGGGGGGTCATCAAACCTAGGGGGAAGGTGAATGGCCTCCCCAGTGGATCATCCAATATTATGGCCCAGCTACTTGGGCTCAAGATGGGAGTTGGGGATACCGTACCCCCATTTACATGCTCAACCGTATTATCAGATTACAGGCTGTTCTAGAAATAATTACCAATGAAACTGCAACAGCTTTAGAGCTCCTCGCTACCCAACAGACCCAGATGCGGGCCGCTATTTATCAAAACCGCCTAGCACTGGATTACTTACTAGCTGAAGAAGGTGGCGTCTGTGGCAAATTTAATCAGTCAGACTGTTGTCTACAGATTGACGACACTGGCAAAACTGTCTCCGCTATTGCCAGGAATATTAGAAAGCTTGCCCATATCCCAGTTCAAAAATGGTCAGAATGGGACCCCGAGAGCCTATTTGGAGGATGGTTCTCCACCTTCGAGGGATTTAAAACGTTAATTGGAATTGTCCTCCTGCTCCTTGGGGCATGCCTCCTTCTACCCTGCATTCTCCCCCTTGTCATTCACTCTATCTCTTCCCTCATAAAGACCATTGTAGAACGTAAGACTGCTGTTAAGGTCCTCATGTTATGGAGGTACCAACCCCTAAGTGAGCAGTCTGTCGAAGGAGATGATGCTCTCTAACCCACATATGGGTTCGAGCATCAAAGAGGGGAATGTGGCAGTGGGCCCTAGACAAAGGCCTTCCCAGAGCATGTGGTCACTAAGGATTTCACGCGGGCTTCAGACAAAGACATTCCTGGACTGCACGGTTATCAAGACTTCTGCATTTAATGTTTCCAAATTCCTACCTCACCCAGGAGCCAGTCAGGAACTGGCACAATGACCACATGTTCTAATAATAAATCTTAGCTGCAACCTGGAAACCTCAGGGTATATAACCCCAAATCCCACCCGGGTCGGGGCTCAGCCTCTGGATGTGAATCCACTGAGCCAGTGCCGCCATTAATAAAAGTTGCTTCCCATGCCTTGGTGTCCTGTCTCTTTGTGTGGGTTCCCCGCAACATACCCTCTTAAGAAATAGTCAGGAACTAGACATAGTAGCAACTTCTCCTCTTACAGATATTTGGAAATATTAATTATCTCCACTTACAACAAATTATATGAAATCTATTATTTAGATAAAGATCCCAACTCTGGGTTGTTCATCTGGGATAGCCTGCTCAGGGCTGGGGAGGGGTCTCTTGATGAGTTGTTGTTGAGAGTGAGAGGAAAAGAGAGGTATATCATTAATTGTGGACAGCTACATCAGAAGAGAAGGGACTAGGGAGATTTGGTGGGACAAATGTATATTGGGAAGTACAAATACCGCAGTCTCTGTGGGGTTTGAGTCTTGACTGAGCCACATCCTAGCCATGAGACCCTGCACTTGGTCCTTAGCTTTTCTGTATGTCAGTTCCTTAAATAACTGGATATCAATGCTGCTTATCTGAAATTGATATTAATATAAGCAACATCTACTAAAAAAGTTGTTATACATTTTAAATAATTTAATATCTAGGAAGCTTAGGGGAATGAAAGTCAATTAGATTTTGTGTATTCAGTTTATTTTTTAATTTTCAAACATTCCATATCATTGTTTGTATTTTATTGTATCATTAAAAATGTTTCATGGCATGTCATACATATGTTTCACTTTCTTTTACTTACTTACTGTTTTTATTAGTTTCAGGTGTACAAAATATAATGATTAGACATTTAAACACCTCACAAAATGATAACCCCAACAAGTCTACTACCCATCTGACACCGTACATAGCTGTTACAATACCATTGACTATATTCCCTATGCTGTACTTTACATCTCATTACTACACACACACACACACACACAGGGTACCAAAATATGTATACAGATTTTAAGAAAGGAAAAAAAAACTATTAAAACTACGCTGATGGTAACCACTTTGAGCACCTCTTGTAACTGCAGGAGTCAAACGTGACTTATATTCATCTTTTGTTATTGGTATATATTGAGTATTACAATTTTAATACAGTTTTTTCCTTTCTTAAAATGCATATACTTTTTTTGGCACCGTGTGTGTGTGTGTGTGTGTGTGTGTGTGTGTGTATGTATTATAGTTGACACTCAATATTATTTTATATTAGTTTCAGGTGTACAACACAGTGGTTAGGCATTTATATAATTTATGGAATGATCCCCCGCCAAGTCTAGTACCCATGTGACACATATATATTTTTTACAACATTACTGACTATATTTCCCATACTGTATTCCACATCCTCGTGACTATTTTGTGACTACCAATTTGTTCTGCCTAATCCCTTCACCTTCTTACCCACAGTGTATGCGCTGCTGTGTGGGGGCTGACCCCTCTGAGTGAGGTTGGCCCCCGTGGGTGTTTGTGCCTGTTGAGTCCACCCTTTTGGTGTGTGGCTTGTGGGGCTAACCAGGTAGTGCTCTGGTGTTGGCTGAAGCCAGTCTCTGGGCGTGCTGTCTCTGGTGTCACTTGGGAGGGGCTGCCGTGCAGGCCAATTTCATCCTTGCCTCTGACGGGCCGGGACTACCCTGCAGGAGCTACGCAGCTGTATGTGGTTGGTTGGTGCCTGTGCTGGACCTGGAGTCATGTGGGGGTGGCCTCGCTGTGAACTGAGGCCAGCTGCCACCTGTATTGGACCCGGGCAGCTTAGCAAAAGGCATACTTCTACCTGCTGGCTGTCCATAATTCTCATCTGTTGAAAGAGCCTCCTTAGGTGCGCGGGCCAGGCTGGTTGACTCGGTGCTGAGAGTGCCCCTGGCGATGAAACTCTAGGTGGGCAGTGCTGGGTTCCAAGGAGTTATAGGGTGTGAGCAATGGTTTTTACAAAGTTAATGCAGTTTTGGTTCTTGCACTGGCATTTGCAAAAATGCCCTGAGAACTCCATGGCCAGTCACTGCTCACCTCAGGCCCACAGGTTACCAAGAGCCACCCATGAGAGGCTGCAGAGCAGGGTATAGCTCACTGCTCACCACCAAAAGTTGTCCAGATCGCTGGGGGCTGTCCACTGCTGTAAAAGACTTCTGCAGCTCATGGGGCAGGGCGGGCTGCTCAGTAGCCGAGAGTGCCCCTGATGAGGTAGTACTAGCTGTGCGGAGCGGCGACCCAGGGCGTCACCAAGTTGGTGTACATGCGTGGATTTTACAAGACCAATGGGGTCTCTGATTTGGCCTTTTGGGGGGAGGGTTCAACATAGAAAAGATGGTGCTGCCCTGTAGGCTACACTTGAGGCCAGCTCCACTCAGAGACAATGGCTGGTCTCTCCAGCCCTCACTCTGAAGCCACACAACTCAGTTTTTCTCTGTATGTCTCTAGATCCTCTCAAGTTGTCTCCCTTCCACCGGAAATGAGGTGAGTGTTTGCAAGTGACTGAGTTGTGTGTGGCCCCTTTAAGAGTGCGTCTGGGTTTCCAGCCGCCTTCCATCTCACCCAGATGGACAGAGTGCTTGCTGATTTTCACTGGCAGATGTTGTGGGAATTCCTCTTCCTGGCACAGAACCCCTGGGTTGGGGACCCTGGTGTGGGGCTGGGACCCTTTATTCTTTTGGGGGAACTTCCACCAAGGAGGTGTCCCTCCTGGTGTTCAAACACTATCTGTAGGTTTGGAGTCAGCCTGTTTTGCATCTCCTCCCCTCCTACCAGTCTTGACGTGGCTTCTTGTTTAGATCATTAGTTATAGGGGTTTTGTTCAGCTAGTCTTCAGATGATTTTTGAGTTTGATTGTTCTATAATTTATTTGTAATTTTGTTGTGATTCTGAGAGGCAGTAGACATAGGGTTTACCTAATCCACCCTCTTGGACCTCCTCTCATGTTGCACTTTCAATAGTTAATTTTAAAAAAAATTTTTAAATGGGGAAAAAAATGAATATAATTTCTCTGCCTTATCCTGAGAGATTCTAGGTCAGGAGCCACAGAATGTATTCCAGGAACGTGCACTTTGAAAGTATTCCAGGTATGTATAACACAGATGATGCCTGAGCTACCTTTTGAAAAACAGTGTATATACTCCAAATTTCTTACTGCAAAGATAGTACCTCACTCTTCTGGATATCCAGTAGCTAGTACAGAACATTCCACATAATAATTCCTCAGTAAACATTTGATAAATGACTAAAGGAATGAACAGTTGAGTGAAAAGTAATACTAATCCAAATCAGAGTTTCTCAACCTCAGAGCAGTTGACATTTCGGGCCACATAATTCTTTGTAGTGGAGGCTGTCCTGGGCATGGTAGGATGTGTAGAAGTATTTCTGATCTCTACCCACTAGATTCCCATAGCACTCTCTTCAGTTGTGACAGCCAAAAATGTCACCAGAGATTACTGTGCATCTCCTGGGGCCAAATAATACCCAGCTTAAAACCATTGTCCTGGACTAATGCGACTGCTTCAGAGAAAAACCCTAGCACAATGTGTTGCACATAAAAACTAAGCAAACACTAGTGCCATTGCTTAAAACGATTTTGGGTGTTCAATCACTGCAGATATTGTATAGTAGTTCGGCAAACCTTCTTGTAAATTTGGGTAATTATCTTCTGCCTCAGAATGGTTATCTAAGCATGGTCATAAGAAAAATATTAATTTGATTTTGAGTATCCCTAGTGGATGTCTGGACCTTAATTAAAAACAAAATGTTATATGTTGTAATTTATCAGTGTGATTCCTATTAAGTCGTGGAGAATCAATGAATAAATCCATACACAAGACTTGAAAACCTAACCTCAGATGTGATCCACTTGTTATATTCATGAGAATTATAATTACTTGTATATGGACACATTTTCTTCTCCTCCCTTCTCATTAAAAATGCAAAGCCACACACACTTTGCAAAAGGAAATCACTTTGTTGAGAAAGCAAATAGAAAAGTAAAATAGAAAAGGTTCATGTAATAAACTTGATTTCACTTCATTCTTTAAACATATGGCCACTCCTAAATCCTCAACCAAACATTTGACTTTCCCTGGGGTCAGGGGCAGCTGAGGCTTTGATTCGAGCTACAGGTAAGTGTTAATTTGTGCTCTCCTCTATCATAATACAAAATGAGGAGTAGTATCCTCATAGAAGCAGACATGTATACGATGTTTCTAAAGCAGAATTCTGCCTTTTACTTGGTGTTCAAAATAATGAATTGGGGACTTTAGTAAGATAGTTAAAATGAGAGAAATATTCACTAGGGAATCTAGTTTGAGCTCTGCCCAAATTCTCCCGCCACAGCAGCTCTGCTATAACAATATCAACAGCAACTGCAGCATTAATAATAGCCACAAAACCACAGAACAACACCTGTCTGTACCACAGAAACTACCGCCAGCACTGCAAACTTCTGCGGTACAACTGCTGTTACTACACAGACAAAACAAGCGCTATGATTACTGCATAGACTCAATAGGAACAGCGACAATAACAATAACTACTCAACTATTATTACTACTACTCTTCCACTAATGCTGGGAGATAACTGTATTGAGAACTCACTACATTTTGCAGACATCAAACCATCCTGCGAGGTAGGTATTATAACTCCATTTCCCAAAACTGAGGCTGAGAGTTTGACTAATCTGCTCACTGAATAGTTAATAAAAGTTCCACAGAGTCCACTCAAGGTGTGATTCTGGATCTCCAGCTCAATGATGGGATGCTATACACCATGGCTTCACCTTCCTGGGCCTTGGTCATCTTGTTTATTGAATGCAGAAGATAATCAGGTAATATATAAGCAGTTGCCTCTATTCTGTCTCAGCCTCACTGAATCACTGTTGTTATGTGAGCCCAGAGCAATATGGCATTACCCAGTGACATATAACTGAATGTTCAAATGTCTTCTGGGTTCCCATGGAAACACCTGGCTAGAGGTGTGACTCAAGCCAACAGGTGACAATTGAATTTGTCCTCTCCTGGCCAATAGGACAATGTTGAGAGCAGGATCCCCAGTGTCCACACCAAGGCTATCCATAAAGTGGACCATTTTTATTTGAACTTTGAGTTTTAAAAATGATGGCTATGTAAACTGCATACGTTAGACATTGTTCAAAAACATGTGCCCTCAAGAAGGAAGACTGAGGAAGGATTAGAAAGTAGGAAGAACAAGTTCAGGCTTGTGTGTAAATAACAGAATTGTGACAGCAGCAATATTCTTAGTGTTGTTTATAATAGCAAAAAATTGGAATGCCTCTCATATGCTCATCAGGAGGGGGTTGGTTAAATAAATTATGAAATCTGTACAACACAATGCCACGCAGCCATTAAAAGTGATGTCTATCTAATTCAACATTTGACACAGAATGATACTCATTTTTACATAAATGACAAATTATCATAATAATCCAACTTAAATTATCATAATAATCCTCATTTCAAACTTTATATGAACAAGGAAAATTAAACAAATATATACACAAAAATATAAATCACAACTACCTCTTGGCAGTGGAATTAAACTTGATCTTTATTTTTGTTTGTATAAATTTTAAATAATCAGCAGAAAAATAATATAAAGCTATTTCCAATTAGAGGTAAATCCAGTTGTAGAAGGCTACAATTATATTGTAGTGATGATTTTCCATTTCATCTCAACTTTGCAAATTGTAGATTAAATTTACACAATGTATTAGAAAATCAAGCCTCTTCTTTTTAAAAAGCCGGATCTCTTATCTGATCAGCCGTGTTATTTGTTAGCTTTGATTCTGAATAACTGTCAGCTTCTCATTAAAGTCAAATCCCTCTAAAAGATGTACTAATGCTGAGACATACAAAAAGATTCCCCAGAGGTTATAACTGCAGCTCATGTGAACATCACTAGAATAAGTGCTAAGATTTAAGGGAACTACTTTGAAGGAAACAGTGCTTACTTGGACAAGTACATTAGAAGTTGTACAGTAAGAAAAACACTTAAAAAAAGCATGTACGTGAACACATAGAAAGATACAGTTGGCCCCCTTTAACATAAGTTTTTTTTTAAAATTAAAGTATAGTTGATATACAATATTATATTAATTTCAGGTGTGCAACATAGTGATTTGACATTTATAAATCTTACAATGTGACCACGACATGAAGTCTAGTAACCATCAGTCACTGTGCAAAGTTATTACACTATTATTGACTATATTTCCCTTCACCTTTTCTACCTTTTCCACCCATCCCTCTCCTCTGGCAACCATCAGTGCGTTCTTTGTTTCTGAGTATGTTTTTATTTGTTAGTTTGTTTTGATTTTTTAAAAATAATTCCACATGTAAGTGAAAACATATGATAGTTTTTTTTGTCTGACTTATTTCACTTAGTACAACACCCTCTAGATCCATCCATGTTGTCGCAAATGGCACTATTTCATTGTTTTTATGGCTAAGTAATATTCCATTGTATATATGTACCACACCTTCTTTACCTATTCATCTACCAACAGACTCTTAAGTTGCTTCCATAACTTGCCTGTTGTAAATAATGCTGCAATGAACACAGGGAAGCATATATCTTTTTGAATTAGTGTTTATATTTTCTTTGGATAAATACCCAGAAGTGGAATTGCTGGGTAATAAGGTAGTTTAATTTTTAACTTTTTGAGGAACCTCCAAACTATTTTCCATAGTGGCTGCACCAATTTGCAATGCCATCAACAGTGCATGGGGGTTCCTTTTTCTCCACATCCTCACCAACATTTGTTGTTTGTTGACTTATTGATAATAGCCATTCTGACAGGCATGAGATGATATCTCTTTGTGGTTGTAATTTGCATTTCTCTGATGATTAGTGATGCTGAACATATTTTCATATGTCTGTTGGCCATCTGTATGTCTTCTTTGAAGAAATGTGTCTTACTGTCTTCTGCCCATATTTTGATCTGATTGTTCATTTTTTTTGGTGTTTTGTTATTGAGTTGTATGAGTTCCTTATATACTTTGGACATCAACTCATTATCTGATATATCATTTGTGAATATATTCTCCCTTTTAGTAGGTTGCCCTTTCATTTTGTTGATGGTTTTCTTCACAGGAGATTTTAGTTTGATGAAGTTCTGTTTTTTATTATTATTATTATTATTTTTTACTTCTGTTTCCTTTGCTCAAGGGGACATGTCCTAAAAGATATTACTGACACTGATGTCAAATATTTTGCTACCTGTTTTCTTCTAGAAGATTTATGGTTTCTGGTCTTACATTTAAGTCTTCAATACATTTTGAGTTTATTTTTGCATATGGTGTAAAGCAAATGGTCCAGTTTCATATTTTTCATGTATCTGTCCAGTTTTTCCAACACCATTTGTTGAACAGACTGTCATTTCTCCATTGTATTTTCTTGCAACCCTTGTCATAGATTAACTGACCATAGAAGCAAGGGTTTATTCTGGGCTCTCTATTCATTTGTTTTTGTTTTTGTATTTTTATTAAAGATTTTTTATTTGGGAATTGGGGGAAGGGGGACAGACAAGTTGCTGCCCTTTTGTTCTTCAGTCTAGTTGTGGAGGACGTCGCTTCAACTGGCCCAAGTTGGCACCATCATTGCGCTCTTCCCGGCTGAGGCAGATCAGTCGCCGGCTTCTGGATGGCCACTCACAGCGGCTACTGGCCACTCATGGTGGCTGCTGGCCGCTCATGTTGGCTGCTGGCTGCTGGCTACACACGGTAGCCCATGGCAACCCACTGCAGCAGGGGCTGCAGCCCTCACCGGCGCCGTCGACTCATGGCAGCCCAGCTCCAGGTTGAGCTGTTGTTCAGCATCTTAGCTGTAGAGGGCAGTGTCACTGGCCCTCATATGTGGAATTCAAACCGGGGCCCTCTGGCGTCCCAAGCCAGCTCTCAACTAAAGCACCACTCGGCCGGCCCTGGGCTCTCTATTCTGTTCCATTGATCTATGTGTCTGTTTTTGTGCCAGTACCATACTGTTTGGATTATATAGCTTTGTAATATAGTTTGAAATCAGACAACATGATACCTTCAACTTTGTTTTACTTCCTCAAGATTGTTTTGGCTATTCATGGTCTTTTGTGATTCCATATAAATTTTAGAATTATTTGTTCTAGTTTTGAGATGCATGCCATTGGTATTTTAATAGGGATTACATTGAATCTGTAGATTGTTTTGCATAGTATGGTCATTTTAATGATATTTATTCTTTCAATGCACAAGCATGGTATATCCTTTCATTTATTTTTGTCCTCTTCAATTGCTTTCTTCAATATCTTAAAGTTTTGAGAGTACAGGCCTTTCACCACCTTCATTAAATTTATTCCTAGGTATTTTATTCTTTTTCTTCCAATTGTAAATGGGATTGTTTTCTCAATTTCTCCTTCTGATCACTTATTATTAATCTATAGAAGCATGATGGATTTTTGTATATTAATCTTTATTTTGCTACATTACTAAATTCATTTATTCTATTTTTTTGTGAGTTATTTAGGGTTTTGTGTATATAGTATCATGTCATTAGCAAATAGTGACAATATTATTTCTTCTTTTTCAATTTGGATGCCTTTTTTTTTTCTTTTTCTTGTCTGATTGCTGTGGCTACGACTCCAGTACTCTATTGAGCAATAGTGGTGAGAGTGGGCATCCTTGTCTTATTCCTTCTATTAGAGGAAAAACTTCCAGCTTTTCACCATTGAGTATGATGTTAGCTGTGGGCTTGTCATAGATAGCCTTTATCATTTTGAAGTAAGTTCCTTGTATACCCACTTTGTTGAGGGTTTTAAGTCACATATGGATGTTGAATTTTGTGAAATGTTTTTTGTGCATCTGTTAAAATGATTATGTGAATTTTATCCTTGGTTCTACTGTGTGATATATCACATTGTTTTGCGGATATTGAGCCATCCTTTCATACTGGTATAAATCCCATGTGATTGTGGTGTATAATGTTTTTAGTGTAAGGTTGAATTTGGTTTGCTAGTTTTGTTGAGAATTTTTGCACCTATGTTCATCAAGAATATTGGTGTCTCTCTCTCTCTTTCTCCCTCCCTCTCTCCCTCCCTTTCTCCTTCCCTCCCTCTCTTTCTCTTGGGAGTGTCTTTGTCTGGTTTTGGAAATATGATAATACTGACCTCATAGAATGAATTTGGAAACATTCTTTCCTTTTTAATTTTTTGAAATAGTTTTAGAAGGATAGTATTAATTGTTCTTTAAATGTTTAGTAGAATTCATCTGTGAAGCTATCTGATCCTGAGTTTTTGTTTTTGGGAGTTTTTGTTTGTTTGTTTTGGTTTGGGGTTTTTTTGCCTCAGTTTCATTGCTAGTAATCAGTCTGTTCAGATTATCTATTACTTCATGTTTTAGTCTTACAAAGTTGTATGTTTCTAGAAATTTATCCATTTATTTTAGATTGTCCAATTTGTTGGCATTCTTTAATGATTCTTTGTATTTATATGGTATTAGTTGTAATATTTTTTCTTTCATTTCTGATTTTTTAAATTTTGAATTTTTTTCTGATGAGTCTTGCTAAAGGTTTGCCAATTTTATTTATTCTTTCAAAGAACCAGCTCTTAGTTTCATCTATTTGTGTGTGTGTGTGTGTGTGTGTCTATTTTGTGTATTTCCTCTCTGATATTTATTATTTCTTTTATTCTACTTATTTTGGGTTCTGCTTGTTTTATTTTTATAGTTCCTTTAGTTGTAAAGTTAGATTGTTTATTTGACATTTTTCCTGTTTCTTTTTTTATTTTAAAGATTTTATTGGGGAATTGGGGGAGGGGAACAGACAAGTTGCTGTCCTTTTGTTCTTTAGTCTAGTTGTGGAGGATACTGCTTCACTGGCCCATGCTGGTATTATGATCATTGTGCTTTTCCCGACTGAAGCAGTCGGTCGACGGTTGCTCACCACAGCTCACTGGCGGCTCATGGCAGCTTACGGCAGCTCTCGCCGGCTGCAGGCCGCTCATGCTAGCTGCCGGCCACTCATGGTAGCTCACAGCAGCCCACTGCAGCAGGGGCTGCAGCCTACTCTGTCGTTGGCCACTCAGCCAAGCTCCAGGTCGAGCTGTTGTTCACAATCTTAGCTGTAGAGGGTGCAACGTCACTGGCCCACATGGGAACTGAACCAGTGGCCCTGCTGCTCAGGGCTTGTGCTCCCAAGCCAACTCTTAATCAACTGAGCCATTTGGCTGGCCCCTTTCCTGTTTCTTGAGGTATGAATGCATAGCTATGAATTTTCCTCTTCAAACTGCTTTTGCTATATCCATAAATTGTGGAAAATTGTGATTCCATTTTCATTTGTCTCAAGGTAGTTTTGATTTTCTGTTTGATCAATTGGTTGTTTAGTAGCATGTTGTTTGATCTCCACATATTTGTGATCTTTTTCCAGATGTTTTCCTATAGTTGATTTTTAGTTTCATGCTATTGTGGTACAAATTATGCTGAATATAATTTCAATGTTCTTGAATGTATTGAGGCTTGTTTTGTGGCCTAGTATGTGCCTAGTACCAGAGAATGTTCCATGTGCACCTGAGAAAAATGTGTAATCTGGAGTTTGGGAATGAAATGTTCTATAAATATCTATTAAATCAATCTGGTCTAATGTAGTATTTAAGGCCATTATTTCATTTTATATTTTTTGTCTGGATGATTTATCCATTGAAGCAAATGGGGTATTAAAGTCACCAATTATTATTGTATTACTGTTAATTTCTGCCTTTATGTCTATTAATATTTGTTTTATATACTTAAGTGCTCCTAAGTTGGGTGCATAGATATTTGTAATTGTTATATCCTCTTATTGTTTGACCCCTTTATCATTATGCAATGTCCTTCTTTGTCTCCTTTTACATTATTTCTTCTACAGTCTATTTTATCTGATACCAGTATTGCTACTCTACCTTTCTTTTTGTTTCTATTTGCATGAAATGTCTTTTTCCATCCCTTTACTTTCAGTCTGTGTGTGTCTGATCTAAAGTGAGTCTCTTGTAGGCAGCATATAGATAGGTTTTTTAAAAAAAATCTGTTTTGCCACCCTATGTCATTTTATTGTAACATTTAGTCCATTTACACATAGAGTAATTATTGATAGGTATGTACTTATTGCCATTTTGTTAATAGTTTTTGGTTGTTTTTGAAGGAAGATGCTTTAACATTTCTTGTAAAGCCAGTTTAGTGATGGTGAACTCCATAGTTTTTTGCTTTCTGGGAAAATTTTTTATCTCTTCTTCAAATCTGAATGATAACCTTGCCAGTTATAGTATTCAATGCTGTAGATTCTTTACTTCAGCACTTAAAATATTTCCTGTCCCTCCTTTCTGGCCTGTAAAGTTGTTGCTGAGAAATCAGCTGATACCTTATGGGGTTTTCCTTGTATGTGACTTGTTTCCTTCCTGCTGCCTTAAAGATTGTCTCTTTATCCTTACCTTTTGCCGTTTTAATTAAAATGTCTTTGTGTGGGTCTCATTTGGTTCATCTTGTTTGGAACTCTTTGTACTTCCTATATCTGGATTTCTGTTTCCTTTCCCAAATTAGATATGTTTTCAGCCATCATTTCTCCAATATATTGGGTTGTCAGAAAAGTCATGACTCATTTTTCCAACGAAAAACATAGAAAAAATACGTCATGACTTTTCCAACAACCCAATACTTTCTGTCCCGCTCTCTCTCTCTCCTCCTTCTGAAATTCCTATAATTGGAATGTTAGAGTGCTCGATGTTGTTCCAGAGGTCCCTTATACTATCCCCATTTTTTTAAAGTTCTTTTTCCATTTTGCTGTTCTGATTGGGTGATTTCCCCTATTCTGTGTTCCAGGTTGCTAATCAGTTCTTCTGTAGTAACTAATCTGCTGTCAATTTATTCTAATGTGTTCTTTATTTGTTATTGTATTCTTCACCACTGTTGGATTCTTTATTACGTTTTCTAATTCTTTGTTGAAATTTTCTCTGAGTTCATTTATTCCACTTTCAAGGTTGTTGAGCATCGTTATGACTGTTTCTCTGAATTCCTTATCAGACAAATTCCTTCTTTTCATTTCATTAAAGATTTTCTCTGTTTCTCCTCCCTATTCCTTCATTTGGGGCATGTTCTTCTGTCTCCCATATTTTGACTTTCTGTGTTTGCTCCTATGGGTTAAATGAAATAGCTATCTCTCCCAATTTTGAAAAAGTGGTCTCTGTATAGACTGTACTGGATGGTTTTGGCAGACTGGCTATAGTCAGGGCAGGCATATGCAGTGCCTGATGTGTTGCCTGGCCAGAAGGAGTGGGTTTGGGGTGCAGCAGTCCAGTGTGTGTGTGCTTTCTTGACCTTCCTATCTGGGTGGGGCTGCCCGGTGTGTGCATGGCATGCCCTGTTGCTTTGATTGTCTGTTGCCTGAGCTGGGTCTGGGCAGGGCTGCTGAGTGCACATGTCACAGCACCCTACTGTTTCCACACTTTCTCAGGGTGGGGCATCCCCCAGCATGAGCACCACAGCATTTTGCTAGTTCTGAACTCTCTCCAGGTGGGGGAGCCTTGCATCCATGTGCAGCCTCGTGGGTGCATGCAGTAGTGCCTTGTCATACCTACTGGATCAATCTTCAGGTGGAGGGGCCCCATGTGCTTATGCTATGACACCCTCCTCTTCCTGCAAGATCTAGCTCTAGCAGGAGTGACTGGGATGCACTATAGTCACCCTGCAAGTCAGCCAGAGAACCTGGATAGAACTCCCACCAGCTATTGTCCGGTCCTGGAGAATTTCCTCAGCTCCCAGAGAGCTCTCATGGTTTCCCAACCTTCTCTATGCAGTCTCTCTCGCCCTTTTTTTTTTTTTTTGTAGAAGCTGTTCCATTGGCCATCAGTTGTCCCCCTGGAGGAATTTCTCTAAATATAGATATACACTCTATGTGTTCTTGGGAGGGGACAAGCTTAGCATCCTCCTATGCTGTCATCATGGACCTGCTTCCCCTCTTTTACTATAAGTTTTATATGATTTTCAAATTAAGTCCTTCCAACCTCTAGTCTTGCCATTCAGACCCAATTTGGTTTGCTGATTTATTTTCATTCATCAGTTTTCTTTTTAAGTATGATGCATTTTGGACTCATCTTTTCCTGGAAGCCTGGAGGCATTGTAATAGGATGAGTCAACAAATGAGCTTAATTGATCCTGTTGGGCCTTCATTTACGCAAGGATGATGAGGAGCTGCTGGCTCAGTATTCTTCTGAAAATTATAACTTTGGAAAAATGCATTTCCATCTAATTTTATTTGCCAAAGGGATAGTTACCTATCTATTATTCAACACATATTGAACACTAGATTACAAGCATCTTCACTTTAAGAGATACATTTTTCCAACCCTGCTGGTATTAATGATACAACACTGCTTGGTGATTTACAGTAGCTGTTCTCCAAAGAGGTTCAAAGGCTTTCAAATAGAGACATACCTCATTTGATTGCACTTTGCTTTATTGTGCTTCACAGATACTGTGTTTACAAACTGAAGGCAAGATCCACCAGCAAAAAGATTATGACTCACTTTATTGCAATACTTGTCTTATTGCAGTGGTGTGGAACTGAATCTGCAGCTTACCTGAGGTGTGCCTGTGTCTTCTCATCATTTTCTTCCCAGAAATCCCAGTGGTGTGAGGGACAAATGTAAAAAAAATTACCAGAGGATTAAGAACTAACCCAAGGTCAGTATCAAACTCAGACCAAAGGGTACAGCAAAGTGATTTTCTCAGGTGCCTCCCAGTGCCAATTCTACTGGCCAGGGTTTGTCTTCAGCGTTTTCTTAGTCTGCCAAGACTCAATGAATTCCTTGATCTGTCCTGAACACATTCCTCAGAAGAAAGTCCAGTGCTGAAGACTTTATCCTGTCCTCCCACCTCCTCTAAACATCACAGAAGAAAGCTACCTGATCATTTGCTTATTCCTCAGTCCATTTTCTGGAGCTCAGACATGCTGCACGGCACTAGTACCACATGGGTTCACGCTCCTATCTGCATCCTCACAACACCTTCCTTCTCAAAATGCTAACATCTCCTTCTGCTCATTATTCTTAGCTGCTGACTTTTCTGTTTCCTTCTTTGAGAAATTAAAGTAATAACAAAGAACTTCCACTTCCACATCAGCTCACGTGTCCATAGACACCATCTTCCTTCTTGTCACTGTAGGTAAACCACCCATGATCCTCTTCAAAGGCAACACCTTCCCTTGTGCACAAGAGCCCATCTTTCTCTCCTGCTCAAAAACATTGCACCTGCAATTTATCTGTCTCCCTCCTACGTCATCAATTCTTCTCTCTACTAGATGGTTTCCAGTTGTGTAAAACCACTGACATCCCTCCCACCTTAAAACAGTGTTCCTTGATTCCATTTCTCCCTCCTCCCAGAGATCCATTTTTCTGCTCTCCTTTAGCAAACCTCCTGTAACAATTCTTTATACTAATGGTCTTCACTTTCCCCCTGAACTCATTCAACCAGTTTTTCCAGGCTTTTATCCAGATTACTGCACTGGAAGCACTCTCGGTAATGTCACCAATGAATTCCTTATAGTTACATCTAATAACCTCCTAACCAGTCTCTCTTTTCCCATCTTTCCCTTCCATATAGTGTTTTAAACCCAATAATAAAACATAAGTCAAATCACGTAACATGTCTTCAAAACAAGTTCAAGGCTTTTGACTGTATGAAGTCCTTATAATTTCATATAAGGTTCTAATCTATGTGATACCCCCCCCCCACCTCTGATTAACTCTTACCATTTGCACTCTTCCTTTCTCTCCTGCCTCAACCATGTGATCTCCTTGAATAAGTCAGGCTGCTACCCATCTCAGGACCTTTGCACTGGCTGTTCTCTCTCCGATATGCTCTTCCCTCAGTTATATGCTGGCATACTTCCTCCAGGTGCCTGCTCATGGGTTACTGTCTTATTGAGGTCTCCCTGTCTACACTATTTACAAATGTACTTTATGTCTACTCCTTGGACTCCCCCTCTACCACCCTCCCAATTAGGTTGGATTTTTTCCCATATTACTGATCACATTTTATTATACTAAATAATTTACATGTTTATTGTGTTTATTGCCTGTCTCTTTGACTAGAATGAAAGCTCGTTGAAAAAGGTGAAATTTGTATTCCAACTTTTAGAACAGTTCTTGGCATAGTACATGCTCAGTAAATAGATCTTAAATGAACCAACTAGGGGCAAAATGACCAATAGCACCTTGTCTCAAAGTGTTTATAAAAATGCAAATTCTTTGGTTTCATACATGATGACTTAATTATATATGGTCTTTGGAGGTGGGCCCTGGGGTTCTTGTTGATTCTTATGCACAATGACTCTTTATAGTGATGCTTCTAAGAAGGTTAAGGATCCAGGATGACAGAATTCTGAATGGCTATTTGGCAGAAAACCAGGGACAGACAGGCACTCAAACAAGCTGACTAGGCCAGTGATTCTGAACCGGGCCAACTTTGACCCCTAGGGGACATTTGCCAATGTCTGGAGATGTTTTTAGTTGTTCACACTGAGGCAGGGGCAGGGGTGGGAGGCATGCTACTGGCATCTAGTGGGTAGAGGCTAGGGATGCTGCTAAACAGTGCACAGGAAAGCTCCTAACAATCAATAATTATCTGGAACAAGATGTTAATTGTGGTGAGGTTGATCTTGGACTAAGTTAGTTTCTTATCCTGGGCTCTTCACTTGTATAACCTCTGATCCTAGTTCCAAAGAAGCTTGGCAATGATTTTACAGAAGGACACCAAAAGGTAATAAGGCAAAGACAACGTTGTTTTAGGAGTGATTATGCTGACCTCCAGTCTCACTCCTACTTTTAATTGTATGATCTTGATTATGTCACCTATTCGTTTTATCTGGATCATGTTGTGGACTGAATTGTTTCCCCCTTAAATATCATATGTTGGTGCCCTAAATCTCATTGTGGCTGTTTTTGAAGATAGGGCCTTTAAGAGGACAATTAAGATTAAGCGTGGGCTCTCATCCCATAGAACTGTGTCCTTAGAACAGAGAGGAAAGGTCATGTGAGGACACAGGGAGGTCGATTTACCGTATACCTGAAAATAGAGAGGATGCACTTAATTAGCTTAAAGAGACCATTTTTTTCATCTCTGATAACCGATAATGATCACATGCAAGTTGAGCCTTTGTTCCCAAAGAAATGTGAACTGTGAATCCAGGTTTGAGGCATACGGTGGGGATTAGAGACATCCCAGGACTCTTCCCTCTGATGAAGGTTAAATTGGAAACAGGAGGAGCCCTTGTAACATTTGTGAGAAATTGAAGTTTGGATGGTGAGAGAAGCCAACTCTGGCATAGTGGAAGAAGAGAGCGGAGAAAAATACAACAGTAAATTGTATTTAATGCATGCAGCCCAAATGGCTTTGCCAATCAGGAATCATGTGTTACATACATCCCATGACATAGCCAGTGTGGAAACAGGGCTTAGCACTCTTAAGAGAAGACAGTCATAATTCAAAGCTGTTAACAAAAATAATAGGACAAGGGCCCCGAGGGGCTTTTCTTAGGATGCCGCCACACATTCCACCTAACCTCACGTAAGCGCTGTCATAAGTCAGAACAGATCCCCATCAAGCCTGTCATGCCTGTCATAACATGGCATCTGAGTAGCAGACATCCCTTCCCAGGAAATAGTCCTGCTAAGGCGCTGTGTTATTTAGTGGGGTTAAAGATTCCCTTTTAAGTTTTAGGGTCTGTTTGTATGAAATTTACTTTGGAAAAAGCAACTGTTGGCTGAGCTCCACTTAAAGGGAAACAAGCTTCCTTCAGGCTGGGATTGGGAGCAGGCTCCACAGCTCTAATCAGCTAATGATGGTGAGAGAGCATGGCCGAGAAAGGAGGGAGGGGGCTTTGGTTTGTATTTGGAATGAAAGGTACAATGTTTTAAGAGCCACTGTCTGTGATTCTGAGTTACTTCAAAACTAACCCTGTGGTTATTAATGACAGTGTTTGTATTTTATAGTGTCATCCCTCTAGATGAGGTCATTAGACCAGAGGTGGACACCTGGCCTAATTTTGGTCCTCAGATTCTTTTGGGGGTTGGAAATGAGACCCTGTTTGTGTCTAATCTGTTTGTGGTTGTTTTTCTTGAACTTGGGACACATACATTTCAAGAGGCGGGCTGATGGAGGCCTCAGTCCTACATTTCCATTAAGCTTGAAGGAAGGAACAGAGTTAGCTTAGAAGCCTCTGGAGAAAGCCCTGGGAAAAGCAGAAAGATCTAGAAAGAAATGGTTCCATGAACTTCAAAAGTGCATCTCTGGTTTCCAGACACAAGGCAGATTCCTTAGGGGTTAGTGATTTCATGACTAGTCAGTATTAAAGGAAAAGAGCATATCTAATTATTGAATCCACCTTATATTTTTATTTCAAAAAGTAGCATTCTAAACTGAGTTCCTACTGGTATAAAGGTGACAGAATAATCATGTTGCTGGAGTTATTTAAGCAGATAAAGACTGAGGCATCTTAGTCTTACCCATCTTTAAATTCTTTCCTTTTCAAGTAATAGTTGCTCAGGACAGAATTTCTGAATTGAAATACAGAGAAATTAACAAAAGTTGTATCTAAGTAAGAGATATTGTCAAAACAGTGCAGTAGGGTTCACCTTATATAATTCAGAGAGAAGGATGTGTGCTCACAAAAAGGTAGACATTGATTGCAGATACAACAAATCTAGTTTGGTATGTCCAACATGTCCCCCGAAATTGCTAGTTCCTAAAATCTGCACTCATCTTCATCTCAGAGGCTGGATCAGTGTTGAAGTGATTCATTATTTTTATGGACATGTTCCTCAAAGTTTATTTAGCAGTTAAATAGCAAGAGTAACATACAGAAAAATTTGTAAATAAAACGAAATGTCTCATTAGTGACTCTCCTTTCTAAATGCTATGTTGACGTATTTATCACGAATCATAACAGCACATCATTCGGACCTTACATTGAGCTTCCCTTGCTTCCTTTACTTACTATTGTTATCTGTCTCATTTACCTCCCGAGGAGAAAAACCTCTCAAATGTTATTTTAGTAAAAGTGCTGACTGGGCCTTCTGGAAGAGAATATGGTTGGGGTTGAAGAGAGAACAGTCGCCTCTATTATTTTATGTTTGGGGGACTTCAGGCAGCAAGTAACAGTTGGAACCTTTGTAACTAGATAAAATTAGGTTATCCCTGATCCCTTACTTAGTGTCACATGGAAGGAAGGGGCATTCTCCTTGTTTATTAGAAAGGGATGGCTTAGCTCTAACAGTTTTAGGAGGGCTGGAGTGTTGTTTGGCATACAGTAAAACTTCTTTCCGACTAGCTCTGAGACAGTGGCTGGGGTCAGTCTCTGAGGCATGTGGAGGTGGTGGTGGCAGATGGGCCATGGTACACATTCCCAAACAATCATTCCTGCGGTGGTTCCAACAGTATTTGAACAGCAGCTACAGAGTCTCTGGCTGGGGAAACCAATTTATGGACATAGGTAACTTCACTCAATGTGAAATCCTGAACTTCTTGGGGGTATATTTATTAAGATTCTTCTGAAGGGAGTGAGAGATACCAAATTCATTCTTGCTTTAACATAAATTGGGTCAAATCTCTGGGAAGTCAAGGGACAAACTAGCTTCAGGGACAGATGGATTCAGGGGACCTATTGTCATCAGTCATTCTCTATCACTCAGCTCTGCTTTCTTCTGCAATTTTTTTTTTGTTTGTAGTTTTATATAGGTCTTCTCATCATGGTGGCTCCTGACAGCTCCAGGCTTATACTACACTTATAACTAGCAGAAAAAGATCTTCCCTCTTCCTAATAGTTATAACAGTATACCTGAGATGGATTCAGTCTGATCTGGTTTGGATAGTAGTTAATAAACTCACTGGCCAGACCCAAGGAAGTGTTCTTTCCTGGAGTCAGGTGTGTGTGTCTGTATGTGTGTGTGTGTGTGTGTGTGTGTGTGTGTGTGTATGATTCTGTGTGTGTGTGTCTTGTGACTCTGTGTGTGTGTTTATGACTCTCTGTGTGTGTGTGTGTGTGTGTGTGTGTGTGTGTGTGTGTGTGTGTATGAGACAGGTTATTGTCAGCTCCCACTGAAACCCATAAACGAAGAGTGGGAAACAGGTGACTTCTTAAAGGAGCACTAAGGTGCAATAGCCAGAAGGTGGGGCCCAGAAGAAGATGGGTTTAGAAAACCAGTGTTTGCAGGTATTTACCATCAGAAGACCCCTACAAGGAGTGCCCTTCATACTTGAGTACACGAGGGTTGGTAGTTATCCAGATGAGGCATACATATTCACAATCCCCTCATTCACACTCACAGGCTAGCTAAACCTGGCTCATTTAGGTTTGACCTGCTTTAAATGAAACAGGATAAGGCTAGATGGGAGGGGAGCCTACTTACCTTTACTGAGTGCCTACCGCATACCTAACACTTTCATATCCATGATTTAATACTTATGAGTCTCTTTCAAGGCAGGTATAATTATTCCCACTTTAATATGGAAACAAAAAAGTAAAGCAACAAAAAGACCTGTCCATGGTCATATAGCTAGTGAGAATTTGGCTCTTGTTTCCAACCTAGCACATTATTTTTATGATTACATAGTTAATAAGCCAGAGGTCTCATGTTTGGAGTGATGGTAGGAGTAACTCAGTATATTTTAGTGTTTTTCCAGCTCTTGATAAAATTTCTGTGGTGCAGTTGCTTTTCTATCTTAGTCTGCTCAGGCTGCTATAGCAAAATACCATAGAGTGGATGGCTTATGAGGTGTGATCAAACAATACAGTGAATGTTCAAATAAAAAAAATTTATTACAGTAAAATACACATTGCCATTAATCCCCCTCAAAATATGCACCTTCTCTTTAAACACATTTACCCCATTGTTCTTTCCACTTCCTGAAGCCGTTCTGGAAGTCTTTTGTGAGTGTCTTTAGTTGTACTGTCATGGCTGCCTCAATGTCTTGAATCAATTCAAAACATTTACTGTTTATGGTCATTTTGAGTTTGGGGAAGAGCCAGAAGTCACTTGGTGCCAGATCTGGTGAATAAGGTGGATGAGGACACACCGTAATGTTTTTATTTGACAGAAACTGCTGTATATCAGAAGTGATGTGTGACATGGAGCCTTTCCATTGTGATCAATCAATAAGGTGAATGCTGTTGCCGAGTGCCATCCAACGGAAAGGCAGGGATCTTCATTATGAGAAGTGGCACAACGAACCTTAGTAACAGTGTGTGACAAGTTTCAACTTGTTTGGTGCAGTCAGTTGGGCATGAGCTACAGTCAGGAAGTGTGTTTTAAAGTGTGCTGTACATCATCCTTCATCATGACGACACTCAGTGTCACACATTGCTTCTGGTATGGCAATTTCTGTCAAATAAAAACTACAATGTATCCTCATCCACCTTATTCACCAGATCTGGCACCGTGTGACTTCTGGATCTTCCCCGAAGTCAAAATGATTCAGGACATTAAGGCAGCCACAACAGTGCAAGTAAAGACACTGATGAAAGAGGTCTTCCAGAACTGCTTCAGAAAGTGGCAAGAATAAGTGTGTTTGAAGCAAAGGGGAGTATTTTGAGGGGGATTAATGGCAATGTGTCTTTTACTGTAATAATTTTTTTTTATGTAAATAGTCACTGTATTGTTTGATCGCACCTCTTGTTTCTTACAATTCTGGAGTCTGACAAGTCTAAAGTCAGGGTGTCTATATGGTTGGGTTCTTGGTGAGGGCTCTTTTCTTGGCTTGCACACAGTCACCTTTTTGCTGTTTCCTTGCATGTTGAAGAGAGAGACAGAGAGAGGGGAGAGAGAGAGAGAGAGAGAGAGAGAGAGAGAGAGAGAGAGAGAGAAGGCGCTCTGGTCTGTTCTTCTATAAGGACACTAATTCCATCATGGGGTCTCCACTCTTATGACCTCTTCTAAAAGTAATTACCTCCCAAAGGCCCCAACTCCAAATATCATACTGGGTGTTAGGACTTTAACATATGAATTTTGGGAGGGGGACACAAACATTCAGTTTATAACATTGTCCTACTCTTTCATCCTAGTCTCTCTCTCCTCTCCCTCTCTCTCTCTCTCTCTCTCTCTCTCTCTCTCTCTCTCTCTCTCGCCCTCCCTCTCTCTTGTCTGAATTCAGGCATCCTTTGGTAGGCATTTAACAGAGAGAAGGGAGAACTGTTTTTGCTTCCATGTCCAATAATGCCTGTATCCTGGAGCCAGAGGGGGCAGGGAACTCATCTTCTTCTTTACTTGGGCTTTACCCCGTTTCATCCCAATACTTCTTGAGGTATTTGAATTAGTAATAGTTAGGAGTTGGATTTCCAATGAACTTTTCCAAGTAAAGAGTAGGTGCACAAATCCACCTCACTCAATTTGATAAAAACACTTTATTTGGCATCTGCTGAGAGTTAACAGGCTTAAGGCATTAACTAGCTAGGCTGAGTAGAATAATAACTTGCTTTGGGTTATCAGCTCAGTTTCATCCAGAAATAAATCCTGTCTGATCTTTTGGTACAAGCCATGAGATTGTTCCATCTAGTCTAGAGGCGAGAATTTTTTGCCTTGTAATTGAGCCGCAGAATGACTCTAACTAATGTAAATTTTGTGTTTTATGGTTTGGCTAGTTTATAAATTAGGATTATGAGAGAAAGATGACTTGCTCATTGTCACCAGGAATTTTGTAGTCAAAGATCAAACTAAAGCTGTGGTTCTCAGCCTGGGGGCAATTTTACCACCCTTCCTTTCTCAGGCAACATTTGCCAATGTCTGTAGTATTTTTGATTGTCACAGTTGAGGGTAAGAGTTACTATTGGCATCTACTGAGGCCAGGGAAGCTTCTAAGCCTCCTACAGTGCTGCACAGCATGGGCAACAAGGAATTATCTTTCCAAAGTGTTAATAGCGTTGAGGGTGAGAAACCCTAAGGTAAACCATTAGTAGCCAAAGATGATACATGGGCTTCCAATCAGGCAGAACAGTTTCTTAAGCTCACACAATATGAAACTTCCCTCTCTTTGGCAGAGGTTGCTGATGAGGAAGTCATTAGCAAACTAATCTTGTGTTAGTTTCCCATGGCTGCTGTAACAAATTACCACAAACTAGATGGCTTAAACAATACAAGTGTATTATGTCATACTTCTGGAGGTCAGAAGTCTCACCATGTCCCTTCTTGAGGCGCTAGGGGAGAATCTGTTATTTGTGCTTCTCAGCTTCTAGAGCAGCGGTTCTCAACCTGTGGGTCACAACTCCTTTAGGGGTCGAATGACCTTTTCACAGGGGTCACCTAAGACCATCGGAAAACAAAAAGATATTTACATTACGATTCATAACAGTAGCAAAATTACAGTTATAGA
>NW_017731684.1:919451-924274 GCF_001890085.2 Hipposideros armiger | reverse complement strand
GGGGGCCAGATCAGGTGAGTAGGGAGGGTGTTCCAATACAGTTATTTGTTTACTGGCTAAAATCTCCCTCACAGACAGTGCTGTGTGAGCTGATGCATTGTTGTGATGCAAGCACCATGAATTGTTGGTGAAAAGTTCAGGTTGCCTAACTTTTTCACGCAGTCTTTTTAGCACTTCCCAATAATAAGCTTGGCTAACTGTTTGTCCAGTTGGTACAAATTCATAATGAATAATCCCTCTGATATCAAAAAAGGTTAGCAACATCATTGCAACAAGTTCGCAAACTTAATTTTCATACCATACACACACACACACACACACACACACACACACACACACACACACACCACAATGGAGTATTACTCAAAACAACAACAACAAAAAACAAACTCTTTCTATTTATGACAACATGGATAGACCTGGAGAGCATTATACTATGTGAAATAAGTTAGACAGAGAAAGACAAATACCATATGATTTCACTTATATGTGGAATCTAAAGAACAAAATAAATGAACAAACAAAACAAAACAAAAACAGATCTATAGAAAGAGAACAAGTTGAATGCTGCCAAAGAGGAGGGGAGTGGGGGAAATGGGAATAAATAAATACATAAATACATAAATAAATAAATAAATAAATAAATAAATAATACAAAACAACAAATAAACATTACTACCTGAAAAAAATAAAAATAAAAAAATTCAAAAGGGTAGAGAGCACTGGCAATCATGCTTGATGTAAACATAACTTTTTCCTGGTCTGTTCTTTAGTAAAAAAAAAAAAAAAGAGAGAGAGCTCATTGGTAGTTGCTGTCAAGTCTGGGGGGAAAGACATTGATATAAATGGGTCAAAATACAGTAATACCTTGGTTTGTGAGCATAATTAATTCCAGAAACAAATTACTCGCATTGCAAGACATCGCTCGTTTAACATGTTAAAATGTATTAAAAATGTTTGCTCGTCTTGCAAAACACTTGGCAAAACACATTACTCACAATCCAGGGTTTTACTGTAAATAAAATAATGGTCAGCGTACTGATGATAAGTGTTCCATATATTGCATGAGTGCTGAGGGGGAGCCACCGGCACCAACACATTCTAATCCCAGCCGTTAGAAATATTTGTTCTTTTTTTCACTCTTTACCTTTTTTCCACAAGCTATTTCCTCTGCCAAAAAATGCTCATTTCCTCTACTGCCTGGCAAACTCCTACTCAGCTTTCAAATCCGTTTATGTGTCCCCTACTTTGGAAAGCCCTCTGTGCCTCCCACCCCTACAGAATTGCCCTAGGCACGCATGTGTGCACACACAAGCACACAAATGAACTTATTTCATTATTAACCTACGTGTAGGTTCCATAATGCCGATTTCAAAAATAGATAAACTGAGGTGCCAAATGGCTACATATCTTGCTCAAAGTCACACAAATATTCAGTGGCAAAGTTGGGATTTGAACCCAAGTAGTTATTAAACAGAGGCCATTTTATTCATTTGACCACAAGATTCTGCTCCATCTAAGGTTTATCATGAAATGCCTCTGGTATATCAATTAAATAATGGTCATCATGAAAGGCCAATTAAATTATCTAGAACCAGGCAAAATAAATGATACTATAAAAATATTACTGGGGGACCGGCCGAGTGGCACGTTGGTTAAGAACTCGCTTGGGATGCCAGAGAACTCCGGTTCAGATCCCACATATGAGGGCCAGTGACACTGCCCTCCACAGCTAAGATGCTGAACAACAGCTCAACCTGGAGCTGGGCTGCTGTGAGTCNAACTGTATTAAGGGGTCGCAGCATTAGGAAGGTTGAGAACCACTATTCTAGAGACTGCCTGTGTTCCTTGGCTTATGGCTGTCTTCTGTCTTCAGAGTCTGCAATCTCATCACTCTGACATGTGCCCCAGTGTCACATCTTCTTTGACTCTCTCTAACATCCTGTCTTCATCTTAGAAGGATCCTGTGATTACATTGAGCCGACCTGGATAATCCACGAAAACGTTTCCGCCTCAAGACCCTTGATTTAATCACATCTGCAAGATCCCTTTTGCCATATAAAGGTAACACATTTACAGGTTTGGGGATTCGGACATGGTTTCTCTGGGGAAGCATTATTTTGCCTATCATAGTCTGCTTCCTCTCCTACAAAAATCTATAGACTACTCCTGATATCTGAGATAATTTTGGCCCAAACTCCCCTACATTCCTCGAATCCCATGACCACAGAAAAATAAAGAGCAGTTCTAGAAAAACAAGTAAAAAAACCACACCCCTAGCCACAAAAAAAGACAATTCTCTTAAAGAAGTTTTTGGCCACTTGCTTGAGTTATTAAGTTAATTCCACATAAGGATGAATGCAACAGTGATTATAATTTCAAGATTCCAAGAAGATGATAAAGTTGAACCATTCGTTATTTCTTTTTTGGGGGGCTTCCATTACTTCTTTCTGCATATAGATTTGTAGTAAACACAGTCTTATTTTTCAAATTTGAGTTTCTAGTTGTCTTTATACTCTTTATCTTGTTTAATCAAAATTTCAAAAAATACAGCTACTATTTTGGTCTTGGTTGATGTCAATGTCTATCTCAGTCCTTCATGGCCTCCCAAAATGCAGGTGTTGAACTTGAAGCGCACCATTACAGAATTCCCTGGGGGTCTGTATTAATTGCATTGATTTGAGCACCTACATGCTTACCATTGTGCTTGGGAGGGCAAAAGTGGGCACCAAAGAAATGCTAGATGTTTCCCCAGGGTTTAAGGAACTTAAAATGTATTTGCCTCCACCTAAGGGGTTTGGAAACTAAAAAAACAAAATTCATGCCGACTGGGTGAACATTTATGGAGCACGAAGTCTACACCAGCTTGGCATAAAACATTAGGATATAAAGATAAATACACAAATGCTTCTCTCGGACTTAGTGCCCAGATGGGATTTGCCTTAATCTTTCTCATTAGTTTGTCTTTTCTTAGTAGTCCCACAACAGCAAGTTTGCCTCCAACTATAAAAAATTACCACTCTACCTAAACATAATATTGTTCAAAGAAAATACAAAGTTATTTCCCTTATGACTGAGACTTCAAATCCTAGAATTTCTCTTGTGGTCTCTTTTTAGAAAGTCCACGTGGCCTGGTGGAAAGCACCCTGGCTGTCAAGCACACAGAGCTCAGTATGAGCCCCAGTTTGGCCCCTTAACAGGCAGTGGGACCTTGGGCTCTCCCAGTTTCAGTTTTCTCACTTGTAAAATGAGAGTTCCAGCTAAAACACTTTAGTAAGGACCAGAAAACATGCTGGGAAGGATTTTACACTGGAGCAGGCATTAGATGCATTGCTTACGTGTGGACTTACCAAGTTTAAGTCAGCTTGCATGCTTATCCTTTATGGCTTCTTTACCTCCCTCATGGGCTTGGAAAAAGCTTAATAGGCAGATCAGTCACAATTGCTCACACTACTCACTTCACATTTGGAATAATTTTTTTTCAATACCTTTAAATGGGACTCACTTGTCACATAATTGAGGGCTATAAAAGCCTCCACTTAAAAAAAAAATTTATCACTCAACTGAGCGTCTTCCAGAAGGTGCTGATGCTACAATTTTTAAAACCTATTACTAATGGAGTCATTTTTCACTTTGGAAACAATCTCTCATTTTCATGGAGCACACAGCTGGCCACAGCCAACTGGGAGCTTTTACCACTCGCTGTTCCACTTACGCATCTCCCATTTGGTATTATTTTGCCTACAGGAAAGAAAAAATACCAGGATCGAATCTTTTGATCCATCCCATGCCTCTAGAAAATTTGGACATTGACACCTTCATTTTATGATACACTAGTTATGTGGCTTTGAGTAGGTGGGCAATTGAGGGCTTGGGACCTGGAGTCAAGGAGGATGGAATTTGAACTCCAACTCTGCCGCTTACTAGTTGTGTGCCTTTGGGCATGATATGTAGCCTTTCTGCCTCTCAGTTTACCCAACTGCAAAATGGAGATTATAATAGAATATCACTAATAAGGTTTTGTTAGATTAGACACAGTACTATAGTGCCTAGTACGTGCATTATTCTTATTATTGCTGCCATTATTACTATTAATTATCACTATTATTTAGTATTACACTCATAATACTCTACATCATAGATTTATGGCTGGAATAAATTTAGCTGTTAAATGTAAAGTGCTTAGCATAAAGTCTGGCACAGTAAGTTCTTAGTAAAAGGCAACTATCATTTATTATTATTACTCATTTTTACTTATTGAATGGTTTTATAAACATTAACATGGGCCAGCTGAGTGGCTTAGTTGGTTAAGAGCATGAGCTCTGAGCAACAGGGTTACCAGTTGGATTCCCACATGGGCCAGTGAGCTGCGCCCAAGCTGAGCTGCCAACAGGCAGCAGCATGGCTCAGCTGGTGAGAGCACGTGTTCCTAACAACAAGGTTGCATGGTCGACTCCTGCATGGTATGGGGGCTGTGCCCCCCCCACCACCAAGATTGAACATGGCACCTTGAACTGAGCTGTTATGATCTGCCGACGGGCAGCCAGATGGCGACTGGACTTGGAGTTGAGCTAGTTGTGCCCTCCACAACTAAGATTGAAGGACAACAACTTGGCTGTTCCCTTCCCCCAGTTCCCCAATAAAATCTTTAAAATAAACAAACAAACAAACAAATAAACCATTAACATATTTATAAACATTAACTTATTATGCAACCCTATGTTCACTGCAGCATTACTAGCAATAGCCAAGATATGGAAACAACATAGATGTTCATCAAAAGATGAATGGATAATACAGAAGTCTCTCTCTCTCTCTCTCTC
>NW_017731684.1:893756-917293 GCF_001890085.2 Hipposideros armiger | reverse complement strand
GGGAAGAGCGCAATGATGGTGCCAACTTGGGCCAGTGAAGCAACGTCCTCCACAACTAGACTGAAGAACAGAAGGACAGCAACTTGTCTGTTCCCCTTTCCCCAATTCCCCAATAAAAATCTTAAAAAAAAATATTACTGGGTTCATGTGGTCCCTCCCCTCCCAGTGCAGCAACCATCTGGATGACCAAGAAGATGGGAAGTCAAAAGCCTTAATAAATAAGCTCCCTCAGTGTGGAACGACCATGAATGAAGCATTAATAGAAATGAGTGAGACACCCACTGATTCAAGCAGACCAGTTCTTTAGGAAGTATGACTAAAACTTTGAATTCTTTCCATGGCAGTTTAAACAACTTCTGATCATCAGCAGCCTCACTCCCTTAAGAAGAAAAAGGCCTTAGAGGACAAGATGGTTTAGGAACACAGCTTCTGATATGATGCTGAAGTGAAGATTACATTTTAACGCTGATTGGAGCTGCCTCAGTTAGGGTGATTGGCTGAAAGAACTCAGGGGGTTCCTGGAAATCAGCAGGCTGGATGACTCAGTGCTCAACTGAGACACTGCTTCTTCTATATCACTCCTTGGCTCTGAGTAATCTGATTATGTGTGTAGTCACTGCATGTGACAGTGCAGTAGCAATGATGGAGTTGACTATACTATTCTTAATGGATAACATTTACTGAGTATTTACTAAGTGTTGGTCCTTTTTGTACTAATTGGCATTGAATTCTCACACTGGCCATCTAAAGAAAATGAAACTGTTTTCACTATTTCACAGATAAGGACATTGAGACACAAAAGCTTGAATACGTCCATGTAGCAGAGTCAGGATTCTGCAGACCTAGATTGGCCTGACTCCATTATCTGCTGGTCTAATTATCAGATGCACAAGTAGCTAAATATGGTAAACAGAACCAAATCAGAAGAATTTTAGCTAGCCAGGGAGGTTTAAAGAACAGCTCTTTGGTTTTCTCATTACTACAATGAGGTGTTTGTATAGAAAACATCCTTTTTCAGTTTCCTTGCCCTTCACAAAGATGTCCAGAGGAAAAGATTCATCATATAAGTCAATATTTTGGAAATGGAATAAAGGATTCTAATTAAGGCAAGTTATCTGATTTTCCAACTGTTAGAATGCAAAGATTAAAGATGGGATGAGGAATATAAAATCAAAATTCAGACCAGCTTTACTAAGAAAGGTATCGATTGGCTTGTGGTACTAAACACTAGACTAATTGTACTTGAGTTATAACAGCTGGTTTTGTATCAGCTTGCTGTATCAGTCAACAGAGGTGCTTCTCAAACTTTAGTGTGCATCCAAAATCACCCAGAGGTCTTATTAAAATGTAGATTGTTGGGACCCATGCACAGAGTCTGATTCAGAAAGTCTAGCATTGGGACCCAACAGTTTGCATTTCTAACAAGTCCCCAGCTAATGCTGACTGTGGTCCAGGGACCACACATTGGAAGCCATTGGTTTAGAGGCTGTAGTATTTTTCAAGTGAGGCTTCATTAAAAGGCACACGATGTCACCAATCACCAATACCAAAATGGCTGTCCTCTATTCTGCCATCCACAGAATTTCCTTCATCTTTGGGCTCTGCATCTGTCTTTAGCTACTCCTCTCTCTCTAATGGCAGCAGTATTTTGGTAGCAGCACCAGATTCCATTTCCTAACACCTCACTTTATAGGGGCTGAGAAAGGAAGGGTTGTTCATTGCTGGAAACACCCTTCTTCCTCCAAGATGTTTCCTGTATGTTATTGGCTGCGATCTGGTCAGGTGCTCATCCTTGAGCCAATCTCTTGGGGAGGAGGGTTGACTTAAGCCAATCAGAGACTCTGACTGGAAATAAAAGTGTGAGGTGAGCCCATCTGAAATACGTGGCTGAAAAGGGCTGAGGGATGAATTCCCCAAAGAAAAATCAGGGACCTGATTTTTGGAGGGTATGGAGTGGGGATAGACACTGGATAGATCATTTATAACATGATGAGATCCCTTGGTAAAGCTATTGCTGAGGCCAGAGCTAGCCCTTGCCATACAGGTTAGTTAGGAATAGGAATTCCTACAGGAGACACACCTGACTCCTCTCAGAATACTAGCTGTGCTTATGTGAGGTTCGGGTCTATTTTCATCACTTATTAAGTGGCTATCATGTACTCAAGGTAATTTTTATCTCTTTCTGCTTACATGGCTCCATAGTACTAAGAAAGGCTGAGACCTTATGGTCAAAAGGTGCAAACTTCCAGTTATAACTCTTGGGGTTGTAATGCACAGCAGGGTGACTGTAGTTAATAATACTGTATGGTATATTTGATAGTTGCTAAGGGAATAGATCTTAAAGGTTTTCATCACAAGATAAAACGAAAAAAACCTTGTAACTATATGTAGTGTTGGATGTAATAAATGATTATACTTATTGTGGTAATCATTTCATATATAATATTATGTTGTACACCTGAAACTAATACAATATTACATCTCAATTTTAAAAAAAGACCTTAACAACTGACAGTATGAGCAATCTTTAAATTTGCAAAAACCTCAATCTTAAGTAGTAGCCATAGTCCTGACGATGCTTGGGTGTAAAGAGAACCCGTTTCTTAACTCCAGGAATGATTTAAACAGCAGGGATCTTTATCATGCAGCTGAGGAGAGTCCATAGACCTTTAATCCATGCAAAACATGGAGGACAAATGCTTCATGGAAGACAGTGCTTTGGTAAAGGAAAGGATTGCAGTCTATCTTCTCTGTTCATTGCGCCTGAGGTCAGCCTCTGGGGAGGTGGCCCTAAAAGGAACAGCTCAGTCTAGCAAGGGGTTATATAAATAGCTTCTTCCAGAGGGTCAGCGCACTCCTGTCCCCTGACTTACCTACTCTCCAGGGCTCTTAGGCAGACTCATGCCAGTCCTGGGAATTCTTGACATCGTTCCTTATTCCCAGTACCTAACATTGCTTGATAAAAGAGCTCAAAATGCAAAACTTTTTTAGGATGTTTGGCCAGTTTGGCTGGACTTGGATTTCTGATTGATACTCTTGTAGGCTTGTTATTCATCCATTTATATATATCAAGTGTTCAGTCAGTCAGTTTGGCTACTGCTGGGGTCATTGACCACCAGGACTTAGAAAACATTCTTGGGGCCTTGGAGTGATTGTAGGAGGGTGAGAATGGCCCCAGGGAAGGAAGGAAGACATTCTCTCAGTAGGAAGTATCATGTCCCAGAGTCATTTCATTCATAACCTCATTTTGGACCATAAACTAGTGAAATTAAAATTGAGTACAATAAATATAACAGCAACAATAATATTTGATATTTTTGAGTGCTCACTCTATGAAAGGCATTTTTTAAAGCACTTTATACATTGTAGCTCTTTCTTTTTTTGGGTTTTTTTTTTTTTGCTGGGTTTCTTTTTTGTTTGTTTGTTTTTGTTAGTTTCAGGTGTACAGAACAATACGCTAGTTACCCTTTTCACCCTCACCAGGTAACAACCCCCCTCCCCCCACATTGTAGCTCTTTCAATGTTCATTCATATCAATGATAAATGTGATTATTCTATTTCCCAGATGAGCAATTAAGTCAAAGAGATTAGGTTGTTATCCTAAAATCATGTAGCTAGAGCTGGTAAATGGCATATGCTGCTTTCAGTCTTACTTTGGCGTTCTCAGACTTCAGCAAGCAACAAATTCTTCTGGAGTGTTTTTAAAACACAGATGACTGGACCCCATCCCCAGAACCTCTGATCATGTAGGTCTGGAAGTGGTGTAATAGTTTATATTTCTAAGTTCATAGGCAGTGCTGATGGTGTTTGTTTTGCAAGGGCCACACTTTGAGAACCACGATCTTAGATAGATAGATAGGCTCTGGAGTTTACACACTTAACAAATTTGAGGTCAAAAGAATATTCATTGAGAAATTGTGGCACATGTTGCTTTGACTTTTACACTTTGCACTGCTAGCATAGGACCCATTTTTGTGCCCAGGTACAAGTCATTTTCTCTCTCACCTCCAAGACTGAAAGTATTCAAATTGTACACTATCTGATCACTTTATGTAAATTTTTCATAGCTGTAGTGTGATGTGGACTTTTCTTCCCTTGACTATTCATTCTCAGAGTAATTTGTTATAATTGCCTAAGAAGTCCTATATCTGGTGGCCATCTTTCAGTGATTGGCCAAAATAAATAAAAGCATATACATCCAAACAAAGGAATACTATAAAGCTGGGAAAGAATGATAGTATCCTAACACTTATTTTCCACTTTTTATTGGCTGCATGGCTGGTTAGTGAGATAAAGAATTTCCCAGTTTTCCTTGCAGCTCAGGGTAGCCAAGTGATTAAGTGCCCCCAGACAAAAATGGGTGCAGCTTTCATTTTACTTTCTAAGAAGCTTGCTTGCCTTGTTTTCTTCATTCTGCGAGCTGGGATATAGATAGGATAGTAACTGGCTTTGATCTTACAGATCATGACAGTGTCCTAGGGGATAGCAGAATAAGACAGGAGGAACCTGGGTTCCTGAAAGACAGTGTGGAGCAGAGCTTGGCTACCAGCCTGGGCCTCACATCTCCAAACTATTTTATGGGAGGGAAACAATCTTCCTTTTACTTAAGTCATTGTGTTTTAGGATTGTTGTTTCTTTGTTATCAGCCTTTGCAATAAGTAACAAAAATGACATATGATGGTATATATTAGTAATCTAAACTTATCCCCAAACTTAGTGACTTAGAGCAAAAACATTTTATTATCTTATAGCATCTGTTGGTCAGGAATTTGGAAACAGCATAGCTGGGTGGTTCTGACTTAAATTTTCTCATGAGGTTGTAGATAAGATGCTGACTGGGGATGCAGTTATCTGAAAACCTTACTGGGACTGGAAGATCCATTTCCAAAATGATTCACTAACAAAGTGATTGGCCAGAGGCCTCAGCTCCTTGACTCTCCGTAGGGCTACTTGAGTGCCCTTCTAGTATGGCAGTTGGCTTCCCCTAGGGTGAGTGATCTGAGGAAGAGCAAGGAGGAAACCACAAGGCTTTTTATGACCTAGTCTTAGAAATTATACTTCGCCATTTCTGTAGTATCCTATTGGTACACAGGTCAGTCCTATTCAATGTGGGAGAGGATTGCACTGTAGGGGAGGTCACTGGAGGTCATCTTAGAAGAGTGTCATCACATGGTATGAAGCTATCTCCAAGATAGACACTTAGCAAGTAGGGAATGAATGGTGGGCACACTATGCTCTCATTTGTTTTGGTTTTATGGATATACATACATAACTGTACATAAATACCCATGTGTGCCTAAAGACTTTCTGAAAGGACCTCTAACAAATGGATTGCCTCTGCAGTTGGAGTTAGGGGACTAGGGGTGTGGAGTAGAAGAGTATTATTTTTCATGATATATAATTTTTGTACAGTTTGGTCTATATATTTACTTATTTGTAGCCAATGTTTAGTGAAAACATTTTTTGTTAAAAAGACAAATAAAACCAAAACAAAATGACAACAAAGCAAACAAAATTGTTATCGAAACCTGAGTCCAACATACAGCCATTCTTTAAAAAGCAAGCTAATACTAGATTTTGATGCTGTTCTTTTTTTTCTCAGACTAATATCTCATTATGAGCTAAATAGTATGATTTTTCTATGTAAAAATCAGTTTTCCAAAGTGACAGTTTCCTTGAAGAGTTAATATCTTTGCCATAATGCACAAATATTTAGAAGTGGAAGTTGGAAATGCAGGAAAATCCAGTGTCATCATAGCAAATGTGTTCAGCAGGCAGAAATAACAAAGAAATATAATGAACCCCATATTTCACTTTTACAAGAACAACTTCTCTTATGTCACCAAAGGCATTTAAAATGCTCCTAATTGACACAGTTTGTGTCTTGAAACAAAACAGCCCATGTCTATGTAATCACAAAGTTGTTTGTAAACAATGAACAAACTGTTCTCTGGAAGGTTTTACTGAAAGTTTATTTTAGCTTGTGTTGTTCTAAAGGAAAAGGGAGATTTTTGAGTAATCTAGAACAATTAGCATAAATAATAACAATTCTTTGTTTAAGACCCTGGGGTGAGAGTGTTTACTGGGGGTTATGTAAATAACTAGGGAAAAGTGAGAGGTGACCAAATTTGTTTTTTCCATTTGTGACCATTCACAGCCTGTTAGCCACATCAATGCATCTCAAATGATCTGTAATGAGCAAAGCTTTTAAAACGTTTCAAACCATGGTATGACCCATATGCTGCTCATGCCAAATGTGACTCACCAGATGAGTTAGACAACAACCTAACCAACCTGTTTCCTTTAAAACACATTAAGTCCAGGGAATGCATGCTTGGATGTCATGGCAGTGTCAAATTGCTATGAAAGTTCCTAAAAGCTTACTCTCCATTCTATGAGGTCTGACAATTAAGGTCTCGAACTTATTGCAATGATGTTAACCTTTTTTGATATCAAAGGAATTATTCAGTATGAATTTGTACCTACTGGACAAACAGTTAGCCAAGTTTACTACATATTTGGAAGTGCTGAAAAGGCTATGTGAAAAAGTTAGATGACCTGAACTTTTCACCAACAATTCATGGCTCTTGCATCACGACAATGCACCAGTTCACATAGCACTGTCTATGAGGGAGTATTTAGCCACTAAACAAATAACTGTTTTGGAACCCCCTTCCTACTTACCTGGTCTGGCCCCCAATGACTTCTTTCTTCACCTGAAGGTAAAGGAAATATTGAAAGGAAGACATTTTGATGACATTCAGGACATCAAGGGTAGTATGACGACAGCTCTGATGGCCATTCCAGAGAAAGAGTTCCAAAATTGCTTTAAAGGGTGGGCTAGGCGCTGGCATTGGTGCATAGCTTCCCAAGGGGAATACTTCGAAGGTGACCATAGTGATATTCAGCAATGTAGTACTTTTTCTAGGATGTGTTCATGAACTTCATTGTTAAACCTTGTATACTTAACACATCACAGGCTTAGTCAGGTTGTTTATGGAAGGCATCAGTCACTGGGCCAGACATTGAGCTAGATTACAGTTAATGGGTGGGAGTGATTTGGACCAAATAAAACATATTAGTCTCACATATGCTGTGTGGATTGAATTGTGCCTTCAAAAAGATATGTTCAAGTCCTAACTCCTGGTGCCTGTGAATGTGACTTTATTTGGAGATAGGACTCTGCAGATGTAATCAAGTTAAGATGAGGTCACACTGAATTAGGGTGAGCCTTAAATCTAATGACTGGTGTCCTTGGAGAGAGAGAGAGAGAGAGAGAGAGAGACCTGAAGACAAGAAGAAGGTCATGTGAAGAAAGAGGCAGAAAGTGGAGTTATGCAGCTGCAAGTCAAAGATCACCAAAGATTGGTGGC
Source organism: Hipposideros armiger (assembly GCF_001890085.2). Taxonomy (NCBI): domain Eukaryota; kingdom Metazoa; phylum Chordata; class Mammalia; order Chiroptera; family Hipposideridae; genus Hipposideros; species Hipposideros armiger. The sequence goes on along the minus strand of NW_017731684.1, from coordinate 909,920 downwards.
AACCTCCAGAGTAGGAAGAGGCAAGGAAGGGTCCTCCCTAAAGCCTCCAGAGAGACATCATCCTGCTGACACCTTGATTTTAGACTTCTAGCTTCCAGAACTATACGAGAATAAATTTCTGTTGTTTCGACACCCAGCTTGTGATACTTTGTTACCACAGCCCTAGAAAACTAATACATACTTCAACAGTGGATTCTATGAAAACACATATTAATATGCATAAAGTTAAAAAAAATAGGTTTTATGGCCAAATCACTTTAACAAAACAAAATTTGACAAAGCTAAAGATTTAATCTCTATAACATTTCTCAGGATTTTTGACATAAAATTAGTAGCTCCTATTGACCAAAAACTCTCTTCCCAGAAGGTGTGTCGAAAATTGGGCACAGTAACTCATTTGATTGGCACAACAAATCTGTGAAGTTGCGGAATATTACTCTCTCCATTTCAGAGATGATAAAACTGAGGCCTAGAATGGTTAGGTGACTTACATAACTGCTGATGGGTGATGGAGCCAAGAACCAAAGCCTGGAAGTCTGGGTCCAGAGCCTGCCTATCCTGGCATGTAAGGGGCCCTGGGTTCTCTAAGATCTCCCATGGTGATGACAGGTTCTTTCTGTACAGAAGATTCATAGGATGGATGTTCCATGGGAAATGACTGTGGACCTATCACTGGACAAATGTTCTACCACTGAGCGTATGTCAAGGAATAAAGTAGTTTAGGATCTCTGGGAAACTAACAGAAGTGATTATCAATGGCCTCCAGTGGCGCAGACATATTCAAAGAGCTGAACAAATTATTTTTATATCCAAATATTCCCATTTGGAATCAACTTTTTTTCCCCTGCAGGATTTGAGATTTAAACAGGGAGGAGCACATTAGTTAGTGACAAATATAGCCTGACAAAGGCATAAGAAAAAAACCTCCCCCAACAAATGGAAGAAAGAGCTAAATCAATGGGCCATGAGAATTGAAGAGAAACTGACTCAGGTGTGAAGAAATGGCATGATTGTGAGTCACGCCACATTGCCAAGAGGTTGAGCTCATTTTAGAAAATGAACGACAGAGAAGGAATCAGGGAGACCTGACACAGAACCAGGGGCATAAACTGTAGGAAAAGGGAAGGACGTGAGAAGTGGGCACACAGAAGCATTTCAAAATCCACACGTTCAGAGGGGAATGAAGTGGGGGTGACTACAAAGGAATAAAAGATTATTCTGTTGGTGTTAGAAAGTCAAGATCTATTTTCCTTCTCTTAGGTGATGATCTTGTTTCTTATTTCATTGAGAATACAATTTCATTGAGAAAACAATTCCCTCATATTTCTGCCCCCAAATATACCACCACCTGCATCTGCACTCATTTCTTTCCGTCCTGATCCATGGGATGCACTGTCCGTTCTCATATCTTGTCCCTCCATCTATATGCCAGATGCCATTCCTTCTCACCCACTGTAGGACTTGGCTCCTGTCACCTTCCTGTATCCATTTTTGTGTCATTGTTTTGCTCTCTACTGGATCACTCACCAATGAGATTATACCCATACTGAAATTACTTTTTTCTTTAAAATGCTTTCCTTTGATCCTATTTCTCCCTCCAGACACAATCCCATTTCTTTTCTTCCCCTTTAGCAAAACTGAAGAATTCTTCATACTCCCTTTTTCCACTTCTTTACACCCAATCTATCTTGAAAACACTCCAATCAGGCTTTTTATCCAGACCATTCCACTGAAACATTCTTGTCAAGCTGGTGATGACTCTGTCTTGCCAAGTCGAACAATTACCTCTCTGTCCTCACCTTACTCAACCTCTCAGCACATTGATATGACAAATGACGTCTTTGAAACTCTTGCTTTACTGGGTTCCCAGAATACTAAACCCACCTGGGTTTTCCTGTTTTGCTGGGTGCTTTTTTTCAACCTTCTATGTTGGGTTCTCTTCCTACCAACCTCTCAGTGTTAGGGCTCAGTTCTCGGAACTCTTCTCATCTACAATTGCTCCCTAAGGGCCCTCATCTAGTCCCATGGCTTTAAATACCATCTACAAGTTGTTGTCTCCCAAACTTGACCTCTAGCCTTGAGCTTTCCTCTGAGCTCTAGGCTCATATATATTAATAGAATGGCTTCCTTGAAATCTCCCTTTAGCTGTCTGATAGATACCTTGTACATGACCTGTCTATAACAGAGCTCTTAATTTCCCTCCCTCTCTGTCCTCAAACCTGATCATGCAGGTTAGGTCTTCTGGAAGTAAATGTTGAGATGGAGTTTTGTGAGTAGGGTATTTACTAATGATCAACATTTGTTGATGGGAAGGTTGAGAGGGGATGAGAAGCAGAATTGAGAAAAGAGAAAAGTTTTGTTGTGAGGCAGGCTCAACAAAGTCTTGACTCACTCAATGGAGAGTTCTGGGGTGCATATGACCTATTAGAGTTGTCCCAGGTTAGGCCAGGCCTTAACACACCCACTTTATCCGTCACTGAATGTGGGCCATCCTCAGAAGGGTATACTCTTGGATGAGGCAGCTCTGTGCAGCTTAACAAACCATGAAGGAACTGACATATCTCTTACTCAGTGTCTTTTGTCATCCCTAGAAACCACCTTGGGTCACCTAACAATTTTCTAGAACATGTCACCTTTGTGTCTTAGTTTAATATAAAGCCTGTTGTGAATCCAGGCATTTTGCTAACTTTAAATATTTAATCCAGGCTACAAGTATTTTTGCATAACAGTAGGACACTATTTACTCCACTCATTCTGCAATGATTACATTTGTGATTACTCTAACACTACTACCTACTCTATTTTATTTTTAAAGGCCCATTTATTATACTGAAGCTTTGCAATTGTAAGGGTCATGCCTCCAGACGGAAGTACTCAATCTGTGTATAAAGACAAGTGGGCATTAAATGTAAGAAATTCATTCTGTATAGAATCTTAAACTAGAATTGATTGAGGGCCTTTCAGGGTAGGTTTTCCCCAAATTATACTTGGTTATTCAAAATAAAGTAATTGAGAAGCTTTGTAAGGATATGTATATAAGGAGATTCCTTATTTTCTGAAGGGTGAATTTTGAGGAAAATACCTTGCCTTATATTCAGGAGCATATGTTATCTAAGACTACATAAAAACCAGACAGATAGATCTGTCACAGTAGTTGAAGGAAACCTTACCATATATATTGAAGTCAATTCCTCGCAGGCCCAAACAGCAAACCACTTTTCTTCAAAGCAACACATCTTGAGAAAATCCTGCATTCCTGTTTCACCTCTATTTCATTTTCCACATAAAGCTCCTCTTAAAAACACAAGCGCCTCATGAAACAAGTGACAGATCCTTAATTCAAGGTACAGACCTTAGTATTCCATAATACATGGGCCCAAAAAACCAATTTCGTATCTTATAACCTGCTTTTAGAAACCTTGGCCTGTCCCCTTCTCTTCTAGGGTTGGTTTCCTTTTCCAGGACATTCTGGTTGTCTTCTGAAGTCAAGAATTAATAATGAGCGTGCCTGGGGGACTTTTGCCCTTAGCACAGGCCTCGGAAGCCCACACATGTGCATTTGCATTGCAATGGAATTTATGGATATTTTTGTCACCTTATTCTGTTACCTCACAATTCATCAGGACCTCAGAAACAGATGAATATAGAATTGAGAAATGAACATGTTGAGTAGACATGTTCCCAATTCATAAGTTTTATTTTTAAAAAGTTTAACAAATGAAAAACTATTAAGCCATTCTATCTATCATCTCTCTCTCTCTCTCTCTCTCTCTCTCTCTCTCTCTCTCTCTATCTATCTATCTATCTATCTATGTATGTATCTATCTATCTATATATTTTTTTAATTAAGGAATTGGATGAGGGGAACAGTGTTGGGGAATTGGGGAGTGGGACCAGCCAAGTTGTTCTTCAATCTTAGTTGTGGAGGGCGCCAGTCGCCATCTGGCTGCCCATTGGCAGCTCATGGCCTCTAAGCTCAAGGTGCTGTTACAATCTTAGTTGCGGGTGAGCATAGCCACCATCCCATGTGGGAGTCGAACCAGCAGCCTTGTTGTTAAGAGCACACACTCTATCCACTGAGCCATCCAGGTGGCAGCTCAGCTCAAGGTGCCAAGTTGTCTTAGTTGTAGATGGGCATAGCCACCATCAAATAGGCTGTCTTGTTAGGAGCACATGCTCTCACCAGCTGAGCCATCCTGCCACCTGTTGGCAGCTCAGCGTCAGTGTCAGCATCACTGGCCCATGTGGGAATTGAACCAGCGGCCCTGTTGCTCAGGGCTCACGCTCTTAAACTACCTCTTAACCAACTGAGCCACTTGGCTGGTCCTAAGCCATTCTATATATTTTTAAGCTTTCTGTCAAAAGAGACACTTTTTTTCTATGTTTCATTCCTGTTCTTTCCCCAACTTCACTCTGCCTGCTATTACTAAACACTTAAAAATGGTATCACAAATAGGAACGCTAATATGGTTTAACTTTATTTCATGATCTCCAAAGATGGCCTGAGTCAACGGACCACCACGTGGCATGATCGGGGGTCACCACTGCATGGCTGCCTTTTCATACGACTTGCTTCCTACTTTATTTCTCTCCCATCACATCTTTCAGTTAAAAAATTTTTCAACCCCAATCATTATTACAAAACAACCCAAAGAACATCAACTATTATTTATTGACTATATATTAGGTTTCAGGGTGCTTTATGTAAACTTCTTATGAAGAGATACTACCATTAAGTCCATTTTTCATACAGAAAACCTGTGGCTTAAAGAAACTTCATAGACAAAGCCATATAAGTAGAAAGCTTGGTCTATTTGCCAAACCCACACTCTTAGCCTCTTCATATTGCCCCATGCTCAGAAATAAAATACACCCTGCAGATTTACTGTTTCAGTTGCCACATTTTCAGAACAACAAAATGGATGCCCAGGCTGGTAGAGTGACTCATTTGAGGTTAGACAATAGTTGACCAAGATCATAGTCTGGAACTTTCTCATTTAAGTTCGATGGTCCAGATACAATAAAATGCTGCCTCCAGCATAATTAGGGTTCCAGGAAATAAGGCACTCATTGCTCACACTAGCTTCTGACCCAACGAAAACTGACTTGAAATTGTAGTAGAGTCTTATGTATAGGCAGACACATAGGAGAGAAAGCAGTGACTGTTTTGTTCCAGTTACTTTTCAGTTTCCTTTCATCCACTGCTATTATGCTGCACTGGCAACCATCAGTGATGCCTCTGTCAAGCGCTCTTATTGATTTGGTATCTAACTGTGTGGATGTTTGGGTGTGGCTAGGAGAAAGTCCCATTTACTCATATCGTCTTCTAGGACTTTGCTCTAACATCAGTCATCACACTAGTTTAAAAAGTGAGGCCAATAGTCACTAAAATTAATTCTTAAGATATTTTCCATGCTGCATCTTAGTGCTAGTTTTTCTAGAATCTATAGAACATTTTCTCCCTCCAAGCTTCATCACTTTTCCATCTAATATCTATCTATCTATCTATCTATCTATCTATCTATCTATCTATCTATCTATCTATCATCTACCTATCTCCTTCGTCCCAACCTCCCTCTATTGTTTCTTTCCCTCTGTCCTTTCCTTCCTTCCTCCCTCCCTCCCTTCCTTCCTCTCTTTCTCTCAATCTCTCCCTCTCTTTCTGTCTTTCTTTCTTTTATCTATCTATCTATCTATCTATCTATCTATCTATCTATCTATCTATTATCTATCTATCTATCATCTATCTGTAATTATATATTTATTTCTGTAATGGCCACACAAGAAAACAGATTCATACACCAAACCAAGTATAGTAAAATAACTGCTTGTCTCATAGAGTTAATAGTTGACTTATATGCACTCTGATTCAACTACCTTTTTGCTAGGCTCTTCTAAAATATTTCACTGAGTCTGATGCAGAATTTCAAAATCACTTCTGAGGTTGACTGTCAAACCTACAAATTAATAAAATTAACAAGGACAGTGACTCCACACAGTGGTGGCACAAGAGAGGCAATTTCACAAAGTATGCCACAGATTTTTTTTGATCTACAAAACTCTTCTAACAGATTGCCCGGCTGTAGTTTCAATTTTATTTGCCATGGTACTAATGCATACTATTTTTCATGGATGAAAGCAAATGATTGTGTTGATGAATAATTTGCCACCTCTTCTACTTGAGTTTGATAGAATGATTCAAAGCCATGTGATTGATGAATTATTCATAAAATACAGTACTAACATCTGGTAGCAATGCTATTGTTAAGGGCCCATCACCCTCTCCAATAGATTGTGGCCTTCTTTTTCCTCCCTGAGTGTGGATCACTTGCCCAATTTAAATCATAACAAGTGAAAACTTGATGACGAGAATAACATTTTATAACAAAAATTACTAATGGCTCAGTAGATAGCAAAGAAAATTTACCTCTCCTCAGCCACATTTAAACCCCTAGGCATACAAAGTTTAGAGGCAAAGGAGTTGGAATAAACATACATTTTCTCAAAATAAAACCAAGATGATTTATTATAAAGGAGAATGATACAATATTTTTTATATAAGATTTAAGGTAAGGTGAATAGAGAAGTAGAATCCTGACAAAGCTCACTCTCACACTACTCTTTCCACATTTATGGGGATCCTTCTTCTCTGTCAGAGTCAGATCTATCTCCTTAAATTTTCTCAAAGCAGAATTTCCTAACATCCCCCTTTCTGAATACCTTGAACTTCCCATCATTATTAGGATGGGGGCAATGTGGTGCTTATGGTTATGACAGACATTACTAATCATCACTTTGCTGCTGAACCCGTCTTGGCCAAAACATAATTAACCTTTGCTAGTTGTCTATGCACTGGTATTCACTGAGGATGCACTCAACTACTCCCATTTTATAGAAACAGCAAACACATTTTTTAAGTTACGTAACCAGGACTGGAAACAACGTCTAAATCCTACTTCAAATCAGTTTCACAACTGTTCCAGTCACTGTAGAGATAGTGGGAGAAGAACAAGGTATTACCCCAGTGCTCAATTAGCTCACTAGACCATATAGATATGCTACCTTTTTAGAGTAAAGTGCTAGTTCATGACTTTAAAACTACAGACGCTCAGTGAATAATAGGAATAAATACAATTTAGACAGACTGGTCATGCATGCCTTGAGATTTTGGCTTTAAAAAGTAGCTACAGTACATTAGAAGTAATTAGGTTTTTCTCATTGCTCCCCTAATCTCACCAAGCCTACCATAATCTAGGCCATCTTCATTTCCTACCTGGAATAATGCGATTGCATCCTAAGTCATGGATTCCTGTGCTCGCTTCAGCAGCACATATACTAACTCATGGATTGTTAACCTGAATCCACACATAGAATTTGGGGGCTGGGGGGAGGGGGTGTCCATAAATGTTGCTGGAAATAAAGACATCTTCATTTTTATTAACCTTTATTTGAAATTGAGCATTTCCTTCAATTATGTCTATATGTAGCAAACCATGGTACTACAGGTAGAATCTGCGACATGTTACCAATAAAAAACCATAGAAATTTTCATGTGTTACAGGTATTGAAAATATTGAAATAATCTTTGTGTTCGTCACATCTTTGAAATTATGGTAGATCACCACTAGATTCAGTTATTTAATGTCTTTGTAAAGAGATATATAATCCTCAACAGCAGTTTTCTTTTAATATTTCACTAACTTCATTGTGTAGAACTATTTACTTTGTAATCCTATGTATTTTACAAACATTTGAAAACATTTTTCTGAGGTGGGCACAGATGTCAAAGGGACATAAAATTTTATACCCTTATTCTTACTGGTTTCCCATTTTCATCTGCATTCTCTGTAATTTGTTCCCCAGGCTGCAATCACAGCGATTGTCAAAGGTTAACTATGCCTCTGCCCTGCTTCCACACTCCACTGACTGCCCAGCACAGAGTGAAATCTAGACTCCCTGCCGTGGTCTACACAGGACGCTACGCGAGCAAACCTCCATCTTCCCCATCTTCTCAGATCTCTTCTGCTGCATCCCTTGTTTCTTGCCGTCACTGATCACTGCCTTTGAGATCTCTACACTGACCTCTTTGTTTTTCCTTTGCAGTTGCTCTTTTCAGGCTGGAAATTTTGTTCCCTGGCTATCCTCATGGTTCCCTCCCCTTCCTTCAGGTCTTTTCTCAAATGTGTCTTTATCAGAGGGACCTTCCCTGACTCCGTTATTTAAAATAACATCTCCAACTCCTCCACTTTCTTTCTTTAAAAATTAAAAGAAAAATTTTAACATATATATTTTTACTTTTCAATTATAGTTGATGTACACCACTTTCCTCATCTTACTTAATTTTCCTAAATTTTTTTTTAAAAGATTTTTATTGGGGAGTTGGGGGATGGGAACAGCGCTGGAGAACTGGGGGAAGGGGAACAGACAAGTAGCTGTCTATTTTTTTGTTCTTCAGTCTAGTTGTGGAGGACGTTGCTTCACTGGCTAAAGTAGGCACCATCATTGAGCTCTTTCCAGGTGAGGCAGACCAGTCGCCAGCCTCTGGATGGCCGCTCACGGCGGCTGCTGGCCGTTCACGCTGGCTGCTGGCTACATATGGTAGCCCATGGCAACCCACTGCAGCAGGGGCTGCAGCCTACGCCATCGCCGGTGACTCACAGCAGCCCAGCTCCAGGTTGAGCTGTTGATCAGCATCTTAGCCGTAGAAGGCAGCGTCACTGGCCCTTATATGTGGAATCCGAACTGGGGCCCTCTGGCATCCCAAGCCAGCTCTTAACCAATGTGCCACTCGGCCGGCCCCCTAAATGTTTTATCACCACCAACATATTATATCTGTTAATCTCCCACACTGGACTACAGAGACTCAAGTTTGTATCAATATAATGACCAGGCTAATTACATTATTATAAAATGAACAGGTAAGTAATGTACTGATAAGACAAAGCAATAGGATGTCTAAGGGCCAAGGCAGTGAGACTCACTGTCTCCAAAGTCTCCTTTTCCCAGAGGGAAAACTTAGGTGATCTTCATGACCAGGTAGGTAATTTTACCTTGTCCTCATCAAGGGGCATTCTGAGAGGTATAAGCAAAATGAACATGTGCCCTTAGAAAATGAGGCCTAAAGTTGTTGATGTGGGGCAAGCTACATACCTCTCAAAGACCCACAATTCTTAGCTGCAAAATAGGGATAATAAGGCTACCTGATCCTCAGGGAAGTTCAAGAGTAAAATTAGATAAGGAAGGTAAGAAGTTTTAGCCCAGTGCTTAGCATGTGGCAAGTGCTCAGAAAAAGGTTAGTTGTTGCCGCTTTTGTTGTGGTTTTTATTATAGAAATGAGTCATTTGTCTACTATGATGTAAACTGTAGACCAAAGCTTCTTCATCTGAGAACCTGCAAAAGGCTTCACAGCATATTATATTAATAAATGCCAATTACATTCAGCATAGACTATGCTAGATTTCCCTAGAAAAGAAAGTGTGATGAACCACTTTCCTCTCCCATCCCATCTTCACCACTTATCAAGGTGAAGATAGAAGGGGACTGTAAGAAATTGCATGGTAAGGAAGGCACAAAGCTGCTGTCTTTTCACTAAAAGACTAGGGGACAATATTTTTCTTAGTTGGATAAAATGTATCATGGACTAGAATGAAATTTAGAAAGAAGACACTAGAGTTCAAAGAAATTTCCTACCATGAAGGCTTAGGATGATGCTCCCCTGTTTCCAGAGGGTAGAGGACCACTCACAGCTGCTAATGGGTGGTGGTGATGGAGCAATTTATAGTGGAAGAGTGGAATAAGCAACAGTGGTGCTTACGTTTTGCTGTGCATCAAAATTCTCTGCAACATGTGCTAATATGCCCAGAGATTATGATTCAGTGGGTGAGAGATGAGACCCAAGAATTTGCATTTGTAATAAGCACACTAAGGAATTCTGATATGTGTGCTCATTCTAAAAAAGATGGGTTGAAAGGGAAGAGGTTAAAAAGCAGGCCTCTCAGCATATCTCGGCCTAGCTCATCAGGACCAGAGAACATAAGGATTTAGTGCGAACTCTGCAGGTATAAATAAAGAGATGCATTTGGGTGGACTATCTTTTGTATCTACAGTTTTGGAAACCTGGGAGGTTAGTTGAGGCTTAGAGATCTGTATCATCTTCTCCTTGGGAACCTAACTCATATCCACTGCACTTTATGTGATTCATTCATAGTTCTTTTTATCAAGGAACACATTTTTATTTGGCTAGTAATCACGGGTAAGTGCTGAGTTGTCTCTTGGAATTCTGGATTTAGAAGGATTCTAATTCTGCATTCTAGTGTGCAAATACTACCAAAGCAACATAGCTAATTATGGTAGATAAGATTATCATTCAGCAAAGAATCCCTTGCTTTCACTCCTCCCTGAAGATAGTGTATTTCCCAGCCTAGTTAATGTTGAGTTTGACCTGGTGACTTGCATTGGCTCATGTGAGGTGGGTAGATATGACAGAGTGTGAACTCTAAGCCTGGACAGGAAGAGTCTGTGTTTTTACTTATCACTCTATGCTTAGTTTTCTGTGGTTGCTGTAATAAATTACCACAAACTGAGTGGCTTAAAACAAAAGAAATTTTTTCTTTCCCTGTTCTGGAGGCCAGAAGTCTGAAATCAAGGTGTCAGCAGGCCTGTACTCCCTCTCGAGTCTCTAAGGAAGAATCCCTCCTTGACTCTTTCAGCTTCTGGCGGCCCCAGGTGTTCCCTGACTGGCAGCTGCATTACTCTAACCTCCCTCATTTTCACATGGCCTCCTCCTCTACATCTCTGTGTTCTCCTCATTTGTCTTTTGTCAGGACTTTTGGTCTTTGGATTTAAGGACCTCTGGATTACAAATCAAGACATCATCATGACCTTCTTAATTACAGCAGCAAAGATCCTTTTTCCAAATAAGTTTACTTTCATAGGTTCAAGGGGTGAGGGCATGAATATGTTATTTTGGGGGCCACATTCAACTTGCTACATTCTGGGAGCTGCTGACTTCTGTGATGAGAAGAATGTGTCCATTTCTCCAGCTTGGGCCTCAGCAGACTTGAATCAACATGCACCCTGCATAACAGCACGCCAGATGATCAACTGAAATTTGAACAGGAGATAATGCTGATTCTTATGTGCCATTGAGACTATGGTAGCTTGTTATGTAGCAAAGGCTGACTAATGCACCAGGTGTGAAAACCACACCCACCTATTTTTCCTCTCTGCAAAAGGGAATTTGTAAACTATATCATAGACACAGCAACAGTAAAAAGTGATTTTGTATCATGGAAGTTACTGGCGAGACTTGCTTTTGTCTATGGTGCCAGATAATTTACCAGCAAATTGGCCTGAGAACATTTATTCTGTGTAAGAACTCATGTACAATGATATAAATACAAATTTGGAAAGGTTGGGGAGAGAGAACGTGATTTTAGCTCTCCTTACTTACTTGCTTCTCAATAAAGCAGCCCACAACAGTTGCAGGGAGTGATAAGGCTCTTTTGGATAATTTGCATTTTCTTTGCAGGGAGAAACTGACTTTTTGCAATCTGATTAAATATATCTTGCTATGGCATACTTTTAGCTGAATATATATACCAGCTCTGGTTCAGCCATAGGAAAGGAGTTATTAGTCACATTACAGAAAGTAATGGATGAGACTTTGAAAAATGTGTTTGCCACCCAGCAAACAGAAGGCAATAATATATAGGAATGGCAGAGGCACTCAGCAGTGGAATAAAATTACAGTCTCACTTACAGCCCATGGTCGTTGTCGATGGACTGAATTAAATAAGATATTTACTCATTTCACGGCAACCTGTATAAATAGCTACTGCAGAGTCTGTGACTTGAGGGAAGGGACCAGATTTTGTTCAACTTTTTGTCCCCAATATCTGGCCTCAAGCCTGATACCTAATGTATGTTCACTAAGTGTTAAATGGACACATAGGAGCCAGGATTCGCCTCTTAAAATGTAACACCTGCTATGTCTCTCCTCTGCTTAAACTCTTTCAGTGGCTCCCATGTCACCTAGAGATGAACTTAAAGTCCCTTAGATGATTTTGAAAGCCCTACATGGCCTGACCCTGAATTCCCACTCTAACCTCATTTATCTTCTCTTACTCTACAACTCACTGATTCTGCCCCAGCCACACAGTCCCTCCCCTGTTTCTCAAACTCACCAAGCATGCTTCTGTCTCAGGACCTTTGCACTTCCCAACTTCTCTCCCCTTATTGTTCTTCCCATGGATATCTGCGTGGCTTACTCCCCCACTTCCTTGTAGTTTTTTTTTTAATATTTTTTATTTGGGGAATTGAGGTGGGGAAACAGCGTTGGGGAATTAGAGAAGGAGAACAGACAAGTTGCTGTCCTTCTGTTCTTCAGTCTAGTTGGGGAGGACGTTGCTTCACTGGCCCATGTTGGTATTATCATTGTGCTCTTTCCGGGTGAAGCAGATTGGTCACTGGGCCCTGGACAGCCGCTCACGCCAGCTGCCAGCCACTCACAGTAATTTTTTACAGCAGCCCACTGCAGCTCCACCGCAGTGTATGCTGTCGCCAGTGACTCACTGCAGCCCAGTTCCAGGTCGAGCTGTTGTTCACCATCTTAGCTGTAGAGAGCACAACATCACTGGCCCTCATGTGGGATCCGAACCAGGGTCCTGCTGCTCAGAGCTGGCGTCCCAAGCCAGCTCTTAAGAACATGCCACTCGGCCGGCCCTCCTTGAGGTCTTTATTCAAATGTTTCCCTCTTCTTCTGTGGCCACCATCTATAAAATTGCAATATTCTGCCTCACTCCCTAACACTTCTTGCTTCCATTTAGTGCTTCATTTATTTAGGTTTTTTTTCTCTTACCCAATACAACAATGCATATTGATATATTTATATCTCTCTCTAGCTAGGCTGTAAGCTCCCCCAATAAAAGGTTTTTATATTTTTTGTTTATTGCTATATCCTAAAACAGTGCCTGACACAGAACATATTTATAAAATGAGTGATAGAGTGATAGTTTGTGCCAGACATTGGGTGATCCCATGAGCAAAGAAATGCACTTTGGCAATGAATTCCATTGCCCCAGCCTAGGACCAGGACTATCTCTGCAGAACTCACTTGAAAGGAATGCTCATCTTAAGACAGGCAAACCATGTGTAGGAGATAGCTCCTCAAGTTGTCTGTGATCGTCTAACTGTGACAACTGGAATAATAAACCCACTTGGTGCTAATGTACAGTGTAGAGGTAGCACGTGTGTTTTAGCTCAATATTACAAATCAGTCTACAATTTTGTACTAGTCAAGAGGAAACAGCCAGATGAATTTTGTGATTTATTAAATGTGTCTCCCTACTTAAGATAAAATAGTTGATGCATTAGTATTTTCCCTATCTGCTGCCTGAGTCTTAAGAAGAAGAAATCCAGTGAGAGATAAGCTTTCCCCATCCCCAGGTTCTGATGTTTGCCTGGGGGAGGCACTTGTGAAGGCTGGTTTTTTTTCTGGTGAAAAGAAGTAGGGGGAGACATCCTAAAGGTTCTGAGCTCTGGAAGATTGTGGCCGTATCTTTGACATTCTAACCAGACGGTAGAACAAGTTTCTAAGAACCAATGTTAGTTCTCTGGCTCTCCCTAGATGAAAAGATGCAGTCCCAGGAAACTGGTCAGAAAGTGCAATTTGAATAGTATTCTCCATAAGTCAAACCAAACCCTATTGGAAGGAACCCCAGAGCCTTGTCTACCTTCAGTGCCTTCTATCTTGGAATCAAGGTAAGAGAAATGAGGAGCAGGCTGAGATATCAGTTTCATATTTATCTTTTCCTGTTCTACACACATCCATACATTTCTTGTATAGGCTTTCTTAAATATTGGGATTAAAGAAAATTTAAATCTGGTAAATAAAATTGGTGAGCTAAAGAGAACTCACACTATAAACCAAAGTCATTTTGAAATAATCCAAATGATGGTGTATAAAATTATTAGGGATGTATTACACAAAGGAAAAATTCCAATTTATAAATCCTGGGGCATAGGTAGAAGGTGTCTCTGGATTCCAGGGAATTGCAGACACATTTATTGAATATAGACAATGTGTGGGAAAGGTGCATTAAGCACATTATCTAGCATAATTCTCACTACACCTTCATTAGGCAGGTAATATCATCCCAATTTATTGATAAGCATAAGAAGGTTAATATAACTTGACTAAATTATTATAATTTTACTTTTTTTTTTTTTACCAGTTAGGAAACACTCGTAGTGAAGTTAGGTAGTTGTTCAAAGTGAAAGAGTTGGAAGTGGTAGAGCTATGTGAACCTGGGTCTTCCTCTTCCCAAGTCATTGTCACTATACCCCATTACTTCACCTGCAGCATGAGAGGACTGAATTTATGACACCTAAAAAAAAATACAGTGTTACATAGAAAACAGCTGATTGTAAAACTCATTTTCCCAAAATGGCATTACTGGATATCTCAAAATTTCAAAAAAGTTTCTGGATAAATTCAACTCTTCCCCACATCTTTGACTATGTATTATATTTTATTTAACTCTCCAGCTGAATACCATTCCTCACAAGATTTGTCATCTCCATGCCTTTGCATGAACATTGTTCTTTCACACAGTATGCTTCAACCTTCAATTCAAATGCTACATATTTTTCAAAACCTAGATAAAATGCCACTTTTCTTTGAAGCCATCCTATATTTATTCGGGTATTTAGGTACATATCTTTTTATACAGCTCATTGGGAGCTGGGTTTGTTTCTGATTTATTGCTACAATGCACAGCAGACACCCAGAACATGGCTGTAAAATGAATGTATGAAAATAGATTACAACCCAGTACTCCATAAGAAATCAGAGCCAGAGCTGCCTTGTGGACATCACCAAGCCGCTGGCCTCATCCTGTTTGGCCACTGCATATGCCTTTCTAAAACTGACTCATTTGATATTAAGGAAGAACAGGTAAATTATAAAAAGATAATTTACAAAGCTGGAATTTTTTACCCACTGTGGAATATTACATTCATTGAGCAATGCTTTGACTGTCATGACTCACATTAACACACGGTATGAAGTTCTGAGAAACGCTCTTCTCCTGGAAGCAGATGAGGCAACTTTGTAGAAGAGAAATAACACAGGTGGGGGAGTCAGGAGATCTGGGTTATAATCTCAGATAGGCTACTCTGGGCAATCACTTAACCTCACTAAGCCCAATTTCCTCATGTGTAAGCAAAATTAATAACTTTTTCCTGCTTACTTTGGAAGGTGATTCTGGCAATCATATAACAACATATTATGCTTGATTACCATATAAGCATAGTTAAATTTTTCTTGGTGTGTAGCAAAATCCCATAGCTTTTGTTACAGCAATCATTTTTTTCCCTTCTTTAGTTTCAGGTGTACAAAGCATTGTAATAGTTAAACATTTACACCCCTCACAAAGTGATAACTTCCCCCCCCCAATGTACTACCTCTCTAATATCATATATAGCTGTTATGATACCACTGACTATATTCCCTATGCTGTGTAGATGCCTGTTATGGCAATCTCAATTTCATAAACCCCACGTGGACTGACCAACCAGACCATTAGACAGCTGTGATTGTGTGGACAGAGGATATTTAAATCTACCACAAACCAGATTTCTCTTAAGTCACTGACTAATTTCTGAAGTTGCTATGTACTAGTAACACAATGAGATTAAAAAGTTACAAACTTTTTTTCTTTTTTTCTTTTTTTAGGGTTTAAATATCTCACAGGTGAATTAAAAGGAAAAACAACTCTATGTTTAATGTGGCCACTGCTCCACAAGTTTCCGAGTCAGCATCTAAGACCCTGTCTTGAAAACCTTAATAGAAGTTGATACTATGTTAATTAGGATAGTGGGAATTTATGTATGTAAATTAAGAATCCTGGGGGTAGAGCAGATTCTTCCTGGGTAGTTCCTCATTCAGGTGAGTGGAAGAAATACATCGGCAAAGTGGTAAAGGTTTACTACTTAATGAAAATATATTTAGAAGACACTATTTCCCCCTTGGCTTGGGAAAGATTTGAAGCTGTGATGAGGTCTCTGAAGGCTTTATCAGGGGTCTGAAATCAATAGATACTCCCTATGCCTCAGTCTCTTGTGTAGTTCTTCCTTTCTCTGTCTCTCTCTCTCTCTCTCTCT
>NW_017731684.1:862726-893696 GCF_001890085.2 Hipposideros armiger | reverse complement strand
CACACACACACACACACACACACACACACACACACATGCACACACCCCACTGCAATGCCATTTGGGGCTCACTTTCCCCTTTAAGCCAGCCTGCATGAGGAGAGCCTGCATGTCACACAGAGCTTATCAGCCCTCTTTGTCATCCTTTATTGTTGCTCCTCTAAAGAATAGGGAATACTTATTTTATTGGTCAGATTTTAGGATACTTTAGGACAAATTTACTAATGGATGGAGTCACTGCAAATTAAGAGGTTATACATGTGGTATTGAGGTGTAGTATCAAATTCTTAAGAAAGTTTAATGTTAAAATAGACTTTGAATAAACTAAAGTAGATTCTTAATCTAGAAAAATTTCCCTCATACCTGTTTCATATCTACAAAACTAGAGCCCTTTTAATAGTCAGATAATGGCATACTGAATTTTGTTTTTCTTTCCCTCCCGGATAATCTAGTTTGATTTTCTCCTTCATTCATACTTTCAGTTCTGAGAACCAGTTACAGCCCATCATAAACAAGGGTATAGGTGTGAAAGGTGAATAAAAATAAGTTTTTCTCTCTAAGAATTTATATTTGTGAAGTTTTATTCTTGGGTTCCAGGGATTTATTCTTGTATCTTTGAAATATTAACTGATAAGTTTTCTTAGGCCTCTACCTCTCCCCATTGTGTCATAGAGACATGGGCGTTTATGGAGTTTGTCTGAAGGAATTAGTGGGAGCAAGTCTGTTACTTGTTATCATTTTGAAGTTTATAA
Organism: Hipposideros armiger; assembly: GCF_001890085.2. Classification (NCBI taxonomy): domain Eukaryota; kingdom Metazoa; phylum Chordata; class Mammalia; order Chiroptera; family Hipposideridae; genus Hipposideros; species Hipposideros armiger. Next base: position 892,944 of record NW_017731684.1, on the reverse strand, counting down.
AATCATTGTGAAAGCCTTTCTCTCTGAATTGACCTGGAATTGGGACTTTACTTGACTGTCATGACATGGGATATGCCACATGAGAAGAGCAAACCCCTAGTTCAGCCCACCTAACGGTCTCTTTCTTCAGGACATTGACTAAAGGGAGAGGGTGGCACACACTTTCATTACACATAACAGTTGGAAGTAGCTCGCTCTCTGCTTTTCTTTCTCATTTATCTTACTTCCATGCTAATGTGCATACAGTCATTGGAGGCATCTATTAAAATGTAGATTCAGTAGTTTTGTGGGGGAGGACAGAGATTCTGTGTTTCTCACAGGCTCTCAAGTGAGGCAGATGCTGCTGGTCTGTGGGCCACACACAGGGCAGCCCCCAATTTCAGCGCAGCTCACCAGAGGGCAGTCCTGTGTTAGGGCAGCAGACCCACGTCCACCTAACGGTACACTGGTATTTTGCTTTCTTCTGCTTCTATCCCTTGTATGTATGACTCCTTAAGCTGTTTTCGGGAAGTGATAATTGGGAAGGTAGGGAGGGTCTGCTGGTGCAGATACTGCATCGACTTAGGATGTCACCATCATTCCCATATTCCACTATTCCATTTAAAATTCTAGATTTCAGACTGTAGGAGTGAATTACTTACTATCCAGCGGATGATGGCTGGTAGCCAGAAGGGTGTCACTATCACTTTTATTCTTTTTTTTTTAAGATTTTATTGGGGAATTGGAAGAGGGGAACAGCGTTGGGGAATCGGGGAAGGGGAACGAACAAGTAGCTGTCCTTTTGTTCTTCACTCTAGTTGTGGAGGACATCGCTTCACTGGCCCATGTTGGTACCATCATTGCGCTCTTCCCGGGTGAGGCAGTCGCTCACCGGACATTGGACAGCTGCTCACTGCAGCTCACGGCAGCTCACGAAAGCTCACGCCAGCTGCCGGCCAGCCCCACTGCAGCCTATGCCATGGCCAGCGATTCACAGCAGCCCAGCTCCAGGTCGAGCTGTTGTTCACCATCTTAGCTGTAGAGAGCGCAGCATCACTGGCCCTCATGTGGGATCTGAACCAGGCTCTGATGCTCAGAGCTGGCATCCCAAGCCAACTCCTAACCAACATGCCACTCGGCCAGCCCACTTTTATTGTTTTTGCCTTGATTTATGTTTAATTTTAGTTCCTTAAGACATCCAGTCTCCATGGAAGCCATTATCAATTAGGTTGCTGATATTTTTGGAGACTCCTATGCAGAGGCTGCTAAGAGCTTTTTCAAACTAATGACACCTGAGTTAAAATAACATTCACAAACACAGCTTTAAACACAAGTGGAAACTCAGCAAAGCTACAAAGGCACATTAGCCTGCTTAATAAGGCAGGCAGGGAGATGGAGAATTATTCCTCTTGGATTGAGAATGTTAGTGGCCTCTGCTGAGTACCTGTTCTTCGGGTTCAGTAATAATACCGAATTCTATTCCTTTACAGGATGGTCCTTCTGTAAATGTTACTAAACATTTGCTTTGTGTGAGGGGCCATAAGAGGTATGTGGGAGTAACAAAGATAAATATGACATGTGCTATTTTCAAGAGATCTAACACAGGCCAAACTAACGCATTAATGCCATGAGTTTTTAAAGGACTTAGTGAGCTTAATAAGCTTCAGTTGAGCTTATTAAATAACCAATTACACAAATAAATTTGTGATGGCAAATTGGTATAAGCGTCATGAAGGGTAGATGGGCTCTCAGGAAGAAAAAAGAGGGACCTGGCTTAGAATATGTCACCTCTCTGTGGAACAGACATTCCTCCCGTGAGGAGTATGCTAGGTGAGGAGGTGGAAAGATGTGTCCAAGAAGAAAGAATAGTATGTACCGAGGCCCTGAGGCAGGGAAGAGCTTGATACAGCCCAGAACTGAAAGCAGGCCAATGTGGCCAGATGGCTGTGAGGGAGACAGAGAGCAGTAAGATGGGTCTGATTAAACAGGCAGAGGAAGCTCAAGTTACACAGCACCCTGTCATACCTTTGATGGTCTCTGCATTTGCTTCTAAATGCAGGAGGAAATCTCATAATCCAATTCACATTTGAAGAAGCTGACTATGTCTGCAAACAGGAGAGCCAGCAAAAGGCATAGCTGAGGGACTAGTAGGCATTTTCAGCTGGGTCATGCACATCTTCTTCAAGACATTTCAACCCTGACTAAAGTACTTGAAATCAACTTGGACACAAGTGTGGTCAGAATGTTTCATTCCTTCATTTGGTAATTACATACTAAGTATCTCTTATATGCTGGGCACTGAGGAAACAAAGTAAATAAAACAGACAAAAATTCCTAGCCTTTCCCCTCACTGCCTGCCTCCCTCCCTCCCTTCCTCCCTCCCTCTCTCCCTCCCTCCATTACTAAAATGTTAATTAAGTGGTTTCTGTGTGCCACACACTCTATTAAGAGTTTGCACTTCTTTGTATGGCGGCTCTTTACTACATAGTCCCTTGGTTCCTTGGTCAAATCCTTTGGTCATTAACATCCACATTGGGGCATAGGAGATGGTACTTAGCATAACTTTTATCATTATTTTAATTATCACCAATTCCCTGCTTTTCTCTATATTCTTTTGTTTGTTTGTTTGTTTGTTTGTTTGTTTGTTTTGTTTTTTTTTTTTTAGCTGAGCCATCCTGCCACCTGTTGGCAGCTCAGCGGCTGCTCACCTCGGGCAGGGAATCAAACCGCTGTTGCTCAGAGCTCAAACTCTTGAGCAAGCTCTTAACCAACTGAGCCACTTGGCTGGCCCTCTATATTCTAATACCAGGTCTTCTGAGGGGATGTGAGTTGGAGAAAGAGCTTTAGAGCATGTCCTCCAGTGAAGAGTGTGGGCTTTAGAGATGACTTAAAAAATATACAATAAAACTTAAGTTATCATTTTGGGAAAGAGCAACACGTTCAGTGTTGGAGGACTTGAATTCCCCTTCCCATTCAACTATTTGTAAATTGTAATCTTGGACAGAATGCTGATTTTCTCATGTACAAAGTAAAAACATTGAATTGTGTAATCTCCAAAGTCACATTCGGCTATAAGTTTCTTCTGTGGAAATTGACGTGGGATTTGGAATCAGGGGAACTGGATACTTCCCATTAGCTTGTGACCTTGGCAAAGTCACTTGATGTTTCTGAAGCCAGGTTCCTCATCTGAAAACGAAGAGAAAAATTATGCTATCTAGAATTGTAGACCCAGCATTTTAGCACAATGCCTGGCACTTAGTAAGAACTAAAAAGCTATTTTTCAATGGATGAATACTTCTTATATTGTGAAAATTAAATGAGATCAGGCATGTAAAACAAAGTTGGAAACTATATAGCGATGTTTCAATAAAAGTTCATATACCTATTATGAACTCAATTTACATGTATTCTGGGCTCACCATAGCTCTTTATCCAGCATTATTTGTTAAAATGAGGATACATCTCCAAATTCCTCGGCACACATTAAAACAACAGAAAGTAAGGCTGGAAAAGAAAAATGAGTGGGTATGCCATTTAATGAGCTATTAAACTTCCCATCAGAAAGCCAGAAACTCAGAGGGAGTCCAAAATAGCAACTTCTGCATAACCAGCCAAATAACAAGCTCCATTTAAGAGCCAGCAATCCATTCTTAGCATGCCTACAAGATTAACTAAACAGAAAGAAAGCCAGCTTTGGCTCCAACTTCCCTGGAAGGTAACTGTATTCATCATCTTTAACATTTCCAATTTCTAGGCAACAGCTTCTTAATATGGACTCCCAGGTTTTATATGAGAATGACAAGTAGTTTAAAGTCTGAAAAGTTGCCTCTCCTGCAGTCTTTGTCTTAGGTTGGAATTTTTGTAAAATGATGGTTGGATTTCAACCTGCCAATGTTATTTAAATGCCAGGGTGGTTGTTCATCCTGGTCCCCACCTGCTATCCCACCACTCTAGTTTTTCAACTGCTGCTTCCCTATTCTTGAAAGAGTTGTAGGAGGCAGCAGCTGTAGTTTGGTCTCATTTTGATGATCAGTAGACTTCTCATGTTTCCCGTGAATGATTGCTTTCATTGACAGTTATTTTGAACTTGAGGTAAATTTCCATGTTCTCAAGACTAAAAAAAATTCCTTAGGTATGTGATACAAAAAAAGAAATTGCCTCCTCATTTCTGTTCTCATTCATCCATCTAGAATGCAGGCCAGTGGGAAAGCCAGAACAAAGTCTAAGCTAAATTAACACCCGGTGCCAATATTCACTATTTATATATTGTACCAGGAAACCTGCTGATGTCCTCGTGGAGTGGGCTGGAAAAGGGAAGGCTAAGATGGCTGTGTGTAAAAAGGACATGGTGAGTAAAAACTAATGTTTTCTAAGAGGGCAGTGTGGGCCAGATAGTTTATTAGAAAGAACAGCAGCAAAAATAGAAGGAACACCAATAAAAACAAAGCAACTACTATTTAACTGAGTACCTACTGTGTGTCAGGTACTATACAAGGTCCATCATGTACACCAACTTATTCCTTACAAAAAACATGTGAGATTTTCACAGATGAGGAAATGGAGGCAAAGAGAGGTTAAGTGATTTACCCAAAGTTATGTAACTGGGGTTCAAACCCAAGTCCATCTCAATCTACAGCCCAGGGTCTTTCTATTCCATCATGCTAGGAATTATCAAGAGGGGCCTCAAGAACTTTTGAATGTGGCCTTATCTTTCTGGCTCCCTGATTTCCAGGGCTGATAAGAGAAAAGATGGAGTTGGCTCAGGGCTGACAGAGTGAACCTTTTTTGCCTGGAGGATGAAAGCACTTGGATTTTTTTTCTTCTTTAAAGCTAAAACTAATCTAAATTGTGAGGTGTTGGCAAAAGGATAGAGGGCTGGTAGAAAAGGTAAAGAGCATCCTGGTGATGTTTGCAAACCATCGGCCGGTGTGTAGACAAGGTGCATGCAGGCCCAAAGGGAAACACAGCCCAACAAGGAATTAAAGCATAGATAGATTATGTCTGGTTTGGTGTAGGATGAACTCCCCAAAGCCTTAATGGATGAGATGATTTTTGAGCAGTGCTTTGAAAGGGAGGCAGAATTTTGGCAGACAGAAATGGGTGTATTCCAAAAAGTCAAATAATAAAAGTCTTTTGGTTGCATCCCAGACAACAATGTGATTTCAGGTAGGAGAAACTCACCTCATTAAGGCAAGCATCTTCTTGGTCAACAAAAAAGGCTGGCCCCAGAAGTTTGCTCGAGTGGATACCATTATACTCTAATAGAAAGAGCCTCGGACTTGGAGTAGAAGACCTGGTTTAAAATTCTAATTCTGGCACCGAGATAGGACTTACTCACTCTGAAACTTATTTCCTTCAGCTGTAAAGCTGTACCTTCCTCCAAGCTTTTAGAAAGGCTCAAATAAGATAAAGTAGATGAAATTGTTGCAAATGTGAGGAATTATCATTTCCTCTGGAAAATGTGGTTCCCCAGTCCATTCCAGATATTTCTGGATATAGTGGCTTCCAATGGAAAGTTTCTTCCAGTTTCATTGGCTAAATGACTTGCCCGAGGCCATTTAATCATCTGAATCAAAGCTTTCAAGGTGTTTGAATTTCACAAACAAGTAAATGATCAAGAAAAACTTTGAGCACAACTTTCTATATTTAAAGTAGATCATAAAAAGTCCATCACATTTGCACACAAAGCACACATAGACTTGTGAGCCTGCGCGCGCATGCGTGTGGACACACACACACACACACACACACACACACACACACACACACACACACACCTGTCCTCACCAGTTCTTTATTAAAGAAAGACATTTGGATACCAAAAAAGTAGGGAGAACATAACCTCAGTAAAATGTCAGTCCTTTAAATAGGGTAAGTGTGGCCTTATGAGAAATCCACTGAGTTGTTGTTCTGTTGCAGAAGATGGAACCATCACACTGTGACAGCATCAAGTCACGTGGGGCCCTATTTCAAGCTTCCCACAGAGGTTTGCTAGGAACAGCTTAGTTTCTTTATTAATTTATTTATTTTGGTGGTCATTCCATAGGCTTGAGAATGATTTCTAGGTATTTTGATTCTGTAGGTTGAGTCAAAATTTAAGATATGCAAAGTATCTTTTTAATGCGTCTTCATCCCTAAGCCCTCAGTACAGTACCTGAGATGGAACACTTAAGACAATGCAGAGACATAGGGAATATGAAGGATAATTATTTTATTTATTGTTTGAAGTTTTGATGGGTTAAGCAGTGCAAACAGGAATTGTGGTGGAGATGTAGCATAGGTGCATTTAATCTACAAGCTGAATTTAGTTAGACCTAACCCTTTTCCCAGCCCCACCTGTCCTCCACATCCAGATTCTACTCTATCGTCTCCTCAAATAGGTTAATATTAGGGTGTCTAATGGGAAAATGGCTCAAACTCTGAACAAGTAGAGGCATTTTAGAGTTGTTCCACATATCTCCTTTACTGCTAAGGAGTTTCTAGTTATGTTACATGCGATAGGGTTTGAATTTCTAAGTATCCACATAAAGACTTGTTCCTTCCTTCAGGGGTTCTCCAACTGTGATAAGCATATAATTACAGAGTTGTGTACACAAAATCATGAACCTGAGCTTTGGGGATAATTTGCAAGTTTTTCAAGGGTATTTTTTTTCCAAGTTTAAAATTTCATTTTTATTGTAATTCATCTTATTTTTTTCCCATTAAATTTCAGCTAACTTTTCTGTTGTATTTAAATTTTTTTTTACACATTTTTTCAAATTAGTTTCAGGTGTACAAAACAATGTAATAGTTATACATTTCACCCCTCACAAAGTGATAACCCCCTCCCCCAATTTATTTGCCCCTCTGACATCATATGTATCTATTACAATTCCATTGACTCAATTACCTATATTATACTCCATATCCCATGACTATATATATGTAATTATTAAATATATATATATATATATAATTATTAAATTAAATATATATAATATTAAATTATACTTGGCATACAATATTATTCAGTTTCAGGTGTACAGTGCAGTGGTCAAGCATCTACATCATCCATGAAGTGGTCTCCCTAATAAAACATGTACCCATATGACACCCTACAAAATATTTACAACATTACTGATTTTATTCCCCAAATTGTCTCATATCCCTGTGGCAATATTGTAGTTATCAATTTATGCTTTCTAATCCCTTTCTCGTCTCCCTAATCCCTACCCCCCTCCCATCTAGCAACCATCAGTTTTTCCTCTGTATCTCTGAGACTATTTCTATTTACTTTGCTCATTTATTCAGTTCTTTAGATTCCACATATAAGTGAGATCCTATGGTATTTGTCTTTCTCTGACTGACTTATTTCACTTAGCGTAACGTTCTCTAGGTCCATCCATATCGTTGCAAATGGTAAGATTTCATTCTTCTTTATAGTGGAGTAATACTCCATTGTATAACTGTACTACAGTTTTTTAATCCAGTCGTCTACCGATGGGCATTTTGGTTGTTTCCAAGTCTTGGCTATTGTAAATAGCGCTGCAATAAACACAGGGATGCATATATTTTTTTGAATTAGCGTCTTTCATTTCTCTGGAGAGATTCCTAAGAGTGGAATTGCTTGGTCATAAGGTAGTTCTATTTCCAGTTTTTTGAGATACCTCCATACTGATTTCCATAGTAGCTGCACCAATCTGCAATCCCACCAACAGTGCACCAGGGTTCCCTTTTCTCCACAACCTTTCCAGCAATTGTTGTTTGTTGATTTATTGATGATAGCCATTCTGACCAGAGTGAGATGGTATCTCATTGTGGTTTTTATTTGAATTTCCCTAATTATTAGTGTGGTTGAACATTTTTTCATATGCCTGTTGGCCATCTGTATGTCCTCTTTAGAGAAATGTCTCTTCATATCCTCTACCCATTTTTTTTAAAAGATTTTTATTGGGGAATTGGGGGGATGGGAACAGCGGTGGGGAATTGGGGGAAGGGGAACAGACAAGTTGCTGTCATTCTGTTCTTCATTCTAGTTGTGGAGGACGTTGCTTCACTGGCCCAAGTTGGCACCATCATTGTGCTCTTCCCAGGCGAGACAGATCAGTCGCCGGCTTCTGGACAGCTGCTCACAGAGGCTGCTGGCCACTCACACTGGCTGCTGGCTACACACGGTAGCCCATGGCAACCCACTGCCACAGGGGCTGCAGCCTACGCCATCACAGGTAACTCACAGCAGCCCAGCTCCAGGTTGAGCTGTTGTTCAGCATCTTAGCTGTGGAGGGCATTGTCACTGGCCCTCATATGTGGGATCCGAACCGGGGCCCTCTGGCATCCCAAGCCAGCTTCCAACCATCGCGCCACTCGGCCGGCCCCTCTGCCCATTTTTTAATTGGGTTGTTTGTTTTTTTGGTGTTGAGTTGCATGAGTGTTTTATAAATTTTGGATATTAAGCCCTTATCAGATATATCATTCATAAATATCTTCTCCCATTCAGTAGGTTGCCTTTTTGTTTTCTTGATGGTTTCCTTTGCTGTGAAAAAACTTTTAAGTTTAATGCAATCCTATATGTTTATATATTCTTTTAATTCCCTTGCTTGAAGGGGTATATCAGTAAAAATATTACTCAGAGTAATGTCTGTAAATTTACTCCCTATATTTCCTTCTAGGAGTTTTATGGTTTCAGGTCTTACATTTAAGTCTTTAACCCATTTTGAATTTGTTCTTGTATATGGCGTAAGGAGGTGGTCCAGTTTCTTTTTCTTTTTTTTTTTTGCATGTCATTCTAGTTTTCCTAGCACCATTTATTAAATAGACTATCTTTATCCCAATGTAAATTCTTGCTTCCACTGTCATAGATTAAATGACCATATATGAATGTATTTATTTCGGGACTCTCTATTCTGTTTCATTCATCTATGTGTCTGTTTTTATGCCAGTACCATACTGTTTTGATTACTGTAGCCTTGTAGTATGATTTGATGTCAGGTAGCATGATACCTCTGACTTTGTTCCTATTTCTCAGGATTGCCTTGGCTATTCGAGGCCTTTTATGGTTCCATATAAATTTTATGATCACATTTTCTATTTCTGTGAAAAATGCCCTTTGTAGTTTGATAGGAATTGCATTGAATCTGTATATTGCCTTAGGCAATATGGACATTTTAACTATATTAATTCTTCCTATCCATGAGCATGGTAAGTGTTTCCATTTATTTGTATCTTCTTTAATTTCTCTCTTCAGTGTCTTATAATTTTCTGAGTACATGTCTTTTATGTCTTTGGTTAAATTTATTCCTAAGTATTTTATAGTTCTTGAAGCAACTGTAAATGGGACTGTTTTCTTAGTTTCTTCTTCTGATAGTTTGTTATTGGTGTATACAAATGCAATTGATTTCTGAATATTGATTTTGTATCCTGCTACCTTACTGAATTCATCTATCAGTTCCAATAGATTTTTGGTGGAGTCCTTGGGGTTCTCTATGTACAGTATCATGTCAACTGCATATAAGGACAATTTTACTTCCTCCTTATCAATTTGGATGCCTTTTATTTCTTTTTCTTGTCTTAAAGCTGTGGCTAGAACTTCCAGAACTATATTGAATAATGGTCGAGAAAATGGACAACCTTGTCTTGTTCCTGATCTTAAGGGGAATGGTTTTAGCTTTTCCCCATTGAGTATGATGCTAGATGTGGGTTATTTTATATGGCATTTATTATGTTGAGATATGATCCCTCTATTTCCAGTTTGCTAAGAGTTTTCATCATAAATTGCTGCAGGATTTGGTCAAATGCTTTTTCTGCATATATTGGTATGACCATATGATTTTTATTTTTCATTTTGCTGATGTGGTGTATCACACTAATTGATTTGTGGATATTGAACCAACCTTGCATACCAGAGATGAACCCCACTTGATTGTAGTGTATTAATTTCTTAATGTATTGCTGAATTCTGTTTGATAATATTTTGTTGGGGATTTTTGCATCTATGTTAATTATGGATATTGGCCTGTAGTTTTCTTTTTTTTGTAATGTCTTTGTCTTAATTTGGGATCAGGGTGAGAGTGGCCTAATAAAAAGAGTTTGGGAGCCTTCTTTCCTTCTGGATTTTTTGGAACAGTTTGAGGAGAATAGGTGATAATTCTTTTTTGAATGTTTGGTAAAATTCACTGTGAAGCCATCTGGTCCAGGGCTTTTGTTTATTGGGTGCTTGTTGATTACTGATTCAATTTCCTCGGTAGTAATGAGTCTACTCAGATTTTCTGTTTCATCTTGAGTTAGCCTTGGAAGATTGTATGCTTCTAGAAAATAGTCCATTTCTTCCAGATTCTCAAATTTGTTGGCATATAGTATTTTCTTAAAAATTTTTTGTATTTCTGTGGTGTCTGTTGTCACTTCTCCTCTTTCATTCATGATTTTATTAATTTGAGTCCTCTCTCTCTTTTTGTTTTTTGGTGAGTCTGGCTAGAGTTTTGTCGATTTTGTTTGTCTTCACAAAAAAACCCAGCTCATGGTTTCATTGATCTTTTGTATTGTTTTTCTGGTCTATATTTCATTTATTTCCACTCTGGTCTTTATTATCTCCTTCCTTGTACTACCTTTGGGCTTATTTTGCTGTTCTTTTTCCAGTTCCCTGAGGTGTAAGGATAGCCTGTTGATTTGAGTTTTTTCTTGCTTCTTTAGGTAGGCCTGCACTGCTATGAACTTCCCTCTTAGGACTGCTTTCGTTGGATCCCGAAGATTTTGGGTAGTCGTATCTTCATTTTCATTTGTCTCGAGGTATTTTTTGATTTCCTCCTTGATCTCATTGTTGACCCACACGCTATTTAGTAGCATGTTATTCAGCCTCCATGTATTTGTGTGCTTTCCGGATTTCTTCTTATTACTGATTTCTAGTTTTATAACATTGTAGTCGGAAAAGACACTTGATATGATTTCAATTTTCTTAAATTTATTGAGGCTTGTTTTGTGGCCTAACATGCGGTCTATCTTGGAAAATGTTCTATGTGTGCTTGAGAAGAATGTATATTCTGTAGCTTTGGGGTGAAATGCTCTGAAAATATCGATTAAACCCAACTGGTCTAATGTGTCATTTAAGGCCGCTGTTTACATATTGATTTTCTGTCTGGAGGATCTGTCCCTTGTTGTCAGTAGTGTGTTGAAGTCTCCTACTATGATTCTGTTACTGTTAATCTCTATCTTTATGTCTGTCAATATCTGTTTTATATATTTAGGGGCTCCTATGTTAGGTTCATAGATGTCTACTAGGATTATGTCCTTTTGTTGGATCTATCCCTTTATTATTATGTAGTGCCCTTCTTTGTCTTTTATTGTATTTTTCCATTTAAAGTCTATTTTGTTAGATATAAGTATTGCTACTCCAGCTTTTTTCTTATTTCCATTTGCATGAAACATCTTACTCTACCTCTTTACTTTCAGCCTGTGTGTGTCTTTTGATCTGAGATGGGTCTCTTGTATAGAGCATATGCTAGGGTCTTGTTTTCTTATTCATTTAGCCACCCTATATCTTTTGATTGGAGCGTTTAATCCATTTACATTTAACGTGATTATTGATAGGTGCATAGTTATTGCCATTTTGTTATTTGTGTTTCTGGTCTTCATTGTTTTCCTCTTTCTTCTGCTTAAAGAAGCCCTTTTAATATTTCCTGCAATGCTGGCTTGGTGGTAATGAATTCCTTTAGCTTACTCTTTTTTGGGAAGCTCTTTAGCTCTCCTTCAATTTTAAGTGATAGCCTTGCTGGATAAAGCAGTCTAGGTTGTAGGCCTTTGTTTTCCATCACTTTGAATACCTCCTGCCAATCCCTTTTGGCCTGCAAAGTTTTTGTAGAAAAGTCAGCTGATATTCTTATGGGGATACTCTTGTAAGTAACTTGCTGCCTGTTTCTTGCTGCTTTTAGAGTTCTGTCTTTGTCTTTGACCTTTGCCATTTTAACCAAATGTGTCTTGGTGTGGGTCTGTTTGTGTTCATCTTGGTTGGAACTCTCTGTACTTTCAAGGGTATTCTTGATCAGTCATAATTTCTACTTTAACACACTGAATTTAATGATTTGCCTTTCCCTTTGAAGTAAATGATGGAATCACATTTGAATCATTGAGCCAAACTGCACAGGACTTATTGGCAGTAGAGTTCTTGTTAGTACTGTGCTTAGGTGACTCAGCAAGTTCAGGAGTAGAATACCAAGATACTCCCTAAGAATTGAAAGGAGAACTAAAAAAGAAATCTAGTTTGTGTTTGTGGTGGTATATTAATCAGCTATGACCATGGTGATACTATGCAACAAATTAGCCCCAAGCTCAGTTATTTAAAATAACAACAACTTATTATGTTTTTGGGTCTGTGGCTCAGTTATCTAGGCTGTGGTTTCTTGGGCTGCTCTGCCTCCAACTATGAGTCAGCCAGGCTTGGATTTAGACTTGGGGTTGGGCTCAGTTTATTCTGTGGTCCAGTCTTAAAGGGTAGGAGCTACCTGGAGCATGCTCTTTTCATGCAAGAGGGCAAGCCCATCCATGAAAACACTGTCCAAGTTTATGCTTATGTCAGCATTAATGGCACGTTGTAAAAAGAGGTCAAACGGCCAACCACAAAGTCAAGGGCTGGGAAATGCATTGTAACTACAGTGAGGGCCATGACAAAGGTGTTCAAATAGAATTCTAATACAGAGAGTTAAAGAACTGTGACCAGTAATTTCTACTACCGCAGGGAAGGAAGTCCAGATACACCATGGAAGGAAGGGTTTTGGAGGCCAAATGGACCAAACCCTGCTTGATGAGTTAAGTTCTCCTTCAGACTGTTAAGTAAGCACACCTTCTTTCCCAAGTCAGCGACTTGATTTATTTTCTATTAGGTTTTAGTTTTGTTGCCAGATCTGGGTTCTGGTGGCCATGATTGATTTTCTCAGAGCTAACATATGGCAAATAGATGAATGTGGAATAAAGTCTCACCAGTCATATTGGAAAACCCAGTTCTTTTCAATCTTTGTGATCTAAATCCCAGCTCTCAAGTAAATCACTGATAGCCTGAGACAATTTACTTAACTTATCTATGCCTCAGGTTCTGTACTGATTAAACAGGTCTAATAATGGCATTTACTTCATAGGATTCTTGAGAAGAAATAATAAGATAATGTAAGTAAAGCACTTGTTACAATAATTTCTCAATAAATGTTTTTCTTGCTACTAGTATTGGAATGACTCTCAGGGAGTTTATCCTACAGATGGACAAAAGAGCATGAATCAAACATGTGATGTCAAGCTCTCAAGATGACTGAAGAAAGAGTACTTGAATGGTACTTTTGAATGATATTGTCTGAAAATAGAACAAAAATGGATATCAACATACAGGGTCTCAGTTCAATGTGGCTGCTGAAAACCAGCAGCTTCTCATTTCTGTGTTGCACTATTATTTTACATGTTCCTCTCATGGTCAGGAAACATTGTTAAACAAGCTGTCACAGTTTTAACTGGAAGACAAAGTGACATCTGGAAGCACTGTGCATAGGCTCTCTCAGCCTCATTCTTTATTTTGCCATGCTCCAAGCATTAGAACTTTGGAATGTGTTCATTAGTCTGAATTTGTAGGAAGTATCATTCTGAGAAATCTTTTCGCAAGTCACAAACCTGTCTGGATACAGTGACTTAGGACATAGAGAGTTCTCAGGAAATATCAGAGCTTCCTTTGACTTTGTGAGATTTTGATCAAATGCTAGGCTGCAAGTATTGTGCCCTGACAGTATCACAGTGCATGTGGCATTGTCCCAGGAGCAATTACTGCTGTTTGAAATAAAAATTAAGAGTCTAGCAACACTCTTTATTGTAGTGGTTGTCAAAAGGGATGTTACAATATTACCAGTGTGCCATGGATACTTCACATGTTTGCCTACAAATTTTGATCAATGTGTATGATTAATTTTTGCCACAACTGCAGATACATATCATTATAATGATTTCTGTCAGATGTAAGGTTGTGCTGACTGAGACTTAGAGAAAACCCTGTTGAGTAGAGAAAACCTGCTGACAGTAAGACGAGGCAAATCATGGTATCAAGTCAGCATCAAGAAAAAAACCTGGGTTTCTTGGAATAGTCAAGAACTTTGCCTTGTTGGTGTAACAGGGAGCTTAGTCAGGGAAGTAAACTTATAAAATAGTCTGCATTGGGTTGACGAACAATCAACAAAGAGGATAAAACGATAGTTATTTTGGTAGACACTATGAAGCATTACCCTATTTTAATAGAATTGTGCTGTAGTTATTACAGACTTATTTAATGTTGCTTTCGATCTCTTAATTGCTTTAATGTGTGGGCCAAATTTCTGGTATCTGAAAGGCTGACAATTACTAAGATAGCTGCACAGAACTTTTTCCTTCAAATGCTATTAAGAGAGAAGCTCAGTACTTATCCAGTGGTGGGGAATCTGGGACCTATGTGCTTATGTATGGATTCCGGGAGGGCTTTAGGGCATGAAGAAGCACAAAACTACCTGAGGAATTGCAAGTTTGGAACTTCCTCATATTTAAAAGCTGAGGGGAGTGATGATAGGAAATCAAAAGCTCTAAAAATAATAAAGAATAATATACAGCTAATAAAAAGTTGCTACATATAAGATTTTGAAGGGGTACAGTACCAGTGGTTGAATACATATTTTTTGAACAAACAAATAAATGAAGTAGTTAATAAATAAATAACGCTTACCACATATTGTGGATTTATGATGCATCATACATGTATTTAACAAGACAGGTTTTACTATGCCCATTTTGCCATTAAACGTTTAAAGCAAGAACTTAAATAACTTGTTCAAGGTGAGATAATGAATAGTAGAGCTGGGATTTAAATTTACAGTTACCTAGTAACCAAAACCTATTCTATCAAGCTATTATTGTTAAGCAAAAAGCTGTAGGTCTATTTACTATAGATCACCTCAAATTTAACCTTTAGAAAAGTTAAAACTGGTCATGTATTTCTCCTACTAAAGCCCTATGATGGTTTTCTAATCACTCAGAGGATAAAACACAAACTCCTTACCAAGGCCGAGAATATTCCACAAGAACTGGCCGCTGCTCAACTCTGGGTCTTCTTGTTTTTCTAACCAACCAAGGTTGTTCCTGCTTCCAGAGGCCTGTATTTGCTATGCCATCTGCCTGGAATATACTTTTTCAAATCTTTTCAGATCTCTGCACAAATGACATCTCTTAAGAAAGCACTCAGTTGTCACCTTGTCTAATTGTATGTTTTATGTGGTGCAATAAAAAAATACAGTGAATATTTAAATTAAAAAAAGTATTACAGTAAAAGACACATTGCCATTAATCCCCCTCAAAATACTCCTCCTTGCTTCAAACACACTTATCCCATCGTTTTTGCCACTTTCTGAAGCGGTTCTGGAAGTTCTCTTTCGTGAGTGTCTTTAGTTGCACTGTCATGGCTGCCTCAATGTCC
The DNA here is from genome assembly GCF_001890085.2 of Hipposideros armiger. NCBI lineage: Eukaryota > Metazoa > Chordata > Mammalia > Chiroptera > Hipposideridae > Hipposideros > Hipposideros armiger. The sequence goes on along the minus strand of NW_017731684.1, from coordinate 877,526 downwards.
TGAATCAATTCAAAATGTTTACCTTTCATGGTCATTTTGACTTTGGTGAAGAGCCAGAAGTCGCACGGTGCCAGATCCAGTGAACAAGGTGGATGAGGACACACCGTAATGTTTTTATTTGACAGAAACTGCTGTACCAGAAGTGATGTGTGACATGGAGCATTGTCATGATGGAGGATGAAGTACAGACATTCATAATCACACTTCCTATTTTCTTGCCTTATTGTGTTATTCACTATCTGAGATTAGGTATTTTGTTTTCTTGTTTATTGTTTATCACTCCTACTAGTATGTGAGTGTCAAAGATTCCTTCAGTATCATCATTGCAGCCCTAGGGTTTTAAACAATGGCTGACACATAGTAAGTACTTAACTTATATTTTTTAAATGAATGAATGAATTCATCCTCTAAAGCAAAGGCTGTGTGCTGGTTGTAATCATGAAAACATTTCTTTTGTCTGGAAGATAGATTATACCTTGGAGGGTTAGGGAGGTGAAAAATAATGTCTGGGTAAAAGTTGTCATTTTATGAAAGCACAAGATTGATCAAGGAATGTAATACCCCAGCCTGTAAGAATAAGGCAGCGAAAAGATGAAGTTGAAACACAGAATTGAAAAGGCTGAAAATCTGTGGTTATATTCTCACTGGTTGGGTTAAACTTCATGACCTCAAAATGGTGCAGGTAAAAATGAATTTTGGCCAAAGGTAGTTGATGATGAATTTTGCCGCAGGGTCACAAGGCAGACATAATTTTAATGCAAACAAACTTCCATAGCAAGGGCAGTATCTTATTTGTGAGTGTGATTCCAGTGGAATATTTTAAAGGGTTGTAGTGATTTTGGCCAGACACAGAACCACAGAATTCAGAATATGTCGTCTGAGTGCCAATTTGTAAACTCTTATCTCTAGGAAGTTTTAGAAGATGACAAATAAATTCCCATTCAGCTACTCATCCCAAGGTAAAGGCATCTCTGTGGCACAATCTCCAAGACTCAGATGTAGTTTGGAATTTAACAGTTATTGTTTTGGGTTAGAAGTATAACTTAACGAAGTGTGCAGTAATATCATATGGTGAGCACCTGGACGTTAAACTGCTTGGAGTAAGGGCAGTGGGTCTCACCTGACCTTGTCATTGATATTAAATTTAACACTCTCAGTGGATGTATTTCAAACTGCCCTCCTCAAATGGATGCTATCTATTTCAATTTTCATTCTTCCTCCTAATCATTTAATACAGCTGAGCAACTCCTGGGGTTTTGGTTCACATCATCAGTGTTGCTCCCTGCTGCCAGTTATGGGCTGGTGCATGATATAGCTGGAAATTGAAGTTCATACAACACCTCTCTGTCTTTACCACTGATCCTTATTCCAAAGGTGAGTGAGAAACCCAACTGCTACTTCTCCCTTGAGGGCCTCCCCCCACTAGCCCACAGAGGGCCTTGGTGGGGTAGGATATGTGATAGATGGGAACTGGTAACATCTGTTTCCTTCATAATTAGAGTTAAACTGCTTTAAGAAGTCGTTTTGTGCTGTGGAGTAATGTTATGCACTAGTTCCTGGTTTCTATATTTGGTAGAGCATAGCATGTAAGGCATAATTCAACCCTGATCAATTCCATTTTCCTAGATGAGCTAGTTGCTGCCAAAAGATACAGCATACCATTTATTTTTTCAGGATATTTGCATGGATTCTACTTGAATAACCCATTGTAGTTCCCATCTAAAGTGTGGGAAGAAAACCTTTTTCTATACCCCATCAAAGTCAATATTAGATAATTATTTAACTAGCATTATTGCATAGGCAACCGGAGAATCTAGGTCTCAGGACTGCCTATGAAGCTCTGTTGAGAATGAATGTGTCAATCTGGAAAGTGGAATGAGTGACTTTGGGCAAATTACTTTTTTTGGATTCTGAGGGGATACGATATTCTATTTGTACAAATCAGATTAAAGTAGATTAATTTTTTAAAAAGCACCTCTGTTTCTTCCTGATATAGGTTACATAATTTTACTCTCTTATGGAAACAACTACAGTTTACTTACTCAAAAAGACAATAAATATGGACCACAATGTCACCCTAGTCATTTATGAAAAGTCTGCTAGGTGCTGGGCCCTGTACTAGATATTATAGCTAAAGCTCATAAAATCAAGTCATTTTGGAGATGAGATGACTGAGGCTTAGAGAGGTTAAGTGATGTTGCTAAAGTCCCACAGCTGGTCAGTGGTAGCACTAGGATCTGCAGCCAAATTCTTTCTTACTCTGTCCAGTGTTTTTCCAACATCCATTTGCAATAAAGCTTTGGGGTTCTATCTACCATCAATGGGCTGACTCCCTAAATAGATAAGCTATTTCTGAAGTAGGGGCTCTGACGCATCCTTCTGAGATGGCACTATTTGGTGCATTAGGCACAGAAATACTTTGAGGATCATCTCTGTACTTTCTTAGCATCCATGAGGATGGGCACTCATGGTTGTTTTATCCACTGTTTTATTCCTAGCTTCTGGAAAAAAGTAGGTGATTAATAAATAATTGGGTTCATGAGTGAGTGAATGAACAAATAAGCAAATGGTCCACACAAGCAGAGTCTAAAATACTTTCTTAAGTAGGAAGAAGTTAGATGATCAAATTTGGGTATTGTTGATGGGAATGCAGATTGTTGTAGCTGCTATGGAAGGCAATGTGGGGGTTCCTCAAAAAATTAAGAATAGAATTACCATATGACCCAGCAATCCTTCTCCTGGGTATCTATCCAAAACATCTGAAAACCTTTATCCATAAAGATATGTATGCTCCAATGTTCATTGTAGCTTTATTTATGGTGGTCAAGACCTGAAAACAACTAAAGTGTCCTTCGATAGATGATTGGATAAAGAAGATGTGGTATATATACACAATTGACTACTACTCAGCCATAAGAAAAGATGAAATAGTGCCATTTGAGACAACATGGTTGGATCTTGAGATTATCATGCTAAGCAAAATAAATCAGACAGAAAAAGTTGAGAACCATATAACTTCACTGATATATGGGTTACAAAACTGAAAGCAATAAAGGAGCAAGACAAACAGATAAAGAAGCAAAACCTCATAGATACAGACAATAGTTTAGTGGTTACCAGAGGGTAAGGGAGGAGGGGATGGTAGATGAGAGTAAAAGGGATCAAATATATGGTGACGGAAGGAGAACTGACTCTGGGTGGTGAACATACAACATGATATATAGAGTATGTATTACAGAATTGTGCACTTGAAGCCTATGTAATTTTACTAACCATTGTCACCCCAATAAATTTAATTAAAAAATCAATTAAAAAAATCAAAAGCAAGAAGCAATAGGAATACCCTTAGTTCAGGTTGTTGTCTCTGCTTGGATGGTTTACAAATCTTTGCATATTTGGCTCAATCCTTTTAGAGTTCATCTCCAATGCTACCTCCTCAGAGTTGCTTTCCTCAGCCCTGTCTAGAGTTTACCTCAAATCTAGTCACTTTTTATCCCCTAATCCTGATTTTTTAAAAAGATTTTTATTGGGGAATTGGGAGATGGGGGGATGGGAACAGTGCTGGGGAATTGGGGAAAGGGGAAGAGACAAGTTGCTGTCCTTTTGTTCTTCCGTCTAGTTGTGGAGGACGTTGCTTCACTGGCCCAAGTTGGCACCATCGTTGCACTCTTCCCGGGTGAGGCAGATCAGTCGCTGGCTTCTGGACGGCCACTCACTGCGGCTGCTGGCCTGGCCGCTCATGCTGGCTGCTGGCTACACATGGTAGCCCATGGCAACCAACTGTAGCATGGGCTGCAACCTACGTCATCGCTGGCGACTCATGGCAGCCCAGCTCCAGGTTGAGCTATTGTTCAGCATCTTAGCTGTAGAGGGCAGTGTCACTGGCCCTCATATGTGGGATCCGAACCAGGGCCCTCTGGCATCCCAAGACAGCTCTTAACCAATGCGCCCCTTGGCTGGCCCCTGATTTATTTTTTTTTATAGAGCTCATGATCTAGGCTATCCTGATTAGTCACTCATTTGCTTCTTCCCTTGTGTATTGCTGGTTTTCCACCTTTAGAAAGCCAGCTGGCATCCTGTTTCTTTTCACCACTGTCTCCTGTAACTAGGCACACAGTAGACACTTAATTATATCTTGAGTTTAATGAAGCCAAATCCAGGAAAATGGGTTTAACTCGGGGTTTCAGCAGTCAAGGTCCAGGAGAAGGGTCAAGGTCTGAGAAACTGAAGATTAATTAACGCAACAGCACATGGCTGATCCCCTGAAATCTACATCCCTGTTCCTCTTGGAGTTGGGGGACCAACCCCTCATCCCAAGTCCTGTCTTAAAATTAGCCCACTCTCTACAGCTCTTCCCCACAAAAGGTGCTTGAACTGAACTGTTTCCATCACTTAGCTTTTCAAATTATTTCTCTATAACTGAACAGAGGGTGTAATGGAACAGATTCCATTCTATGACTTCACCCTCTCCTGTCTCAGTTCAAAAGAGATAAGGCAGCCAACCAGTCCCTGGCTAGAGAGAACTAAGCATCTCTTCGGAGAGATAGCATGTTGTTCTTGCGTCTCTGAACTCCAGGAAGGGATCGTTCTTCAGGATTAGTCCATCCAGCATCATCCTCATCTCTCTGACCATTGTTACCATTTTGGTCCTTTTAGTTTTGTTTTATAAAAGTCTCTCAAATATTCTTCACAATTATCTCCATTGTATAGAGGAAGAAATGGAGGTTCAGAAAGGTAGGAGAGCCTGGCCCACAGTCACCCTGGTGGAAAGTGGTACTGGAGGAATTTGAATCCAAGATAATCTGACTTCAAGGATCACACTTTCCCACGTGATCATGTGAAGGAAAAGCCGCATGACTGTCCATGCTGCGTTTCTCATTTTGGCCCCAGTTACAACCATGGGATGGGGTGGTAGACTTCAGTCTGTGTCTTTTTGAAACGGTAATCATATGGCTTTCTGCTTTTTCCTTTAGCCTTAAGCTTCCGAACAGCACAGGTCATTATATCTAACCATTTTTTTAAGGCCAGGACGCTGTAAAAGATAGGGGTTCATTAGTGCCTAAAATGTTCCAATATTGAAAAGTCAAATGGTAGCTTGGAAATGTTCCCCAGGACAGATCAGCCTAAACAGGTCCAGCATCAGGGGCTGGTTCCTCACGCACTGGAGCCCACTCTTCTCCCTTTCCCTGCTCTGGTTCCCCACCCAGACAGATGGCTTCATCTTCCCCTTCTGCCACTGTGCTGCCTTTCTCAGCCCAGGATTCAATCAATGAGTCCAACCAAAGTTAATCTGAGGTGGGCCAGCTAGGCGGATTTAGGATTAGGACAGGAAATGCGAGTTGTCCATCACTGTTGCGCTGCTGCTGAGAAAAGCTGCCCATTTTGGGTATAGTCTGTCATTTTCTAAAGATCACATTCTGTTCTTCAAGGCAGGAAGGGAGATTTTTCTAAACTCAGATTGCCCTCAAGATAGTTATTTTCTGAGCCTGATGGGCTAGGAACAAATAGGGATGTATCAGTAGTCCATCACTCATGCTAGGTGAATTGATAATAATAATCCATTGTGGTTAGTGTTATCACAACTGACATTTATCAAGTGCTTATTAAATGCCAGTGTACACTCTGCATTACCCCACTTAATGCTCTCACCAATCCCCTGAGGTTGATTATTATTATCCCCATTTTCCAGAGCCTCAGAGATGCTACGGACTTTTCCGAAGTCCACACAGCAAGAAAGTGATAGAGGTAGGACTTGAATCCAAACACTCTACAGTGATTCTCAGCTGGGGATGATTTTGCTTCCCAGGGGACACCAGGGCAATATCCAGAGATATCTTTTGTATTAAATTTATTGGGGTTACATTGGTTACTAAAATTATATAGGTTTCAAGTGTACACAATACATTACCTGTATATTGCATTGTGTGTTCACCACCTGAAGTTAAATCTCCTTTCATCACCATATATTTGACCTCCTTTACCCTTTTCTACTTTCCCCTTCCCCCTCTGGTAACCATTATACTGTTGTCTGTGCCTACGAATTTTTCTTTGTCTTATTCATTTGTTGCTTTTAGTCTTATATCCCATACATGTGAGTGAAATCATATGGTTCTCTCCTTATGCCATCTTTATTTTAATTAGTATGATAATCTCAAGATCCATCTATGTTGCAGACATTTTTTGAAATTAGCTTTTTACTTCAGAATATTTACAGAAAAGTTTCAAATATAGTAAGAGAGTTCCCATCTATCTTACACCCACTTCCTCCTATGAATAGCATCTCATGTTAATAATTAGTATGGTGCTTTTGTAACAATTAATGAACTAATATCAATGCATTATTATTAAATTATATACTTTATTCAGAGTTCCTTAGTTTTTATCTGATGTTCCTTTTCTGTTCCAGGATCCCATCCAGGATACCATTTAGTCATCTGTCTCCTTAGGCTCCTCTTGGCTGTGACTGTTTCTCCCACTTTTCTTGTTTTCAATGATCTTCACAGTTTTGAGGAGTACTGGTCAGATATTTTGTAGAACATCTCTCAATTTGAATTTGTCTGTTTTTTCATGATTAGACTGGGGTTATGGGTTTTGGAAGGAAGGCCACAAAGGTAAAGTGTCATTCTCATCACATCTTATCAAGGGTACATACTGTCAACATGACATCACTGTTGATGTTGACCTCGATCACCTGGCTGAGTATTGTTTGTCAAGTTTCTTCACTATAAAGTTACTCTTTTTATCCCCTCTTTTCATACTATACTCCTTGGAACAAGTCACGATGTGCAGCCCATACTTATGGAGTGGGAAGTTACACATTACCTCCCTGAGGGCTGAGTAGCTACATGATTTTTTGGAGTTCCTCTGCAGAGGTAACTTGTTTATCATCCCCATTTGTTTCATTATTCAATCATTTAAATATATCAATTTGGACTCATGAATATTTATTTTATACTTTGGGTTATAGCCCAATACTACTTTATTTTGTTGCCCAAATTGTTACAGCTTTGGCCATTGTGACCTCTTCAGTTGGCTCCTGGTCCCTTTGATATCCTCCCATCATTGAGAGTTTGTGTGAGTGTTTTGATAACTTCCTTGTTTTCTGACACTAAGAGGTGCACTAGGCTCATCTTGTATATTCCCTCCCCAGTCAGAATCAGACATTTCTCTGGAAACATTTTTGATTGTCACGACTGGCCGTGGCCCCAGTCATGACAATCGAAACTGGTACAAGTGGCCTCTAGTAGGTAGAAGCTGGGGATGCTGCTAAACACCTAGCAATGAGCACGACAGCCCCTCACAGCAAAGAATTATCAAGTTGAAAATGTTAACAGTGTTAAGGTTGAGAAACCCTTGTCTAGTTCCAGAAGTTCGAATGTCTCATCTTGACAACTACTGCCTGCTCTTTACCAAACCTTCTGAGCAAAAATGTAGGATAAGTGGGGACACAATCCATGGACTGTTCCAACCAAAGTGAAAACATCAGGCTGATTCCAAGATGTTTTGTATTTGCACAAATTTTCCTTGCTTTTCTGCTTACATTGATGTATGACAAATATTTGAAAAAAAAGGAAAAGATTGTTAAAGTAGAGCACATAAGACAGAAGGAGAAATGAATGAAAACATGAATTTAGCATCTGCTAAATTAAAAATAAAAATTTGTGTCCCTGGGCAGCTCTATTACTTTTCCATCTTTCCGTTCCAGCAAATTCTGTTTAGTAGGGAAAAGTAAGACTCCTTTCCAATCCTCTGTAGGAGGATATTTTAGCATTCACTATGGATAAATAATATGTCTAGAAAATACAACACAACACATGGTAAGAGGACAGACCCATGGCTTGTTTATGTTGTCTCTTGATTAAGAAGAGTTAGTTTGCAGTGGGCCACAATTACTGCCTGATGTTTGATTGTTACAACTTCCCAATACTTGTTCATGTCAAATTTGTGTTTGCAATTGATTTTCATGCTATAATACTTTCAGTTAATAAAGCTTGCTTGTTCTCCCTTATGTGAGCTTTTTTTTTTTAAGATTTTTATTGGGAAATTGGGGGATGGGAACAGCGCTGGGGAATTGGGGGAAGGGGAACAGACAAGTTGCTGTCCTTTTGTTCCTCAGTCTAGTTGTGGAGGACGTTGCTTCACTGGCCCAAGTTGGCACCATCATTGCACTCTTCCCGGGCGAGGCAGATCAGTTGGCAGCTTCTGGACGGCCGCTCATGGCGGCTGCTGGACAATTACGCTGGCTGCTGGCTACACATGGTAGCCCATGGCAACCCACTGCCACAGGGGCTGCAGCCTACACCATCGCCGGTGACTCACAGCAGCCCAGCTCCAGGTTGAGCTGTTGTTCAGCATCTTAGCTGTAGAGGGCAGTGTCACTGGCCCTCATATGTGGGATCCAAACCGGGGCCCTCTGGCGTCCCAGGCAAGCTCTTAACCAACACGCCACTTGGCCGGCCCTGTGAGCTTCTTTTTAGCATAGGACCATTACTTTATCCATCTTTCTCCTATGAACATGCAACTACTCCCACCTATAGGACATGCAAATTCTTACAAACAAAGAATAAAGGAATAAAAATATAAATAAAGACAAAACCAGGACTTTCAGAGAAACTTAGAGCTTATGAGTTATGCCAGTTCAGTCTCTGGAATACCCAGATGTGTCCTTAGCAGATCAAAACAGATTCGGGGAAAACAAATGACCATCTAATGTGACTCATCCTTACTTCTCTCCCTCACCCTCACCCCAGCACATCAATATTCCTGACTGAAAGGCCCCTGTGTGCAGGGAAAGGGATTGATCTTCGGCACATTTCTAGTTTGGGCTCGGTCACTACCTAGCTGGGTAACCCAGGAGCAGCCACTTAACCTTTCTGAGCACTTTGGATACTCACTTATAAATTTGGGCTAATTTAGCTACCTCACAGAGTTGTAGTATCCAATGAAATGGTAAATATAAAGCATTTTTTATAATACTACATGTTGCAGATGATCCATAAATTACAGCAATTAGACATACCTTTATACACACATTATACTGATATGGTGATTAATAGAGGACTACAGTTCTGAGAAAAAGTGAAGTCCAGACAAGTTAGTTCAGCTATTGATCTTGGTTTCTTCATTTATAAATGATAGGGTGAGACAAGATAACCGTTAAACCTTTCAGAGTTCCTAAAATCCTAAAATTGTTTGATTCTATTAAATATGCATTTAAATAATGAACATTAACCACTTATGACTGATATACATACATACATACATACATACATATCTCCTTATACCATCATATTGGGGATTAGGATATCTATTAAGATAAGGTATCATTAGGGTAGGAATATGGGGGGCACAAGCATTCAGACCATCACCTCTACTTTGCTAATTGGATATCTAATAAGCATTTTAACATCATCACCTGCCCATAACTGAATTCCTAATCTTTTCCCCAAACCAGCTTTTTTCACCATCTTTCCTATCTCAATAGTGGGCAACTTGATCCTTTAAATTGCTTGGGACAAAGTTTTAGAGCCCACTTTGCTGTAATCTTTCTCCCACACTAATATCACATAATCAGAAAATTCAGTCAGTGCTACTTTCAAAAATCAATCTGATTATTTTTCAAAATAATCGGAATCTGATTATTTCGCACCACCTGCACTGCTCCCTCCTTTGTTCAAACCACCATTATCTCTTGTCTGGAATATCAAAATAGCATCAGGGCTGCTCTCCCTATGTCTCCCTACACACATGCACTAGAGTGATATGGATAATGTGTAAATCAGGTTACGTTATTTCCCTGCTGAAAACCCTTCAATAGCTCCTCACCCCATGAAAAATGTGATGATTAATTTTATACATCAAATATAATTCTGGGTATTTTTGGGGTGGGTTTAACATTAAAACTGGTAGCCTGGGTAAAGCCCATTTTCATCACTAATAGGAATGGGCCTCAACTAATCAGTTGAAGGTCTGAGTAGAAAAAAACGGTTGACCCTCCTCTGAACGAAAGAGAACACCTTCTGCCCGACTGCCGTAGAACTGGGTGACACATCAGGTCTCTTCCTGCCTTCAGACTCAAACCAAAATATTGGCTCTTTCTGGTTCTAGAGCCTGCTGGTCTTAGACTGGAACTAACCATCGATTCCACTGGGTCTCCAGCTTGTCAATGGCAGGTCTTGGCCCTTGTCAGCCCCTATAATCATGTGAGCCAATTTCTTATAATCTCTCTCTCCTTCTCTCCCGCTTTCTCCCCCTCTCCCTCCCCCCTCAATCTCTTTCTCTCTCTTTCAACACACACACACACACACACACACACACTCTCTCTCTCTCTCTCTCTCTCTCTCTCTCTCTCTCTCTCTCTCTCTATGTGTTCTGTTGATTCTGGTTTTATGTAGAACCCTGACTAATATACTAAGTAAAATCCAAAATTATTACAATGACGTGTAAGGCCCTATACAACTACCTCTCACTACCACCTGCTCATCCCTTTAGGCCAGGGTCAGCAAACAGTGGCCTGTTGTCTGTGGCAGCTTTCATATCACAGTGGCTTTCATTCCACTCAACTTTTTGAGTGGCTGTTATGAAGACTGCATGGCCCTCAAAGCTCTTTTACAATCTGGTTCTTTACAGAAAAAGTGTGCTGACCCTTGCTCTGATCTCATACTGGTCTCCTTGTAGCTCTAAGAAAGGCCCAGAACTCCCCCGCCTCAGGAACTTTACATTTGCTGTTCCCTCTGCTAGAATGCCCTTCCCTCTGATATCTGCATGACTCTCTCCTCACTCCCTTCAGGTTTTTGGTCAAAAGTCGTCATCCCAAAAAGGCCTTCCCCTCCCAGTGCTCCCAAGTCCTCTTTCCTGCTGTGTTTTCCCCCCATCACTTATTGTTATCTACCTTATTAAGCATTTTATTCATTTTGATTCTTATCTCTCTTTTTCCACTCAATGTAAACTCCATGAGAGTGTGCTTTTTGTTTAGTTTTTTCCCAGTTGAATCACTAGTGCTATGGATGGTGGCTGGCACAGAATATGTCCAGTGGAAATATTGAGTGAGTGAATGGAATCTTCATGTTTCTAGGCTGTTGAACTTTGCCTCCTGGTTAAGACGTCAGATATTGAACTATATGGGTCACAGATTCAATAGGGCTTCACATACTTATTAGCTCATGTATGTGTGAATCAGCACAGAATCACACTGAATGAAACAGCAGTCCGAACAAACATGTATGTAGACATTTATTCCATTTCCTCAGAGAACACAAGAAAGGAGGAGTGGATGCTTTAGACATTTTAAAAACAGTTCTTTAAATATTTTTCTTTTTTTCTTTTTGACCATTCTGCTCTCATAGCAAATGCCAATCTTTGCTTACTCCCTTAACTCTGACTTTCCCTGAAATGACTGCATTTGGTTTTCCTGGTCTTATTATCTTCTGATCCTCATCTATTTGTTGTGACCATCTCAATCCTAATCCTTTAATTCCATTTAGCAAATAAGGGTGGAAAGAATAAGAAAGAGAAATAAACCTCAAGCACAGAGATTTTGGACGAAAAGTGAGTTCATGTGAGGAGTAGACATTTGCCTCTTTTATTAAACAGTTCCTGGAAGTCTGCTGGGAAGTTTATCATTTCTTCTCTCTGTGGAAGCAGATATTCATGGGCTTACATGTTATAGATGGATGAAAGGATTGAAAGGATTTGGTGACCTTTCTCTGAGAGCTTTTATTATATTCTTATTTAACTCTTGGTGCTCTATTAAAATCCAGCATGTTTATTTATGTATTTCTTTACTGAATGCAGTACCACACCCATTTATATAATATACGTAGAGACATAGATATAAGTGATATATACACATATGATAAATCTATAGCTAATCTAGATAATATACAAGATTTGACAATTAAGTTCGCGAACTCATCCTAGAACAAGAAAAAGTGCTACATACCTCATTGCTGAATATCACTATGGTCACTTTCCAAGTACTCCCCTTGGGAAGCACCGACCCCAACACCTAGTCCACCCTTCAAAGCAATTTTGGAACTCTTTGGAATGGCCATCAGAGCTGTCATTGTATTACCCTTGATGTCCTGAATGTCATCAAAATGTCTTCCTTTCAATATTTCCTTTACCTTCAGGTAAAGAAAGAAGTCATTGGGGGCCAGACTAGGTGAATAGGAAGGGGGTTCCAAAACAGTTATTTGTTTACTGGCTAAAAACTTCCTCACAGACAGTGCCGTGTGAGCTGGTGCATTGTCGTAATCCAAGAAGCATGAATTGTTGGCGAAAAGCTCAGGTCGTCTAACTTTTTCACACAGCCTTTTCAGTACTTCCAAATAGTAAACTGTATGTCTAAATTCATAATGAATAATCCCTCTGATACCAAAAAAGGTTAGCAACATCATTGCAACAAGTTTGCGAATTTAATTGTCAGAGCTCGTATATGAATCTATATTGCTATATCTATACTTATAATTTTAGGAATTCTATTACACCAAAACATCAACCAGATTTTGCGATGAATCAATACCAGTAGAAAATAAATTCCAACTTCCCATGTGCTCTATCTAGTCCTGTTGATTCATATGGTAAGAAACTTTACCCCAACTGGTTTAAACAAAAAGGAAATTTGTTGGCTTACATAACTAAAATGCTCCTGGGATGACTTCAGGCACAATGTGATTCAAAGGCTCAGATTCAGTCAAATAAGCCCCTCCATTTCTTCAGAGCCTTAGTAGGGAAAGTAACCAAATCATATAGTTGTAAAAGCTATAGGTGCCCCACCCATATCCCCCTGAGGTCTTATTTCAGTGCAGCAGGCCCTGATTTCCAAATTCTACATCTGTGCCTCCTTGCCTGAGGTCATCCTTGTGTGGCTGAGACAGCCACTCTGCTAGTGCTCAGGGTAGGCAAGAAGGAGCTGGGGTGAGTATCCCGGAGCAGCCCTCCGCCAGTGGCTGGTGGGGGTGGTGTAGACGCCTCTGCTGACTCTGAGCTTCTGTTCTCCACTCATTCCCGGAGATCCCAGCAGGGGAAGCTCCAGTTTCCCTCAGTTGTAACTTACTTGACCACATCAGCCAGTATTTCCTGGGATCACTTCTTAAAAAACTACTCACACTCCAATCTTTGTCTGTGGTTCTTATTCTGAGGGATTATTCCTGGTTGAGCACATTATAAAGCTCATCCTGATTGGATAAGTTGGAGCCCCTTTCCCATCGCTGCCCCAGATACTGTGGTCAGGGATTGGTGTGCCCTGTGGTCAGATTTGAATCACATTCTCTACCCATGGGGTCAGGAGTCCAGCCCAAGTAAAAGCATGTGAACTGAGGTGGGGGAGGATATCAAAGGAAATGGATCCTAAGGAGCCCAGAGAACAGAACCAACCATGCCCACTGTTAGCTCTGTCTGTGATATCCACCAGGAAAGCACTTTGTATATTCACATTTTAGGCTCCAAGTGCCATGTCTAATGGCCAGATAGATTTTCTTTACTGTAGATAAGCTTGATGAGAGGTCAGCAAGCCTATAGCCTTTGGGCCAAATGCAGCTGCTGATTTTTTTGTAAATAAAGTTTTATTGGAACCCAGCCATGCTCCTTTGGTAATGTATTGTCTCTGGCTACTTTCATGCTCAAGTGTTGGGGTTGAGTACTTGTACCAAAGATCTTATGACTCACAAAGCCTAAAATATTTACTCTGTGGCCTGCTATAGTCTGAATGCTTGTGGACCTCCAAAGTTCATATGTTGAAATCCTAAACCCCTTACAACAGAGGCCTCACAGTGCTCCCTGTCTCCTTCTGCCATGTGAGAAAGCAAAGAGAAGCCTGCAACCTGGAAAACAGCCCTCACCAGAATCCAATTATGCTGGTACCCTGGTATTGGACTTCCAGCCTCCAAAGCTGTGAGAAATGAATTTATGTTGTTTAAAAGCCACTCAGCCTGTGATATTTTATTATAGCAGCTCTCATTGATTAAGATATGACCCTTTGCAGAAAAAACTATTGCCAACCCTTGAGGTACACAGTTACCACTTTGATTTCTAGAAGTTGCCTCCTAGATTCCAAGGAAGCACATGAAGAATTGTTATTCTCAACTCTTCACCCTCCTTTTCTATTCTTTCATAGCTACCTCCATCTGAGGAGCAGCACCTGAACAAATGGCAGTTAATTTAGCAAATTCAACATGTCATACTTCCTTAAGCAAGAACTGTTAAATCACACACCCCTCCAGCAAATTTCTTCAGTAACTCAGTAGTCAGGCTACTGCTAATGGAATACACTTAGTATAATATGCAACCTGAGCTCTTATAAACACAGTTGTCACGAATATGATTAATTCAGTGAAATTGCCCACATTCAACCTGACAGAATGAATTACTGAAAGGCAAATGTTGGTGGGTTTTGAACCTAAGGAGATAATTTCAGTGGTGTAAAAATTAATTTTATTTATATGAAACTTTTTAATTTTCTGCCTCAAGAATCCCCCAGAAAGAAAAGTTAATCTAGTCCTTTTCAGGATTTTCTCACTCCAGCCCAGAGATTTTTATTTGTTGCTTCTGAGTATTATTCAGAAGATCTCAGACAATCACCTTGAACTTAGTTCTTCCTCCCTAATCCAGTCCTGATTTTAAATGCCCCAGGGCTAAGACAATTGCTACAAGATTCCCTGAGGAGCCAATCCCAATCTTGGTCTTATTATTCTATCTGGGTACTTTGTTGGAATTTTTTAATATGCAAAACTTGCCTTGTCTGAGTTACCCAGCAGCATTGCATCTTCAAAATCTCCTCTCTCCCCTCCCCTCCCCTCCC
>NW_017731684.1:822417-862567 GCF_001890085.2 Hipposideros armiger | reverse complement strand
CAATCTCCTTCTCTGACTTTGACCTCATAGTTTATTGGTCATTGAGTTCTAGCTACTCTGTTGACATTCAATATTAGTTTCAGGTGTACCACATAGTGGTTAGACATTTATATATTTTACAAAGTGATCCCTCTGATTAGTCTAGTACTCACCTGGCACTATACATAGCTTTTACAACATTATTGACTATATTTCCCACACTATATTTTCCATCCTTGTGACTATTTTGTAACTACAAATTTGTACTTTCTAATCCCTTCCCCTTTCTCATCCATCCTCCCAACCCCCCTCCCATCTGATAACTGTCAGTCTGTTCTCTGTATCTATGAGTCTGTTTCTGTTATGTTTCCTTATTTGTTTTGCTCTTTTGATTTCA
Organism: Hipposideros armiger; assembly: GCF_001890085.2. Lineage (NCBI taxonomy): Eukaryota > Metazoa > Chordata > Mammalia > Chiroptera > Hipposideridae > Hipposideros > Hipposideros armiger. Next base: position 862,191 of record NW_017731684.1, on the reverse strand, counting down.
CATATAAATGAAATCATATGGTATTTGTCCTTCTCTATCTGACTTATTTCACTTAGCATAATACCCTCTAGGTCCATCCATGTTGTTGCAATTGGTAAGATTTCATTCTTTTTAAGGCTGAGTAATATTCCATTGTATAAATGTACCACTTTTCCTTTATACAATCATCTACTGATGCCTCTATATCTTGGCTATTGTAAAGAGTGATGCAGTGAACATATGGGTGAACATATCTTTTTGAATTAGTGTTTTGGATTTCTTTGGAAATATCCAGAAGTGGAATTGCTGGGTCATAAGATAGTTCTAGTTTTAATTTTTTGAGAAACCTCCATACTATTTTCCATAGTGGCTGTACCAATTTGCAATCCCACCAATAGAGAATGAGTGTTCCCTTTTCTCTACATCCTCACAGATACTTGTTTTTTTATTGATTTATTGATGATAGCCATTCTGACAGTGATATCTCATTGTAGTTTTAATTTGCATTTCTCTAATGATTAATGATGAACATTTTTTTCATATGTCTATTTTCCATCTGCATGTCCTTTTGGAGAGATATCTATTCAGGTCCTCTGCCCATTTTTTAATTGAATTGTTTGATTTTTTGGCATTGAGTTGTATGAGTTCTTTATAAATTTTGGATATTAACCCCTTATCAGATGTATCATTGGAGAAAGTCTTCTTCCATTTAGTAGGTTGTCTTTTTGTTCTGTTGATGGTTTCCTTTGCTGTGCAAAAACTTTTTAGTTTGATGTAGTCCCATTTGTTTATTTTTTTCTTTTGTTTCCCTTGCCTGAGGAAATAGATCAGAAAAAATACCACTAAGAGCAATGTCAGTGAGTTTACTGCCTGCTTTCTTCTAGGAGTTTTATAGTTTCAGGTTATACATTTATGTCTTTAATCTATTTTGATTTTATTCTTGTATATGGTATAAGAAGGTGGTCCAGTTTCTTTCTTTCTTTCTTTTTAAAATGTTTTTGTACGTATCCATTTTCCCAAACTGCATTTATTAAATAGTCTGTCTTTACGCCATTGTATATTCTTGCCTCCTTTCATAGATTAAATTACCATATAGGCATGGATTTATTTCTGGTCTCTCTATTCAATTCCATTGATCTATGTGTCTGTTTTCATTCCAGTACCATGCTGTATTGATTACTATAGGCTTGTAGTACAGTTTGCTATCAGGTAGCATGATACCTCCAGCTTTCTCAAGATTGTCATGGCTATTTGTTGTTTTTTTGTGGTTCCATGTAAATTTTAAGATTATTTGTTCTATCTCTGTGAAATATGCCACTGGAATTTTTATAGGGGTTGCACTGAATCTATATGTTGCTTTGGGTACTAAGGATATTTTAATGATGTTAATTCATATCCATGAGCGTGGTATATGCTTCTGTTTATTTGTATCTTCTTCAATTTCTTTCTTCAATGTTTTATAACTTTCTGAGTATATGTCTTTTACCTCCTTGGTTAAATCTATTCCTATGTATTTTATTTTTTGATGCAATTATAAATGGAATTGTTTTCTTAATTTCTTCTTCTGACAGTTCATTATTGGTGCATAAAAATGCAACCAATTTCTGAATAATAATTTTGTATCCTGCTACTTTACTGAATTCGTTTATCAGTTCTAACACTTTTTTGTTGTTGTTTGTTTGTGTGTGTGTGTGTGTGTGTGTAATATTTAGGGTTCTCTCTATATAGTATTATGTCATCTGCAAATAATGACAGTTTTATTAAAGGAAGAATGATTTTGTATGCTTTAGTGTACATGAAACCCAATTTCCATATCCAAGCATCATTATTGTTTCAAAGGTGGATAAACCCCTTAGAAAGTCACAGAACCTTCTGGATTTCAGATTCTCCCAATGTTATTGACACTCTTGACTTAGAACTTGTCCATGAAACTGCACCTCTGAAAAGGTATTTCAATGCAGTAGAACTCACCTCGACTTCTGGGACTTGTAGAGAGAAAGAGGAAAACAACATCCCTTCAGTTGGACAAGCAGAAGAAGGCTGGTGTGAGGCTTCCACTGAGAACTTAGGAGCTCAAGTCCCCTGAGAAGAGGAGACTCCTGAGTGACCAGCAAAGCTGTCCCAACCTGCTGAAAATCAACCCTCAGGGGCTGACCAGGAGCTTGTCATGACCACAGCTGACTGCGCCTTCACCCACTTTGTACCTTCTGCCCAAAAGCCCTGTTCTAGGAACTTCCTTGTTCTTTGGCTTAGACTCAGACTGTCTTTATTTTTATGTTAAAAAATTATACACATGTTTGGGTTCTTTCTTGAAACAGTTTCAAAGAGAAACATTACTTCCTTCTCTCAGTTTGACTGCTTTTACAAGGCCTACAGTTAACTTTTAAGATGATACTTCATGAGGATATGGCCTTCATCTTAAAATAACCAATAAACCCTTATCTTAAGGGTGTTTACTCCTTATATAATGTGATCTCAGACATTAAGATTTATTTCCTAGGCTGATGTTGGCCTTTCCCTGAGATCTGAAGATTCTACTTGTAACATATTTTCATCATTTTGGAACAAGAGGGAGTTACCTATTGATCATTGTGCCATAGTCTCAAAAGTGGTTTTCCCCTCCTCTGGCTTTTCATAGCATCCATTTCCTTATACCCTGCCTTAATCAGTTCAAGCTGCTATAACATATTACCATAGACTGGATGGCTTAAACAACAAATATTTATTTCTCACAGTTCTGGAGGCTGGCATATAAAAGATTAAGGTGGTGGAAGATCTGGTGCTTGGTGAGGGCCTGCTTCCTGATTTGCAGATGGCTGCTTTCTTATTATATCTCATGTGGTGAAGAAAAGAGAGAGAGAGAGAGAGAGAGAGAGAGAGAGAGAGAGAGAGAGAGAGATCCTATTTCTCCTTCTGTTTTTATAAAGACATTAATCTATCATGAGGCACCCATTCTTATGAGCTAATCTAATCCTAATTACCTCCCAAAGGCCTTACCTCCAAAAACCATCACATTGGTGATTAAGACTTTAACATATAAATTTTGAAGTGATTCAAACATTTAGTCCATAACACCCCACTGCTACCCTGTCTTCTGGGACATCATTATATGTCACCTGGATTGTAAGCATAGCCTCCTAAGTGGTTGAACTGCTCCTATTCTTTTACTTCTGTCTCTATAGTTTATTTTTAATAAAAGCAAGCAGAGTGATTTTGTTAAAACGAAATCAGTCCCCATTGCTCTTCTGCTCAATCCCCTCCAATGGCTCCCATCTCACCTGGAGTGAAAACCGAAGTTCTAACTATGATCCACAGGTCCCACATAATACAGGTCCTCATTGCCTCTCTAACCTCACCTCCACTGCTCTTTTCCTCGTTCACATTGCTTCTGCCATATCGCTCTTCCTGCTATCTTTGATCTTCCTCAGATTTATCAAGCATGCACCCATCTCAGGGCCCTTCCATTTATTATTTTCTCTCTCCAGAATATTCCATCCCTTTAGATATTCTCATGGCTAGCACCCTCATTTCCTTCTCTCAAGAGTCACTTTCTCATTGAGGCCATCTATGACCACCCAATTTAAATTTCAAGCCCCATAATTTTACATTTCTTATTGTCTGTTATGACTTCATATTATATTTTACTTACTGGTTCTGTTTCTCCAACTAGAATGTAAGCTCTATGAGGCAAGAGTTTTGCTCTTTTTTTCACTACTGATTCCTCACAGGCTGGAAGAGTACTTACTTAGTACTTAGTACATAGTATGTGCCAAAAAATATTTGTATAATGAGTAAATGAGTGGATGGATGTTTAAAACGGAAGATAAGGACACACAGTTGTGAACTAAACTGAAGACTTTTGTGGGAGATTCTTCAGAAAAAGTGTATCTCCAAATTAAAGAGGGGACAATGAGTTTATAGAGGCAGGAAACAAAACATGTATGAAATATTATTAGGAGTTAAAGAAGCTGATATAAATATACTGACATAGAACAATCTTCAAGTTATACTATTAAGTAAAAAAAGCAAGTTGCCGAGCATTGAACAAATACAACCTATTTCTAAAAACAAAAAATCTATAGATTTCTATTTGTGTATTTGTGTTTATATATGTACACACACAGATACAGATTCATACCTAGAAAAAGGTTTAGAAATCTATGCCAGTAGTTAAACATTATTTTTCTGTAAGGGGCCAGACTGTAAATATTTTAGGATTTGCAGGAAATATAACAGTTTCTGTTGTATATTCTCAAAGTTTTTGTTTTTAAACAACCCTTTCAAAATGTAAAATACAAATCTTAGCTCATGGAATGTACAAAAATTAAATTTAGGCTCACGTTGTTGACTCCTGATCTAGGATTTGGTAAATTATGATAAAGGCAGTGGCATTGGGAAGAGTGAAGAGAGGCTTTCATTTTTTTCCTTTATATGCTCTCTATTGTTTGAATTATATTTTTCAGAGAATTGTATACCTGAAATGTATGGGGGGAAAATGTGTGATAAAATAGGTGAGTAGAAAACACCTTGGTACATAGTCAATATTCAAGAGCTATTTGTTGAATATATTTTAAAATAAAAAATTTAAATGAATGGATAACTAAATGTTCAAATTCATAAATGAATGCATGAAATCATGTGTTCCCAGTCCTTTTGCTATGTTTTGTGTGGAAGCAAAGAAGTGGGTTCTGAAGTCTAGGGCTAACAGAACATGCCCTAAAAAAAGATCACTTAAATTTCACATCCACACGTCTAACTTTATATTTTTCATCATTATCGTTTTCATTACATTTGTACTGGAATACCTGTTAAAAATCTATTCTTTACAATAAAAACCCATTTATCTACTGTATTCGTCTTTGATTTGCATCAAGTTTTAGTACAATACACCAAGGGAAAGCTTAAAAAAATATTTGGTTGCTTCCACATTTTGTTCCAGGCTTAGTGGGTATTGGGCCACGAATATTTATCATATTAAACCCACTTGTCTAAATATGAGCTGCTTTGCAAGCTAAATATATCAAAAATTTTGTAGATTAAGCATTTTAAATGAAGGATTTTTGCAAAAACCTATTTATTGTTTAATGATGTCTTTGCAAAGGAGCAAAACAAAACACATGCACATCTTTTTCCTTGTGGAGAGAAGAGATTCTCTTTAATTTTACTTTAAAATAATCTATCTATCTATCTATCTATCTATCTATCTATATAATGTAAATTTCAAATTGTCCTTGAGATTAGTGTCTAGATTGCTAATAATTGTTTAAAACACCTCCTTACTATGCATTAGTAACTATCCCATGTGGTTTCAAAAAATAGCATATTTATCATCATCAATATAAATTGCATTAAAAACACACATTAGGCACCCATCTGTACTATTCTGGTGCTGTACCAAAGGACTTTGGGAAAAAGAAAACCAGCAATGTAAGTCTGGAAAGTCCTTTAAAAGTCACTACCAAGATTTAATTCTCGCAAGGTTTTTGTCTCTTAAATGCCTAGATATTATCCCAGCTATACTGAGATATAATTGACATATGACATTATGTATAATATGTTTAAGGCATAATATAATGTAATATTTTGTAAATTATAAACATAATGATTTGATAATTAAGTATCTACATTTTCCCCTATGTTGTAGAAAGTTTTTATTTTCTACTCAGTTGTTTCCCAATTTTATTTTCAAAAAAGTATTTGACTGAGGTTCACATTTTACTGTTTTGGGCTCAAGTTACCATTGTCACATGAGAGCTTCCCTTGGATTTAATTGACGCTATCAAATTTACTGTATTCAATGCCACTGAAACACTAAAACACAGTATTAGCTATCTGTGAATAAATATCCTACTATGTTAACTATCCAATATTTCTTGTCATACTAAATAGTGTGAATTAAATTATAATATATTGAGAACCTAGCAGTTTACAGTAATTCTAAATGTGGCAAATCTTCACCAGTGCATAAAAATTTTCAGTGACTGTGAAAAACAGAAGAGTGGTTTGAGCCTTGACACTTTCTCCCAACAACCAAAAAGGACCCAAAACAAGCTAAGTATTTCATCCTGGAAGCAGCTTACTGAATTAATAAGACAATTCAATTAATGTAATGCTCTGTTGCTTCAGATTAAAACACAAAAATGGAAGCACGTGGAACTGTTTACCATATTGGGATCAAGAAACCAGGAAGACTCTGAACAAAACATGCTCCTTTCTCTAAGTCTTAAAGAAGAACTCTATATGGCTTCCACTATGGATTAAAATGTGTTCTTCCAAAATTCATTTGTTAAAGAACTAAGGCCCACTGTGACTCCATTTGGAGAAAGGGACTGTAAGGGGTAATTAAGTTTATATAAAGTCATAAGAGTGGGGTCCTGATTCGATGGGATCTGCGTCCTCATAAGAAGAGGCACCAGAGAGATTGCTCTCTCACTTGGCCATCTGAAGACACAGTGAGAAAGTGACTATCTACAAGCTAGGAAGTGGGCTCTCACCAGGAACCAAATCTGTAGTACCTTTATCTTGGACTTCCAGCGCCCAGAGCTGTGAGAAAATAAACTTATGTTATTTAAGCCACGCAGTCTGTGGTATTTCGTGAAGGTAGCCCAAGCTAATACAGCTTCCAAAGGTATTCTGTGCAGTGCTCTGGTGGAAACTAGTTGGGAGTTCACCAAGTGGGTCTTTTCGCCTTCCCGGGCACACAGCTGGACTGCATTTCCCAGCCTCTCTTGCAATCAGGTGGGTACATAAACAGAGCTTTGTTTAATGGAATGTGGCTGTTGTATTTTATATCACTTCCCTTAGCACCTCCAGAACGGACCTCTGTGCTTGCTTTTTCTTCCCTGTCCGCGGGAAGCAGATGCTCAAATGGAAGGTTCCATGGGCCCAGAACTGGCAGAGCCTCTCAAGTACTTTTAGCTTTGAGTCCATGGACCCCTGGCCTGTGGATAAAATTCAAGGAGTCCATGAGCTTGGTTAGAAAAAATTTACATCTTTGTTTTCATGAAATTCTAACTTACATTTGGCATTCCCTTCTATTACGAATGTAGGCAAATAACCTCAATGATTTAAGCACTACCTATGACTTTGTCACCTAGAAAAATCACAGATATTTCAAATCACATTAGAGTTGTTGCATATATTTAAATTTTTTTACATGCAACACTGCTTTAAAATTGTGAAAGTTATTAAACCTGCTGCCAAATTTTGTTATTTAATGTTTTAATAAAGAGGCACATATATTACTATATGTCACATTTAAAAAAACACTTTGATTAGTGAATTTTAATATAATTTCCTTTAAATCCTATGTGTTTTAGTTTATGCATTTTAAAACTATTATCCTGGGAAAGGGTCAACAGATTTCACCAGATCAGCCAAAGGGTCTAAGGCACAGTGAGGTTAAGAATCTCAGCACCATATGAAAAGAGCCTATGACATGAGAGGAAAATAAAAATTTGTTGGATTAACTATTGAGACTTTGGAGTTATTTGTTATATTTGTTAGTCTTCACAAATAAAAGGGTCTATGCCCTCCAAGACAGGAGTCAGCCGAGGTTTTCTGTAAAGGATCAGGCAGTAAATATTTGGGGCTTTGCAGGCCACACAATCCCTGTTGAAATTCTTCAGTTTTGCCATTATAGTGTGAAATGAACTACAGGCTACATGTATGTGAATGAGCATGGCTGGGTTCCACTAAAACTTTATTTATAGACGCTAGAATTTGAATTTCTTATAATATTTATATGTCACTAACATTATTCTTTGAATTGTTTTTTCAACCAGTTAAATATATAAAAACATTCTTAGCTCAAGGTCATATAGAAGCAGGCAGCAGGCAGTAGTTTCCCAACCTTTGATCCAAGACCTGGGTCAGATGGTACTTTTGAAAGGATTAGGGAGTGTAATTGTGTTAACTGCTGAACTTGCTGGATGACTCAATTCAACATTGTATATACCTTCCTGGAGACATCACTGAATGGCAACGTGAAGCAATTCTGCATTGTCTACTTTTCATAAGTCTAAATACCATCTTAACAACACATATGTGTCCTTAACACATATGTCCTTAACCACATTAGTGGTTCTCCATCCTGGATGTGCTTTAGAATCACATGTGGTGTATTAAAAAAAAAATCAAGGCCGGGGCCTCATACTGGTCCCATCAAACCAGAATCTCTGGGCTCTGAGACTGAGCACTGGCATTTTTACAAGGCTCAGGAACGATCTCATGCACCACGTGGGAGAGAATGCCACTACGCATGCGCTGCCGCTGAAGCTGAACCTGCGCAGTGCAGTACAGGGAGTCCCACAACCGGCGGCATGAACAAAAGTCGAGATTTCTGCTTCCAAGTTCTTGATCTCCCCTTTATTTATTTTATTTCTATTAGGTTGAAAATAGCACATGCCATTTTAGGTAAATAAATGTAAAACATTTCCTGTCATTCTAACACACAGCATGCCATTGGGCCAGTGCTGGTGTTAAATACTAGTGACTGTGGTGGAGCCTCTTGCACAGCTTGAAAACTGGTGGCTGAAGGAATGCCTTGGCCATTTGTGTCTTTTTTCTGCCTTTTCCTCCTTTCCCCGCCCCCCTCAGCCTTTCTGCCTCCATCACGCTCTCCTCCCCTCATTCACTCTCCTCTTCCCATCCAGTATATATTAATTGAGACTCTACTATGTGCCTACTAATACTTTTCTGGATGTCCAGAGGTTTGTTTTGCTTTGCCTGTGTGTGTTTTCTTAAAATTTTTCAATTATTTTCTAATGTTTAAAAAGAGGGAGCGTTCGCTGAACCATTAGAGGAGATGGAATGACGGGACATTTCCACATGGTGACAATCAGGCACAGGGTCCCTCACTGGGAGAGCAGGTTCTTTCTGCTCAGCTACACGTCACCACTTCCAAACGTCTTATGCACATCCACATCTTTCACGTAACTGAAAGATTTCATTCTGTAGAAATTTGAGATGGGACCTCCTACAGAGCCACTTTTTAAAGAAAAATATTATATAATCTGCACCTTTTCTCTTACATATGAACATAAGATAGTCTGTCATCATCTGTATCAGAGGTCAGCAAACTATGGCTCATACACCAAATCTGGCCTATCGCTTCTTTTTGTAAATAATATTGTAAGTAAATTATATTGAAACATAGCTCTGTCCATTTGTTAATGTATTGCCTATGCCTTCTTTCATGTTGTGATGGAATAGTTTAGTAGTTGCTGCAAAGTTTAAAATAAATGCTTTCTGACCCTTTACAGAAAAAACAAAGTTTGCTAACCCATGATCTCCCTATTCGGTTCAAGAAACTTGTCTGTCTAGACATCTGTTAAAACCTGGCTGATTTTACTTTTCGTTTTTCATTCACGTGGTTCATGTTGTTGTGGCATCCATTTATTTTTACACAGCCCATTAGCAGCACAGAGGTCCCTGCCTATCTATTAGGAGACAGCAGCTGCAATAACAGGGAACAATGTGGAGACGTTACTAGCATCTGTTGCCATTCTTTTACTGAAATACATTTGCCTTCATATTAATTGGCATCACAATTATTTTTTTTTTCAGTTTCTTTAAAGAGTCATTAAGAGAAACATTTTATTTCATTTTATTATGTAAATGTTGTTACCTTGTATAGAGAACAAAATCATTGCTTGGCTTTTCAGCAAATTCCCACTTATTCCAAACCTCATTGAACCATACTGTGTAATAGTAACTTTGATGGATGAAAACAGCTAATGGCTGAAGAGTATTAGACAATTTTAAACACTATGATTGCAGCTAATTTTCTTGAAACATGCTTAAGATATTATGCTTGTTTTATGTCTCCATTCAGCAGGAAAAAGATCCAGTTTATTGGGTTACAGCACAATGCTTGACAGCGGTGAAGACACTTATCACGGGGTTTAATCCTCTCCCAGGAAAAGCTAGTATGACTTGAAAAAATTTTTTTTTTAAAGTCTCCTCTTTTATCTCCACCTTCTCCCTACCTCTGCTTAACTAAAAAGGGCTTGTTAAAATAAGATTTGTTCTCTATAAAGTGTTTACTCTGAAACACCTTCACAATCTTCCTCCATCCTCAGGAATGGATTTTTTGGTGAACTTCAGAACTGTGGGGTCTAAACAAGAGAAAAGAAAACATACTACAATCCACCATGTTTGGCTCATACCTTGAAAAGTTCTGTGGGAAGGAGTAACAGTGTTGATTGAATTCCACATTTGTGTTTCCAAGTACCTAGAAAGGGACTAAGATTGTTCTGAAGACTGTGATGGGAATAATAATAATAATAATAATAATATAGTAATAATAATAATAACAATAATAATAATAATAATAAGACAGCTGAGCTTTATTAAGATACAGTATTAAGAACGCTGAAATCCAAAGACCTGATACCTCATCACAGCTCTGCCATCAAGATGCCCTGGTGGTTCTGGCAGAGCTGCTTCATTTATCTGGGCTGTGTGCCCTCCAGGTACTTTCGGAGTGCTCACTTCCAACATTACTGTGACTTTGGATGAGTCCAAATGAGATGAAAGAGTGTTAACACTCCCTAAAGCACTCCACAAAGGAAAGGAATTTTTAATCTGCTGCTCAGGAGGGAAGTTCTTGGAATTCCTACTGAAATTGCTTTCTGCTTTGCCTTTAAAAGTCCCTGGCAAGGTGACATTTGCATTAACTTTTCAATAACATTCATTTGGATAAGGAAGGGGCAATTTGATCTTAAGTCAGGATAATACACGCAAAGAGTTAAAACACATCAAATATGTTTACTTCCATAAAGTTATAATTATACTAAAAAATTCATTGGTTACTTTGGACAATGGTGGTTAAACACCTCCATATCATGAAAGCTGGTAGGCTAAGAGAATCAAGCATTATCATGCTTTCTTATAAAAATCTCTTCCCTTAGATAATAATGAGGAAAATTGCTCTTTAGAGAAGTATTCCAGCTAATAAACAAAGAAGGAATGATAGAATTAAAAATATATTTGTAACTGCTAAGAAATTAATGGATCTGAGCAGTGATCATCAATGACTGAAAATCAATCATTGATGATTAATGATTTATAAAAAGAGACAAGCAGACATTATATATCTCCTGATGGGAAAATGCAACATAAATCTGATCAATTTCTTGATCTAACTACTAACTTACAGGAAATGCAAGAGACAGGAACATTTTAAACAATACCATGGAGATGTAATCCACAAAATGAAGACTTTAAGAAAATTCTAAAGGATGGAGATATCCACTGCTTCAAAAACTTTTTCAAGGAATATAAGCAAGACAGAAGGAAAAACTATAAATTAAAAGAGGCTTAGGAGACATATCAACCAATTTTCATGTATGGAACTTATTTGTATCTTGCCTCAAGCAATTTATTGAGAATTTATAAGACAATTAGGAAAGCAGAAATATCGCCAACTTGATATTTGATATCAATGAATTATTATTAATAACTTTGATAATCATTGTGATAATGGTTTTAAAAGGATTCCTTCTCTTTCACAGTCTGATATATTTACAGATGAGATTATATGATTTTTTTCAAAATAATCTGGGGTGGGGTAATTGGTGGGAATGTGGAGAAAACAAGACGGGTCGTGTGATACTATTTGTTAAAGCTGGGTGATGGGTAAACAAGGTCTCATTACACTATTCTATCTACTTTTATTTATGCTTGATTTTTTTATAAAAAAAAATAAGAGAGCAAAAAAGAGCTCCAGCATGGAACAAGTAACAGACCTACAAATCCTCACGCATATTCAGGGGCTTTGGCCTCAGAGCTGGCAGCGTTAAGAGCAGACAGGGCAGTGGGAAAGCTTAAAATAGTCACTTTCTTATCGCATGCTTATATTAGGTTTTGAGAAGCCAACTCTGAAATCCATATAACTTCAAAGTCCCCTCTGTAAAAATCCATATGTCTCACATGCACAGCACCCGTGTCAAATGTCACCGCAATCTGTTAAATATCTCAGAAGTTATAAAACCAACATAATGACCACTATTTTCTTGCAAATTGAAAGACTCTTCCCAATGGACTTTTAGCCTATCTTGAGATTCTCCAATAGTGTGTTTGATTTGATCCAAATCTGTTATTCTCTTTAGATATAATCTTGACCAAATGTGAAATGCTGAGTGGTCAGTTTGAAAGCTAGATTTTACTTTATTCGAAGAGGTAATTAACTGTATGTTCACATTAAAATATTTGACCAAGGAATTTTTATTTCCAGTTGTAGAATTTGCAGTGCTTATGTTAGGAGGCTAAATGGAATTATTATAAAAAAAAATGCAAGATAGGTCTTTAAACCTATAATGGGATTTAAAAATCCTCTGTGGTGTTTTGGAAGAGAATGACATTTTAAAAATAAAATTCTTACTTTTTCCCTTGCTTTGGGACTATGGTCAATATTTAAACTAAATAATTGTTTCATCTAATCCCATCCCACAAGTGGAAGTGATTCGTAGGAAGGAAGCTGCAGGGAGCTTTCTCACAGTGACACCAGCCAGGGATCAGGGGGCTGAAATATTACTTTTCAGAAAGGCCGGGTTGCATTGCCTACCTCTTCTAAGTTTCTCTGTGGGAATATTTTATTGTGAAAAAGATTGAAAATAAAAATGTAGTATTTCAAGAATTTTAGACTCCTTGAAACCACTAGAAACATCCTGACTTAGATCCTGGTTTTAAGCCATCAGAACTTGGAAGGAGCCAATTCATGAAAAGGGAACCTGAGAAGATTCTTTGCTATTTCTAGTGACACCAGCGGCCCGTGGAGCTTCTTCAGCTCTGCGAGCAGTCAGCCTTTCTCATGTCTTGAGGCTCCCTTAACTGCTGTTTTTAATGGAAAAAAAAAAAAAAGAAGAAGAAGAAGCAGAATAAAATATTTGAGAAACAGAAAACATCCTAAATAGCTTGGAAGTTTTTTAAAAGTTTGTTTGCTTTTCACCTTCTACCTCCAAACGTCATTGGACTATAAAGTTGTTGAACTCCTTGAGAAACACACCATTACTGAACCTTAAGGGATGCTGCAAATTCTGAGAAATACTGCCTATCTTAATTATATTTATTTACAACAAAACCCAAACAGAATCCTGCAGACATTTCACGGATCACTGGACAAGAGAACATTCTGCACTGCTTACTGTCTTAAAAGTCAGATGCAATGGGAGGGAGAGGCAGCTGGAAGGACCAACTGATAGAGTTTGACTAGTCCTTGAAGTGGCCTCTAAATGGTGGTAAGTTGTGGCTAATTGTCAGTTTGGAAATCCAGAAATTTGTAATGCAAAGTATTTATACATTCAGATTATTTTTGCATGATATGACTATAGTTCTCCACAAGGGCAGTGCCTTACCCTCGAGGACCGCGGGGGAATTTGTGCAGTGATTCCTTGGTTATTACAGGTGTTGTGGCTGCTCCTACTAGGTGGGGGCAGGGAGAAATGCTGTATGTCCTGAAGTACATGAGATATTTTTGCTCAAGGGATAATTATTGTCCCAATGAATTATTTATAAAGTACTGAATATTAATGTAAGTGACAAACCTGTTTAGAATGATCTGAGCCCAGAACTGAACATAGATAGATATAAAAAGTAATTTTTTTGTATTTTTTAAAAATTGAGGCATAATTAACGTTACATAAAATCCACCCTTTTAAAGCAGCATACAAGTCAATGGATTTTAGCATAGTCACAGGGTTGCGCAACCATCATCACTACCTAATTCCAGACCATTTTCATCAACCGCAAACAATTTAGCCATTGTCCTTTCTGTCTACCCTCTGGAAACTAAGCTGCTTTCTGTCTCTATAGATTTGTCTATTCTGGAAATTTCCTATAAATGGAATCATACAACATGTAACCTTTCCTGTCTGGTTTCTTTCACTCAGCATAATGTTTTCAAAGTTCATTCATGTTGTAGCACATATCAACCCTTCATTCCTTTCTATGGTTAAATAATATTCTATTGTATGGATAACCCACATTTTGTTTCATCTATTCATCAACTGATGGACATTTGGGTTGGCATGATTTTGATATGTACTCAAATTACTCAGTAGTATAGCTACTGTGTAAATGGGAGAAAGATTTTTCAGTTTTGTTTTGAATTTTATCAGGAGCTAGTCATCGTTTTTCGAAAAATCACATTACCAATAGGAACATGATTGTGGATTTGAGTCAGCAATAAACCTATGTGTTTCAGTTTTTATTTATAGATGTTGCATGCTTGGTTTTATATACACACACTTTTTGTTTTACTTTGTCTGCATTTTAAAATATAATTTGTCAATAGTATATGGGTAAATTTTATTCTCCTTAATTTTAACCTTAGTCATTATAAGTATGCTGACTCCTTTATGTGTTTCGTTGTCTTCTGACATCATGTGCCAGAATATTTACAAATTAAAATAAATATTATTTTGTTATAAATTGATTTTATTTCATTTCTCTTTTATATTACATTTGTAAATTATACTAATTTTTGGACTTACATGTAGAGAGAGGCTATATTATCCATGAAATTTGTTTCAGAAAGGTAAGGTGATGTCCAAAGGGGGTATTGGATCTTGTAGGGCTAACATACTGGCTAAAATACTCAGTGCCTTGCTCAGCTTTACATTTTTTATTCAATTCCTGCCTTCAACCCTTTTGTTTTTTACCTACTTGTGATCGGCTTCCCTGTTATCAAACTGCCGGCTGGTTCATTCTTGCAGTTGTGGTTATGCTCACTGAACAGCCCTGAAGTCTTTAGGCCATTCTTCATAACAAAGGGCTGGTGTTTTATTATAAAGCCCCTGAGACTCCAAGTCATGCCCGTCACCACTCCAGTATTGCTGTAACTGACTGATTAACCATGGAGCTGGCTTGCTCTGGTGTGGCCACCTTACTTTGCAGAAACAGATGCTGCTGAATTTGGGAAGGAAGACCTGTGTTTGCTGGTGAGTAATGCTGCTGGGGCAGTTAGAGGACATCTGTACTTATGCATCAAGCAATCTGGACATGGGTAGTTTGAGTTTCTCTTCAGAATTTAAGGATTTGTTGTGTCAAAAGAATCTGACATTATAGAGTATCTCTAATTCTATATTCACTATAGTGGTAAGCAATCAGGCTCAGCTAAACACGGATTCTAAGAAGGAAAGATTGCTTAGGAATGAATCCTTCTACAGCACTGGTAAGAGTTTTTCTGGTCTATGTTTGAACGTCATTCATAACAAGAAGCTCACTAACTACTAAAGAAAGTCTATTGGGTAAATTGTTCTTATATTAAACTGAAGTATGTTTAATAATGAATTCCACACACTCTTTAGAAACTAATTTAGTTCCTCTTCTAAATAACAGAACTTCCAATATTTAAATTAAGCCTCTCATTCTTGATTGGATTATTCTTTTTCCATGAATCTAAATATTATATCCTTCAACTGTTTCTATCATAACTGCTTTTCTCTGCCTATTTTCTTGAACTTGATTTAACCATGCTATGTAGTTGATGACCATTTTGATTGTAGATTATCTGCAGAATTGACGTGCGTGCCATGTCAATACCCTCTTTCACACCATTGATAATGAAACAATGTATAGGACAGGGCCAGGACAGACTCAGGGTTCTGCTACTAGAAACCTTTCTCTAGGATACAATTATTCTGTGAATTAGAACATTAGAATATAACTACTCATTATGGCTATGAGCCCAAACAATGCACACAACTTTTTACTATAACGCAGCTTTCTCCATAATAGAACAGGGGTCAGAAAAATTTATAAAAGGCAAATAATAAATATTTCAGGCTTCCTGAGCCACAGGATTTCTGTTGCTGCTGCTCAGCTGCTGTTGTGCAAAAACAACTATAGTCAATAAATAGACAAGTGGTTGTGTTACAATAAAACTTTACTTAGAGAAACAAACCACAGCCTCGGTTTACTGTAAGGGTCATAGTTTGCCAATCCTTGGCTTGGACTCATATGTTGGTAAGGTATAGATAGACACGTTATATATATCAATTTTTAAAAATCCTTCAGACTAGTTAAATAAAACAGTGAGGCTACTGGAAAAGTTGTCTGGCATTTTTTATTCTCAGTGAAACCATGTTGGTTCCTGCTGTTTCCTTACATATTCACAAAAATTCCTCAAACAGCCTATTCTGGAATCTTGTCCTGGCCTAACCTCAGGGTCACTGGTCTTCAGTTTTCAGGATCTGCTTCCTCTTTTTAACAGTTGGAACTATAGTTAGCCAGTACTAGACTTCTTGTGTCTCTCCCAGATACCTCAAAATTCCTTGGCACTAGTATGGGAATTTTTTGATAGTTTTTTTTCAGTACAGGGGTGCCAGAGACCAAGACCACCTTCCGGAGCTGTAAATGAGAGGCTGGTGCAAGGCACACTCTCTGGCTGTGTTTTTGCAAGGCTGACACACAGCATCTCAGCATATGGAGGTGGTTTCGGTACACTGGTGATAAAACATCCTGGGTCCGATACATTTGTTGCAACATTGGTTGCAAACATCCTGCAGCTGACCCACAGAACATTCTCTGCCCAAGGCCATTTCCTCCCCTTCCTTGCCCCCGCATAAGCAAGATTATATAAGTAAAGCACGGGCTGCTAGACTGGGTCACTATCCTCCCATCAGGAAACAGTTGTCCACCTAGCCCCCACTTTCAAGTACTTCTTTGTCTGTCTTTCTTAATCCTCTGTCGCCCTCACTCCAGCCTGTTCGACTAGTCACTCTGGATGTGGCACAGGGGATGTGATTTCTCTCATGCATGTAGTGATATGTGGGAGCTGGCTGTCACTGGCTTGGGAGAGCCATGTCTTCCCAACTTCATGTACATCTCTTCCCAACTTCTCATTGGTAGCTTGAATTCAGCCATGGTGGGAGTATTTACACCACAAAAATCAACAGATGGTACATATCAGGGCTTCTCTACTTCCCCATCACTGCACCCAGGGTACTTGAATCATCAAAGAGAGCCAGATGCTGTTGTACAAATGTCTTTCCCCATCTTGAGCTTAGTTTTCTCTTATTGATGTTCCTTCCAGACACTCTAAGCAGAAGATAATTTTTATTGACATAGAAAAGAGAAAACAGAAACAACATACATGACTTGAGAATAATCTGAATTCTCTATCACCTATAAAGTTATTGGCTTCAAGTAATAGGTTTGTCCTACTTGCTTTGAACATAGCTACAAAAAGCTTTTTAGATGGACCTTAGTATTTCTGGAAGTCAATTTAAGTCATAAGTTAATTTAATCTTCCTAACTATATTCCCCAAGGTCTCTGTCATTCTTACATACAGTCCTTTCCTGATTATTTGCCTTTGCCCAATCTTTTGCCTATGCCCTCTGAAATTCTAAACTGGTTCTTTCTCCCATTGTTATGATTTGCTACTGCCTGCACAGAATGCCATTTCTAAGGACCACATGAAGTTTAAGTGATTCCCTAAGTTAAAAGTAGAGATCAGGGTTTTTTTTTGTTTTTTTGTTTGTTCGTTTGTTTTTTTCCCCAGTTCATTTTCTAGGATGCAGTGCTTGCTTTACCATTTGGTAAAAGACAATACTAGAAATATGGACAGATTTGAAATTTTTCTCATTAATAATTCAATTTAAACTTTGTTCATTGACAATGTGTCTAGGTCTCTAGGAATAGGCTAAATCAGAAGGGACTAAAGCTTTCTCAGTATGACTTACACCTAAGAGATGCAGCACTGCCTTACTCTTGTTTCATCAAAATGGCCTTGGATAACTGAATCTATGAAATGGCAATTGACTGATATAGCTGATACCTGAATCTAAGCTGTCAATTCTTCCATAAAAGGAAAAGCATGATTCACTCCCCTGTCCTTCGGCTCTGACGAGAAAGTGCTCCATATACCAGGTGTGATAAAAAACTATGGTGAACATTTAGATAAAAAAAATTCATTACAGTAAAGACATATTGCCATTAATCCCCCTCAAAATACTCCCCCTTGCTTCAAACACACTTATTCCATCGTTCTTGCCACTTTCTGAAGCAGTTCTGTGTAAGTCCTCTTTCGTGAGTGTCTTTAGTTGTGCTGTTGTGGCTGCCTCGATGTCATGAATTGATTCAAAACGTTTACCTTTCATGGTCATTTTGAGTTTGGGGGAGAGCCAGAAGTTTCATGGTGCCAAATCCAGTGAATAAGGTGGAAGAGGACACACTGTAATGTTTTTATTTGACAGAAATTGCCGTATACCAGAAGCGATGTGTAACACAGAGCATTGTCATGATGGAGGATGAAGTAAAGACATTCACAAAAGAGGACTTCCAGAACTGCTTCAAAAAGTGGCAAGAATGCTGGGATAAGTGTGTTTGAAATGAAGGGGAGTATTTTTGAGGGGGATTAATGGCACTGTGTCTTTTACTGTAATAAATTTTTTTTAATTTAAACATTCATCTTACCTTTTGATCACACTTCGTATATTTACTAAATACTTGGAAAACTTCTTTACTGGTCCCCTCAGTGTCATCACTTTTGTGCCCTGGCCATCTTTTGCTATTTTGGAAATAGAATAGTCATCTTACAACATTGCCTTAGGTGCTCCATTGAGAAGGCGCTGAGATGGGGATTTGAAAGGTGAATCCAGGCAGTACTGGTAAAGAAGTGAGGAACTGAGAGAGGAAATGAAAGGAAGCCAATAAAAGGTGTGTTTATAAGCAAGCTATGACTTTGGGCAACTGAGACACAGTCTTACTTGGCATCTCTTGAAGACTGAATAGAACTGTGCTGTCTAATAATGTAGCTACTAGCCACATGTGGCTGTCTATTAACTTATTTGAATTAAATAGAAGTAAAAATCGCTTCCCATGTCATAGTTGACACTTTTCAAGTGTGCCATATCTACATGTAGCTAGCGGCTACCATATTGGACAGCTCAGATATAGAACATTTTCACATTGCAGAAGTTCCACTGGACAGCCATGGTGGTTGTCTCACGTGGAAGCATGGGAGCTGGGAACTGATACATTAAATCCCATCTTTCAATGATTGATGGTTGTGCTTCTAATTTTCTGGTACATATGGTTTACCCTGCATGGGTATGGAACCAAGGAGAGGATATTGATGGATACCAACTGTCTCTGCTCCAAGCATAAATCAGATTGTGTCACTCC
This sequence comes from Hipposideros armiger, assembly GCF_001890085.2. Lineage (NCBI taxonomy): Eukaryota > Metazoa > Chordata > Mammalia > Chiroptera > Hipposideridae > Hipposideros > Hipposideros armiger. The sequence continues at coordinate 843,080 of NW_017731684.1, read as the reverse complement.
TTGCTTAAAAACCTTATTTAATAGCTTCCTGCTACAATTTACATAAAACTTAAATTCTTTATCACGATCTATGTGGTCCCATGGTCTGAGTCCAAGGTTACTTTCCCAATCTCATGCCACTTTGGTGCTAACTGAAAGAGACTTTCTCTCAGTTTCACAAACCCATTGAAGTCTTCCTTGGCTAGGGCTTTGGCACATATGAATCTGTCTATTTGCAAAATCCCCAGTTCCTCACTCCCACTTCCCCTTGGCTCTCTGCATGGCTGTTTCCTGCTATTCTCTAGTTCTCAGATTAAATGCCACCTCGTCCAAGAGATGGTCCCTGACTATCCTACCTAAAGAACATATTTCCCTTCCATTATGTACTTCCTTGTCTCCCTTTGCACTTATCATCATTTATAATTATTTGTTCACTTTTGTGTTTCTTTGTGTATTCCCTGGAATAATGTAAAGTCTGAAGTTATTCCCAGTATCTACTGCTACGCCTAACACAAAGTAAGTGCTCAACAGATATTTGGTTATTGAATGAATGCGTGAATGAATGAATGAATGAAAGCAGTCTTTATCAGTGCATTGGGTGTACAACCAGACATAAAAGGTCATAACTCTGCAGTAACAGGGTAACCTGTGAATTTGCTTGGACAATGAGCCTGAATGACAAGACGGCTGAGTGTGGGGAAAGAGTGGTCTTGTGATGACATTGTGTAGTTGCTGAAATTGTGTGTAGTTGCTGAAAATTGCCTTACACACCAGATGGCTCAGGCTACTAGCAATTTAGGTTCTAGATAAACATTCTGGACACCAGCAGATGACTACTCCTGTATGCAATTACTTGCTTGTGTCAGTGGTGTTGCTCATGTCTGGTTTATATTGGCATTTTCCAGTGGCTTAAAAAAATTACCACTGTTCATGGCGAATGGGGAATTCTATAAAGTTGAGCAAGGATCTGTCTAGTCTTTGAGGTCTCTGGAAAGAGACTGTAAAATAACATTTTGGCTTTTTTTTTTCTAAGTTTTTTTTTTGTTTGTCTTAAGTGGGGTTAGCACTGACATGGAACTTTTAGGTGACACACAGTAAAAGTAATCTGAAAATAATAATAATAATAATAATAATAATAATAATAATAATAATAAACAGCTTACCTACTGCTTTACATTCATAAAACATTTCCATTTTCTCTATTTCCCTAGATCTCTCATAACCTTTAAACTTTGTACAATGCTCTCCATTTCACAGACATGAAAGCTCAGAGACAGAGGTTACACTAGGTTGTAAGTGGAGGGCAGAGACTTGAATATTCAGGGGGGCTCTTTTGGCTTATAATTGTAGGACTCTTTTCAATATATGCAGGGCTTTTTAGTCCTGAAATGTGAAAGGAGGAAGAGGAAATGTGACAGTGGTGAGGTGAATAGCAGGGGTGAAGGGGTGAGACCTCCAGAGGTTCTCAATCTGACCATTTTGAGGAGGATCCACATCAAGGGACAAAGAAATTGAGAATTCACACACGTGGAAGGGCATGTGGGAGGTGGAAGCAGAGGGAGGAGGCCATTTTGATTGGGCAGCCAGAACCTAGCATTCTTTTAACTAAATGTACAAGCTTCTCAAGTCTTTTAGCACCTGCTGTGGGATATGCTGACATTATACTGCTTCCTTCCAGTCCCTTAATTTTGCTCCACACTAGTTAGGTGATCCCAAAGTTGGAATCTATGGATGTTTAATCCATTTACTCTATTCTAGTACAGTGGTTGGCCCTTTTTGCAACTTTAACATGCCTCCAATTGAGGATAACCGATGTCTATCGCTGTACCCACAGTATTCTCAGTGGCAAAAAGTAACATGGCCTGCAGGTGATGTGTATTGAACCACAAACTAGCTCTATCTGTGTGACTGTATCTACTATCAGAGGAAGCACACAAGAATGAAATCCATGAGAATCATGTAAATTGAGGCCAGATTTGCAAACTGGTGTCTCATAAACAGAACAGAGTCTTCAGCCATATCTTTTTTAAAACAAGTACAATGGGTTACAAATGTGTAAAATTTGGAGATTTCATATAAATATCTGAGTTTCTGGATTTTCCTAAAAAAGGAAAACCAGAATTGGACTACACCGGCTCCCTAATGCTGCATGGCAACGATAGGCTGAGCCCAAGTGCTGGCAGTTGGCATCCTCAGGGAGCTGGGTCTACTCAGCACCGAGTGCTTTGGCAGTAGCAGGTGACCATGGCTAACTGCCTTATGTTACCTAACTACTTCCTGCAGGCACATATGCCTTTTAGGCCCTGTATGAGAACTACCCGTAACCAATTGTAATTCCTTCCAAAATGTATTTGCAGAGTTTATTAATAGTAAGAAGCCACTTTCAGCCCACTCCAGGATGTGTGGCCACATATCCGTGTGCCATGGCCTAATGGCTGATAACGACTATCTTAGGGAAAGTCTGGCTTCAGGTTTTTCTCATAGCATGCATGTGACTCTATTCTTGGGTTATAGCCTCTCTAAGCAGGTGGAAATTAGGGCTGGATAAATATTGCCTGGTCCATAAATATAGTCAGTTATGGTTGAGGTCCTGGCTTTCATATTTGGTGAACAGTTTTGTTTTTTTTTAAATAATGTAGCTAGCTGCCAAAGTAAATAAATGAGAACTTAACATTTTTTGAAAACAAAAACCAAAAACTACCTAAATAAATAAAATAAATAAATGAAAGCCACTGGTGGACCAATGATGTGAGAAAGCCACAGCATCCAATGATATGCCCCTGAGATATTTTACAAGGAAAAAAATTTCCTGGCTTATTCAGCCTAAAATCTCTAAATGGCTTCCTCTTTAATTTACTTTGAAGTGTGAACATGATTCTGTTTTGTCGCTTTGGTCTTGTGCCCGCAGGCACTAGGAAATATGACTCTGTCACTTCTGCCTCTAGTCCCGAGTCCCCACATTCCTTAGTAGTGCTTTTAATCTTGTTCTCTTATATTTATAAACTAGATGGAGGTGGCTTGAGCCCTAGAATTTGCCAGACACTAAATCTTTTATTTAGAAGGTAGACAGCTCAAGAAAGGTGCTTTGTCAAGCAAACCCTAATAGATTTTGAAATGGGACTGTCAAACTTCATTAAAAGAGAAACTCGAATTAAGACATGACATTTGACCTTCAAGGAAGGAGTGCATATCCCATGCAGATGGGGGATGTGCAGATCTCTTCATACAAACATTTTTATACCCTTCAGAACTCATTATATCAGTAACAATGGTAATGTGGCATAATATACTGCATTATAAAATCACTGTATTGCTTTGTGAAAATTACACTGGATTTGATCAGAAAAAGATGCCGAATTGTGTATTGTTGAAAACATTCTTCATCATTCTATAATGGAAAAAAACCAGGTAGTAAAACTCCTCAACGTGCTTGCCAAGCCTATTAACACATAAATTTAATCACATGAAAAAGGCAGCAAATGAGCTTTATCTTAATCAAATGTTTTTGTCTTATGAAATTAAACCATATTTTCCTTTTTACCAATAGAAGTGTTCCTGGATGAAACCCTTTACATTTGCTCTAATTTTGTTACAACGTTATTCATCGTACTTGATGCACAAGCTCAAAATCAATATTAGTCATACCACACTGAGTTCTTTATTACCAGAAATACATGATATAAGTTTTGAAACCATAAATGTTCAGAGTCAATAGGCAGATGGTAGCTACTGAATTCCCCAAACTGGCGCAAGTTAAATTTAAACACAAGTTGGTGGTTCACACATTTGTGTAAGGGACTTGGATAAATCTAAATTGAATTTGATGATATTTACAAATATTTGAATTGTTTTATCGGATGGATGCCTGATTCTGATATGGTCTTTTTTTCCACTTCTCTCTTCTTCCAGGTCTTTCCAAGGAGGAGTCGGGGGTGGGGGGTGGGGGAGGTGTTGCATTAAATGACCAATAGGAAATGAACTAATAGACCTGGCCCTCTAGACTTGCTCTTTCATTGACTTATAAGCTCTGGTTATAAAATAGGAAAAGCTGTGAACTCCACACATTGTAAATTATGATAAAGATCTGTATGTGCGTGGCCATAGAAAAGAAAATATCCTTTCTTCTTATCATTGGGTTTTCATTCAGGATGAACACTTCTAAAAGGGTATTCCAGGAAACACTAATCTCAGAAGAGGCTACATGATCAGGGAATTTGGGGCAATAATAATGCTTGCAGAGTTTTTTCATGGAAATAATCTCATTTTAGTTAATCTTGTTTAAGAATGTTAGGAGATTTTATGTAAAAATCCATATTTCTGGTTCTCTTGAAAAAATAAAGATATGATAATACAGTGAATATATCCTCACACAGAAATAATTTTTGTAGCTTTTCATTAGGCAGGAAATGAGCTCTCCATTAGTTAAGTGATCACTCAACATGGCTGGATTCTGGAAGTTTTTTACTTGGCTCCTCTGTTCTAATCTTTCTTGAAACCACATAGTGTCTTTTTCTGTAGAGGCTCTGAAAACTCTCTCAATAAATATTTCTATTTTATTTTGTTTAAAAGTGTTCCCAAATATACTTGATTATAGAACTTATTTCTTCCACCTTTGAGGATGTACCATTCTAGATAATTCTTTGAATTTTTTATTTCAGTTTTTACTCCAAAAATTACAGATGAAAGTCACTTTCTAATATTTGGTACAATTACTTGGTACATGGATATAGACCATGAGTTCAAGAAATTCTTATTTTCTGGTATGAATTTTATGCTGCCTCCTGACAAATATTTGTGAAAGTATTTGGGAAGCCTAAATTTTGCAATGAGTATTCCCCTTCCATTTCTGGGTGCTTTTATAAGCATTCAAAATGTAGAATCAATCTATCTGGTTAGACTGCTTATGCATTCAGTCAGACTTCAAGCTATATGGTAGAGATAAAGGATCTCCTGGATTTTACCTGAGGTTTAACATTGAACAATCTAGGGGACCTACTGTGTTGCTGATTTAATAAGAGGCCCTAACAACAATATATTCCAGAAAAAAGGCTTTGGAGAAAAAAATGAATACACTTGCAATATGATAAGTAATAGAAACATGTAGTACTATTGCGTTGTCGGAAAAGTCATGATGCATTTTTGCAAAGAAAAACGTAGAAAAAATACGTCATGACCTTTCCGACAACCCAATATTATGCTCTCCTCAGGTAAACTAGAACTTAAGTAGATGTACCCTTCATATATGAGTAAGTATCCGCTGAGTAACTCTCAAAAAGAGAAAATGGGCAATAATATCTTTTTGCGATGTGAGCCCCATATGTATCATCCAAGTGCTCGCTATGAAAGCCCAACGATGGGATTTTATTTTTCATCTTGCTGGTGGAGGACACTGCAGTTATGACAATGGGTTTCTAGTTTTCCAAATATTAGGGTTGAAAATAGTGGCTGTTATGACAGCAAAGATTTCATGGACTGACTACTAGTCTCTAAGCTGGGTGTTCTCTGGATTTGGCTAAAACTGACTGTGGAAAAACAAATGGCAAATAAAGAGGACAAGTAGGTTTAGAAAGAAGTTATTTACCACTTTAATAGGGCTGTCCAACATTTGGTCACATAGATTATTCTGAAACCTAATTGCTTTAATGGTTTTCCTATCTCATCAGAAGAGATCTGAATGCTCTTGGAAAAAGCAAATCAAATACAGAAAAAGGTGCCATGATAAGACTTTTTGCTACAGCACTATGTACTTAATGATACCAGACTTTGGAGTCAATCAGAGGACATTTCTGCAGTCTAGGACAGCTATACAAAGCCTTAAGACATTGTATTTACAGGATTTATTAATACAGAGATCCATATTCTACCATACACCTGCCAGAGTCTTACTAGCATGGTGGAGCAGCTCCCTCCAGAATCCTCGCTTTGTTACCTGTGTAAAAGCTTGTAGTTCTAAAAATATTTTCCTGGAAGAGGTTAAAATGGTTATCATATATCAATTGAATATAAAGTATGGTTATGTAAGCCAAGCTTGCATGCTAATATTGCACAGGGCAGAAAGCAATAAAACAGGATGCTGTGCCTCCTCGGGCCGTCTGGCAGAAACAGAAGGAAGTGCTTGATTCGGGATTATGATGCCTCAGATCCCAGGAGTCCACCTGTGGCTGGCCTTCCGGTGTGAGTGCCATGTCGAACTCTCAAAAGGGCACATGTCTTCTTTGCCAATAGAAGAAGAAACGACAACAAAAAGAAACAAAACGAAACATCCAAAACTCAAAGAGCTATACCAGATGCCTCAAACTGTGGTACTGTTCATTTTTTGAAGAGAATATATAATATCTCAAAATATTATATATACATATATTTCCAATGGTATAAAGTAACTATAGATCCAAATTAGAAGCGAGTTGATCGTTCTTCATTATCCCCAAAATTTTCATTGAGAAAACTTTATATTTAAAACACATTTTCCATGGTGTTAGCCAAAGACTCTGGGTCTTTCCACTTCATAACACATAGGAAAAGCACTGTGATTATCTGGTAACCAGTCAAAGTGCAAATAAGAAATCTATTTGGCTTGTAATGTGTTAGATGTTTTAAATTCTTAAAATGTATTTTCCGCAGAGTTGGTTTTCCTTTATTACTACAACAAATGCTTCTGTTAGGTTCTTGGGTGAATCTGAAACCAAAGAAAGAAAGAAATTTCAGGGAGAAAAGAACCAAATGAAGGCACAAAGAAAGGTGATTAGGCAGAAAATGAGGACATCTTGAATTTTTAGGAGGTTGCTTCTTTTAAGTGATTGGAAGTAAAAAATGTTAACGTCTACAGCTGTAGTTTTCAAATGGTAATCAAAGCACACTGACAGGTCACCATATTTTTATCAATTTATTAAATTAATTTTGGAGATATTACTGAGGAGATAGACTCTTGGAACCATGTTTAACCAGAATTGGCTCCATGGGCAGGAGATCCATGCAGCTGCACAGAGCCCTGTGCTGGAAAGGGCCCCACACTTGGTTTAATGACACTGATGCCATCTTGAAATTATTAGTAATTTTTTAACAAGGGGCCCCATGTGTTCATTTTGAACTGGGCTCTGCAAATTATGGAGTCAATCCTGTGTCTGATGAGAATTTGAACTGAATAGGTCATTCCAAAGCCTCATCATGATGGCCTGTTGTAAGATGTAAAGGGTGGCATAAGGTAAAGTCATTGCCAAGGTTAGACCACATTTGTTTAGAAACATAGAAGCCTTTTGCAAGGTGAGGAACTGTTCCTCAAACAATGACATAATGCTGAAAGGCAATCAAGGGCATACTCCTATAACTATTTATGCCATTTAATCCATTTGAGTATGATCCCCAAAACTCCAATATTCAAAAGCATGCATGCACAGGGTATCACTGGTTTAGAGCATAAATGATGATTCTAATAGGACTGAAGCTTCTGCTTTAGAGTTCTAAGACATAAGACATTTTTCTTCATCATTTCTTAATTCTTTACAGCCTTAGAAATTGAGTGTCTGAGTCTAAGCATGGGAGTCCATTTGAAGCTTTTGGGGTTTGTAGGAATAATAATAAATGTGTGCATTCACTAGTTGCTGGGCCAGGGGTAGAATGTCTGAGAAATCTTAACACATTTATTTTTTTATCCCCCCCCCCATATAAATAACAGACCCTTCCAAACCCTGGTTTCCTATATTCCAGTGGCATTCATTACCTTCTGTTTAACGGTTCTTTTTTAGCAAAAGGAGGGAGAAAGTGATGTTTACAAAAACTGCCTTTCTTTCATTTCTACCAACCCACATACTCACCCCCCTCCACCCAAACTTACATCCTATCCTACATGGAAGAGCAGGGGCTCTGTCATGCCCACCATCACATTCTCAAGACCTTTATATGCTAACTTTAAATAGTAAAGACAAATATATTTATTGGCTAAAGAAATGCATGAGTTCAGTTGGACCTAGGCACAATTGTGATATTGTGATAGCAGTTGTTTTATTCTTCTTTCCTATAATCTCCAAACATCCACCTCTGCCCCCCCCCCTCTCTCTCCTCCCCTTCCTCTCCCTTCCCCTTCCCTCCAATTTTAAAAACATCTCATGCAAAATAGGATGGAGATCAAGATTGTAAAAGCTCTCAGAACACTTCAGACCTGGTAGAATTTTGAGTGAAGATGCTGAAATAAGTCATAGCTAGTACTTTACCCTTTCAGTAGTACACAAATCGCTGTGGAGATCCGCAAAGTCAGAGCCGCCATTAGGAGGATGGGCCCAGGAGGGAATGGACCAATGATTGTGGTGGGTTTGTGTTGGGCCAATCACCTAAAATGCTGATTTGACCAGATGGTTGGTGTGATTAGGTGTGCCGTCTGAGGTCCGTTCACTTGTCATTTTCGGGGACTCTACATTGTGCCCTAACTGTTTCTCACTTGTCTGAAAGACATTAACATGTTGGGTTGTAGGAAATCCAAAATGGCTTGCTACTTCCCCAGGTATTATACCACATTATTTTCTGCTATTTTAATCTGCTTGTTTTTCTTTCCAAGTGATTTTGATTTTTCTCGTTTTGTTTTCTTCCTCTTCCTATCCCCAAATAACCAATGTTCACTTTTACCTGTGAATTATTGCAGCATTGCCAAACAACTCATTTCCTCTATGGGGAGGTCTGTCTTTCTAAATTACGCCCTTGTTCCTGAACACACAGGCTGTAGATTTGTTCCTGAATGCATGAGCTATTGCCTTTCCAACTTACGTTTTTCAAATGTAAGTTTAAAGAAAAGAAATAAACCAATAGGTATCCAAAACCCTAGGAAAAAAATCTCTAGCCAATATTTAAGTTGGTTAGTCTTGCTGTAAACTACCAACAAAGCAATTTTAACAAAACAATTGAAGCAATGATCAAGCAGCGACAGGGTTAAAACAGTCATGAAACGTCACCCAGATGTACCAGGCTTCTTTCCAGGAGGGTGTGTGTCACCAGCTTTATTCTACTCCAGGCTGGGTTTGGAAAACCGCATAAGGGTGACTACATACTCTCTATAGGTGGCATTCACTCAGGACGTGTCCTCTTTCCCTTAGATTTATTCTTTCAAATCTCCTGAAAGGAAAGGTTTTGCCTAATTTTACTCATCTGTCTTCTGTGTGGTCTATTGTCACCCAGATCCAATTTCACCAAGGTTTTCCTTTAGATGGTGGCCTTTTACCCTGGCTACTCGACAATCTGGGGTGTCTGGGTATTTAAATGAAACACTGAATTTATACTCTCTATCTTCTGTAAAAAAGGAACATCATAAAATTCTAACTTAGATTACACTTTGAAGCATCTTTTGTTTATCTACATTTCACAAACTACTGAGAATTCTGGCTTAGCATGATTATTTGGGAAGTAACCCCTATAATAGGAAGGTTTTGAAAAAAACCTATATAAGGAAAAACAATGATGTACCATGAATCATTCTTGCATGTTGGAGTTACTTTATGTTGGAGCTACTTTTTAAAATAACACAAAACTGTCAGTTGTCATTAACAATCTGAGTATGTTTCTTTAGGTTTTTTTGTTTTTGTTTTGTTTTGTTTTGTTTTTCCCCTAACAGCCACTGTCTTTCAATCTTACAAATAAAAACAAAAAAGTTGATTTTTTAATTTCCACTTTCACTTTGATAAGAACTTGAAGAATTTATTTTTATCCTGAAGACTACCTTAGTTAAGAACAGAAAAATGAAAACATGATTCAAATGAAAGTATTTGTGCATTAAACGCTTTTAAAAGTTAAAATACTAGAGTCAATATTTGAAGTGTGTAGGTATATTCATTCTCTAATGGGGAAAATAGATGCTAAAAAAATTAATATAAAACCTATTTTTAGAGCATATGATCTAAGGACTGTTGCTTGCACACCATTTATACTGAATGGAAAGCTCCTGTATGTATCATCGGACTTAATTGGTTCTTTTGTGTTGAAAAGTGCTTATTTCACTGTGAATTTCTTGGTAAGAAAAGGGGAGGAAATGTAAGTCAGGAGTAGTGTTGGAGTCCTCTCAAGGTTTAAAAAGTATGCTTTTTCTAGTGTCTTCTTTTTCCTTCTCTAAAGACAGACTTGAGAATTCTGTTGACTGTCTCATGTGGCTGATGAGCAGGCTCTCATTTTCTCTCTTGCAATGGATGCACACGTCAGAATAGGTACAGCCTCTGCTTTCAAAGGCACTGCAAGAGCGATTTATTTCTCTTGTACACTCGACTGGCTGCATTCAGCCCACCCAGGGAGGCAGCAAACCTAGTGTGCTGCAGCCTATGTTACCCTGATCAGCTTTTGCGCTGTGCCTCTGTGAGGCTGGAAAATGTCTAGGATGTACTTACAGCATGCCTGATGCTTTTAAAATATTCTCTACAGAAGCTGATTAACAGAAAGTTAGGTCACAAAAAGTCGCGATAACAATGTCTGTGTATTATTTGTTTATATTTTAGCATCCAAAGAGTCTCCGAGTTGGTACTCCTGATTTTCACCTATTTAACTCCTGACATAATTTGACTTGCATTATTGTTCTTTACTGAGTTTCAAGTCCAGAGGCACCATGAGAGCAGGGCTTACCTTCAGTAAATGGTGATCAGTTATCATTTGGAATAGAGAATGGAGATTTGGCAGAAACTATATCAGCAACGTTTTCAAAATAATGATGATCAAATTCATGATTCTGGAATTACACTGGCAATAATAACTTAGAATAGCTTAGCACCAACTCGTGAGGGCATCTTTAATTTATTTGGTAAAATCATTTTCAGGTAAAATATAACTGAAGGGAAATCTAAAACCCACAGTCCACTGGATAATTAAAATGGTTTCTGTGGGCAATTGACACCAACCAGGCTTATTTCTGTAGATATTTCTTCTATAGAGATTTCATTGAAACAAAATACAATAATCCATGCTGAGCTTCTCGGCTACTTGAAAATGCAGGTTAATAAGCTAGGATGGTTCAGAAATCTCTCCTGCCTGCAAGCCAGGGAGGTGTGACCATTTACTCGCTAATGTGATCAGTACAGGCAGTTAAATTTGACATGCAAAGCATCTCCACCTATTGTATATAAAATAATTGCTTATATGATACTATGCAGCATTACTTTTGTTTTCTGCATCACAAAGCTGCAAGAACCAATTTTATTTTTTGAAAAGATAATGGTGAGAAGAAAGATCAAGTTAAGTCTCATAATACAGGGGTTGGAATCAGAGATGCCCTTTTAAATTTAAATCACCCTTTTGGAAGACTACAAATTCAACATATTGGGATTTGTAATTGGTGGAGCTTGCTTTAAAAAATACCTAACACACTAAGATACATACATACATACATACATACATACAACAGGGTTGATATTCACATGGTACACATATATTGGGTTGTCAGAAAAGTCATGACGTATTTTTCTATGTTTTTCACTGCAAAAATGCGTCATGACTTTTTTGACAACCCAATATATGACTACACACACACACACACACACACACACACACACACACACACGGGGTGCAAAAAAATGTATACACATTTTAAGATAGAAAAACTGTATTAAAATTATAATTCAATATATGCCTATAACAAAAGATGAATACAAGTCACGTTTGACTTCTGCAATTACAAGAGGTGCTCAAAGTGGTTCCCATCAGTGTTCAGGCACTTCTGATTATGGCAAACTACTGCTTGAGCAACACTGACCAAAATGTCCACTTGTATACATTTTTTTGGCACCCCCGTGTGTGTGTGTGTGTGTGTGTGTGTGTGTGTGTGTGTGTGTATGACTGGTTGTTAAAATAGTAACATATCTTTGTATTTGTACATAGTTGCTGTCTTAAGTGTCTTGAGCACCCCACCCTCCCCACCACTTCCTGTAGGACTCCCAGACTTTCTTATGGTCCAGTATCTACAGGGTCAATGGTGGCCTAGTTGGGCCTCTCCATCCTGCTCCAGCAGTCATGACACCAATTCTTATGGGTTGGGTAGGCTCACCATACAGGTTGTTATATATTTTGAAGAGAACTCCTGGTTTAGCCAGAGAAATCAAGGAATGATTATTCACATCACAAAAACCTATCACTTCCTTATAAGTTCATCAAACAATTCCTTTAAAGAACCTTTAGAAAATGGCTGTACTTAAATATAGACCTTTTCAACAAGCCATCTGGATGAATGAGGCAAGACCCTTATTTTATCGTCTCTTCTGAGCACCATAGATGTTGGATGAATTATCCAAATAATTGACTCACTGGTCCTCTTTCCTTTGGCTGTTGCAACCTAGCTTTATTTATGAGCCAGTAACAGAAATGCTAAACTGCTCAGTATGGAGAAGTTAAGTTCAATCTCTAACATCTTGTTGATAGATGGACTACTGATCTAAATAGTTAAGAATGGTTTCTGTCGGGGAAAAGGCTTTATTCTCTCCTCTTCAAAGCTTCTTGGGTGGTGTTCATACAACACAGAGGTAAATAGTAGTTTGTAACATGCACGAGACAGTTGAAATACATGGACTTACTCTTGTGGTCTTAATTTTATTGCCTGTAGCGCACATCCATCCAGAATTATCAGGAAGTGTCTTACATTCTTCTCCTTCTAGGCAAGGCTCCATCTCACACCACCATTTCCCAATCACTATGGAGGCTGTGCAAAAACAGGAAACAAGTGTATTTGCAATTCATCCAAACAACATGGGCATTGGTGCTGTGTCCCTCTGCAGATGTTAACACTCTTTGAAACAACTAGGTCCCCTTTAACCGTCCATGACTGGCTAAGAATACTTTATTAAGAAGAATAAATTTAATTTCTAAATCTTACAATGCAAACATAATTATGCTGTCTAGGTTCATCAAGCAACATTTTGTCAAAAAGCCCCTGTACAATGAAAACATATGGACCAGGAAGTCTTACTTTTTGGAGGAACTTGCAGTTGCTATTTTTTGTAAATCAAAATAATGTACTATTTCTTTTCAGTGAAAGGGACAAAGTGCTAAATGCTCTTCAGAATGACTAATTTATTTTCAGAAGGGCCAGTTTATCCAGCCAGAGTAGGGCCTCTGAGAATTTCAAAGGCCTACCAAAAGAAAAAATGAATTCACCAAAAGTACAAAAGGAAACCTGAAAATCCAAAAAATTCATGAGCACAGTCTCTACATTATTGATTATGTTCCCCAAACTGTCTTACATATCCCCATGGCAATATTGTGACTATCAATTTGTGCTTTCTATTGGGTTGTCGGAAAAGTCATGACGTATTTGGTCTATGTTTTTCAAATGTCATTTATTTATATAAAGAACAAAAATAAATCAATGATATATTGCCCATTTTGTTCAATAACCTTTTGCCATCTTTCAGTGAGCTTCATAATTCCTCATTCATACAAGGACCTGTCTTTATTTGTGAAAAACTAAACAAGGTGCTGATTTACAGCCTCATCTGAATTGAACGTTATACAACGCAAGGAGTTTTGAAGAGAACAAAACAAGTGGAAGTCTGATGGCGTAAGGTCAGGCGAGTATGGTGGGTATGGCAACACATCCCATCCAAGCTCCAATAATTTTTGATGGGTGATCAAACTTGTGTGTGGTCTCGGGTTGTCGTGATGGAACACAACTCCTTTACAATTAACAAGCTCTGGATGTTTCTGGATGATGGATTCATTCAAACTGTCCAATTGCCAACAGTGCACATTCAAATTGATTGTTTGGTTCCTTGGTAGGAACTCGAAAAACATGACACCTTTAAAATCCCACCACACTGAGAACATAACCTTCCTCTGATGAATGTCTGCTTTCGATGTCGTTTGAGGTGAATCATCACGTTGGGACTAAGACCGTTTGCACATCACATTGTTGTAAATAATCCACTTCTCATCACCAGTTATCAGTCGCTTCAAAAAAGGATTGTTTTCCTCATGTTTAATGAGCATATTGCAGATGTTTATATGTCCCGTCAAATGAACTTCTTTGAGTTCATGCAAAACCCAAATATTGAGCTTGCTTACTAACGTATCCCAGCTTCTTCAGGTGGTCGTGAACGCTTGAATGATGGAAGTTCAATGTTTCTGCAATCTCTCGTGTAGTGTAATGTGGGTTTGACTCGATCAATGACTTTATTTTGTCATCATCAACCTCAGTGGGCCTCCCTAACTAAGGAGCATCATTGAGATCAGAATCATCAGCACGGAATTTCGTGAATTATCGTTGGCACTGATGTTCTTGTAGAGCATTGTCACCGTGAACTTCATGCAACTTTCCACAAGCTTGACACATGTTCTTCCCTTTATGGAAGAAAAACAGTAAAATATGGCAAAAATGCACAGTTTGGTCTGCCATCTTCAACTTGTTGTAAAATCTCCAAAACTCAACCAAATAACTCAATTTTTTTCAGAATAAAGCTAGAACTGTCAGCTGTCAAATGACATAGGAATTACATAGATGCAAATGACTCTGGTACTTCCAAAAATGAACTAGTGCCATCTGTTGCAAACATGTGTCATGGCTTTTCCGAGAACCCAATAATATAAATGATGTCAAAGTGGTATTAAGTTGGGGGAGGGGAGTTATCACTTTGTGAGGGGTGTAAATGTCTAGCTATTACATTGTTTTGTACACCTGAAACTAATAAAATAAAACAAAAAACAAAAAACAAAAATACTCAAGAGTAATAATTAACAAAAATATTTGTTTACAGTAAAAAGTATATTTGACAAAGGTTGTGGTTTCTTTTTAATATATTTGATATGATGTGGGTGGAACTTTGAAAAGTTGAGTCCCTGATAAAACAGCCATACTTTTCAGAGTAATATCAAGTTTGACCACAATGGAAGCTGGCAATGAATTTAGTGGATGTATTCACAGCACACTTTTTTTTTTGATAATGAGATTTTATAAAACTAGTGACTAGATTCACTGAATACAAATCAAGAAGCTCCACAGTTTTCTTAATGCCCTGAGTGAGAAATTATTTCTGTATGACCATCAGTCATTCCTGATGCTCCTCAAGGCCTCTCCATTCACAAACCCTCCTCGGCTTTTCTATTCAAAAATCTTCAAAATGTCTGCCAGTGTTTTTATTGGGATCCTTCCTGGTTGGCTGTTTTCAGTGGACTGGAAATCTAGTCTTTACATCATCACCCTGCAACCCCTAGCAACCCAAAGACAAGTCTCTATCATGGTGCTCAATTCTCACAACAACAAAGCAACCAAATGACATCTGTTAATAGCACAGAGGATTAATTTGAAAATGAAATGGAGTAAACCCTGATGCGAAGCAGAAGCACATTCAAATTCTCTCACCATTCCACATTTGCTAGAGGGATTAGATTGTGAACTTAAAAACAGAATGGTTTAAACACCCAGGTATCTCTCTGCATTCAGGCTTTCCTCCTACACTTTGCCCACTCAGCTTTTCCCTCCTTTAGAATCCAGTCTTCCTAAATCCTTGAGTAAAAATTACTATGCAGGATTATATATGCAAAATCATGTCTTCTCTGTTATGAGGTCAATTTAAGGATTTTTTTTTCAAAGGCAATTTTGTCTATGTTTAATTTATGCCCTAAATGTAGACCAAACCAAACCATGTAAAATGCATTAGGACATGGAGTAGAGAAAATTCTAGTCATGGATAAAAGAGTACTCATTTATGTGAACTAAGAGGTGACAATATTAAATAAGAGAAGCATATATTTTGGCAACAAGAAAAACATATGTAGTGTTGGAAGGAAACAATAAATTGCAAAACTTCTGGTGACGCAAGATAAAAGTCAGTGTTGAGAGCCTACAATCTGAAGCTCCCTGCGGCTAGCGCTCAGTCAGAAGCAGGCTTGTCATGTTTGCTATGCTTGTCCCCTGAAAGCCCATCGAATATTTCAGCATGACTGATCTGAATCTATACCATTGAGGATGGAAACCCTCTGATTTTAGCTCTGAGGGGAAACTACCTTTCCCAACAGGTTTCGATTTAGCATTTTGTCACTCTTTTCTCACAGAGGCACGGGAATAATGAACAGCTGCCCGGGAGGTCAGCCTCTAGTATATTCGCCTGCTTGCAAAGGACTCTGTTCCTTTTTGTTTTTAGGCTGCTCTCTGCCCTTTCAGAGCTGACCTACTTTGTTGCAAGCTAAGAGAACAGTTTCTCTTTTTCTCAAGCATTAATATCTCCTAAATGAAAATGTAGGCAGTAGGAAAAAGAATACATTTCAAAACCCACATATCACCTTTAATCAAGGTCGTAAAGATCCACTGGCTCATAGGGGAGAAGAAAAGTCTTTCTAAGAATAAAAATGTCCCCAAACCTGCCTATAAATTCTAAAAATTCATATTACACTCGCCTCTCCTAGATAGAGTTTGATGATTTGGCGCTAGCTTCTGGCTTATTGGAATCTAGCTCATTCTTCCAGTGTTGCTTTTCTAAAAATGTTATTAGACTGATTTTGTTTCTGATTTGTGCATTACATGGTCATCTTAATATACATCACTTCACGTTCTAGGTCAAACTTTAGTCTTCAATCCTATTTTTTCATAAACTAGTATTTGTACAGTATCTTTAAAAAATTCACAAGGAAAGGATTTAAAAATTGCCTCTTCTTCCCTCAAACTGGAAGCTACCTAAAATCTTCAGAGAAATTATTAGAAGAGAAACGATCAATTAGGTTTAATTATCATTATTAATAAATGATCACTTAGGAGCTAATATTAATGCTATGTAACTATTTTTATAATTTTTATGGATATGTTTATAACAAAAAGTAAATATTAAAATTCTTTAATATCTTGAATTATAATGGTCAGTGCAATAATAAAAATGATAACTGATATTTTTGAATGCTTCTTATGTGTTTCTGTGTTAAGTATAATACTTTAAAAGTATTATCTCAGTCTTCATAGCAACCCTAAAAAAAGGCATTATTATTAACCCATTTTATAGATAAAAAACTGAAATGCAGAGAGATTGACTACATTTCCCAAGCTTACACAGGTAGGAAGTGCTGGAATTAACATTAGAATCCAGGACTACTTAACCACAAAATCCATGTTTTTCATCCTTGTTGTGCTAACTCTTCTAGTTTTGTGTTCAGGATTCATAGGCTCTAATGAAACATTTAATGACTGCTGAATGAATGAATGAATTCTCTCTGCTGTATTATTATTGAAAATAAATCATGTCAGCACAAACATTTGTATAAAACCAATACATTTGGTTTTTGTAAAATTAAGTTACCTTAAAATAAATAATCTGGGACAAAGAGGCAGTTCATATCATACTTAGCGCTTCCTAGTCTGAGCTACTCATGGCTTCGTTTCATTAGTTATAACATTTTAATAGAAATTCCCACTAGTGAACAATTTTTGAAGCCATGAGAAACCTGTGAGGCAGGTGCTAATGCTACGAGGACTTTTTCCCCTAGAAGAACTGAATTAATTAAATATTAGCTGCAAAACCAACTCTCTCTTATCTGTGGTGATTATGAAAGAGGGTCTTAAAGGTCCCTTTTAACCCTGGGGTTCTGGGATTCGCTCAATGTGCCATGTTCACGAAAATATCTGATCATCAAATTTTTAAAGAATGTTCATCTTCCCTTGAGAGATTCTTAAAATCACTAAAGCCACTTTTACGATGAGTCTTCATTTCACCCTTATATCAGGCCATATGGCTATAGAGACAAATGAGAGACTGTAAATGGAGAACCAATCCATCTTCCAGGGATAATTCTTAAACAGGGCAGATATCCTTTTTGTTGTTGTTGTTATTGTTGTTCACTTGGATGCATTTTCCCACGGAAATAGAACAAGGTACTAATAAGCGATGGGCTTAATAAATACTGCAAATGCACTTTAGGTTGTCTAAGAACTGTAGTCCATTTCTATAATTTCAATAGATGTTGTCTGAGTCTCATTTGAACACTTCCTGTACTCAAAGCGCTACCTGATGTATTGAGAGGGCAAAATAATGAACATGGCATAGTGCCTGCACTCAGAGCTGACAGTTTAGCTCAGGGTTTCTCAGTACGGGTGCGACTGGTGTTTTGGCATAAGTTATGGTAAGGAAGCATAAGTGAGCAAAGTGCTCCTCTAGGAGTAAACCGTTATTGTGCCGGAAGAGCAGGCTCACAGCGGAGAGTGGGAAGAGGAAACCTTAATAAAATCATGGAAGTTCTTGAAAGCAAGGACCTTGGGTGTTTAAAGTATATATATATATTTTTTTTAAAGGAACGGTCGGTCACTATGGATTCTATATGCACTGAGCAAAGGGAAGATATGATGACAGGGCAGTTGGGGAGGGTGAATTTGGCAGTGATGCACAAGATGGGAGAAGAAAGAAGCCCGCACCTGAAATGTCAGTCAAACACCTCTTGGTTTTGGATGCTTGCTCTGCAATTGTGCAAAGGGCAGAGCAGCAACTGAGGAAGCACTGCGGCCAGTAACCATAGTAACTGTACCCGAAATGCATTGGACTCTAATTATTAGCTCATATGCCTACCTACTCACTAACAGTGAACTCCTTGAGGGCAGGGACCATACTGCTTTCATCTTTAAATGGCATAGTGTAGCTCAAGACAGGTGTGTAAATTTATGAATGAATAAATGAATAAAAAATGAAACAAAAAGAGAAAGGAAAAAAAGAGCCTGTATCAATAGAGTCTATGGCAAAGGATTGTGAGAATTACATGAACAAATGCATTCAAAGCACTCAGCTGAGTGTCTGGCATTAGTAAATGTGCAATAAATATTAGCTATTATCATCATTGGCAGCATAGTCATGTTTATTCCTCTAAAGAAAATCACTCCAAAACAGAAAAGGCAATTTTTCACAAAGCTAGAAAGTAAACCATTGTTCTTCGATATTATACCAAACTCTCAGCTCACTTCTATGACTTAGGAGGCTTTGAGCATAAATTAAATGGTTGGACATACCATTTCTTTCATGTTCCCAGGAGTAGGTTATAAATACACCAATCAAGACAAATATCCAGGCTCAGTTTTGTGTAAACTTTCATGCAATTTAAAGCAATGGCTGGAACTCCATTAGAGGTCTGGGATAGCTCTCTAGCCTCCATTTTTGCACAGGTTGTTGGAACAGCTATTACAATGCTTTCTTTGAAAAGGTGAAATAAGTCACACAGAAAAAGTTGAGAACCATATGATTTCACTGATATGTGGGATATAAAACTGAAAGCAACAAGGGAACAAGACAAACAAATAAAGCAACAAAAACTCATAGACACAGACAAGAGTTTAGTGGTTACCGGAGGGTAATCGGGGAGGGGGGTGGTAGATGAGGATAAAAGGAATCAAATATATGGTGGTGGAGAGAACTGACTCTGGGTGGTGAACACACACTGTGATATATAGATGATGTATTACAGAATTGTACACCTGAAACTTCACTAACCATTGTCACCCCAATAAATTTAATTTAAAAAAAAGAAAGAAAAAACCTGCAGTGACTCCCCGTGTGTGATTGTCTTCATCAAAGCAAACAGAAAATTAAAGGCATCGAATACCCTTGCCTGTAGTCATTCCAAACTCCCTCTTTCCTGAGAGCCCAAATTTAAAGATAGGATCCCATGCATGATGTAATGATTAAGACTCTAGACTTTTGGTTATGTGATAGAACAAACTGGGTTTGGATTACTCCACCACTTACTGGTAGTATGTGTTTGGAAAGTTCCTCAGTTCAAGTCTCAGGTTCCAGAGTTATAAATGAAGTTTAAAATGTCACAACTGCTTACAGTGAATTTTAGATGAGAAAAAATACTTAGTATAATACCTAATAAACTTTATACTCAACACATGGCAATTATTACTATTACTTGTCCATGTGTCCTCTATTCTGCTATGTACACATTCATATAATTACTGTCAAAGAGAGTTAATGCCTTGTCTATAATGGAAGCTTATACTAATTCTGGGATGCATGTATTTATTTTTTACTGATTAGATTGTATTTTTTTGTAGGATCTACAATATATTTCAAAGACATACATGGAATTAACAGATGATGATGGGGTTGGCTAACATTGCTCTCCTACAAATTCTATTGTAGTGCTTTTTAAATTGAGACAATTTTATCTTGGTGAGGGTGGAGGTAAGGGTGTGGATTGTGGTATGCACAATATTAAGAGCCAGAGATAAGTATGGTACAATTTCCTTGAATGGTACTTTTTCTTGAGGGTATTTGAAGACAAAAGTTATGTTTTATTCATTCAAAAACTATTTATTAACAATAGTGCTGGACATGAAATAAACACAGTTCCTACTCTAAAGTAGCTACAGCCTCTTATGGGAGAGAAACACTAAATGTAATGATGCAAAAATACATACTGACAAATTGTGAGACCAAAACAAATACAATGTGCTATAAGGGAAACTAAAAATGGATATGATTTAGATTGTCAGGGTGATGGTGGTCAGAGAAGTCCTCACTGATGAAGTAATTTAAAAACTAAGTAATCAACAGAATCATTTTCATATTAAAGCAAATAAATACCGTATTTGCCGGCGAATAAGACGACTGGGCGTATAAGACGACCCCCTAACATTTCCACTCAAAATACAGAGTTTGTTATATACTTGCCGTATAAGACTACCCCCTCTTCCGCACACCTTCCACACACCAAATAAAAGGTAAAACAATATCAGATTTGATTTGGCCCACTGAAGTGCAAACAAG
>NW_017731684.1:807985-821562 GCF_001890085.2 Hipposideros armiger | reverse complement strand
TTACAGTAAAAGACACATTGCCATTAATCCCCCTCAAAATACTCCCCCTGG
Organism: Hipposideros armiger; assembly: GCF_001890085.2. Taxonomy (NCBI): domain Eukaryota; kingdom Metazoa; phylum Chordata; class Mammalia; order Chiroptera; family Hipposideridae; genus Hipposideros; species Hipposideros armiger. The sequence goes on along the minus strand of NW_017731684.1, from coordinate 821,511 downwards.
CTTCAAACACACTTATCCCATCATTCTTGCCACTTTCTGAAGCAGTTTTGGAAGTCCTATTTTGTGAGTGTCTGTAGTTGTGCTGTTGTGGCTGCCTCGATGTCCTGAATCATTTTGACTTTGGGGCCAGAAGTTGCACAGTGCCAGATTTGGTGAAAAAGGTGGGTGAGGACACACCGTAATGTTTTTATTTGACAGAAATTGTCATATACCAGAAGTGATGTGTGACACGGAGTGCTGTCATGATGGAGGATAATTTGCGGCACACCTTAAAACACACCTTCTCTCAACCGTAGCTCACACCTGAATGGCTGCACCGAACAAGTTGAAACTTGTCACACACTGTTACTAAGGTTCAATGAGCCGCTTCCTATATTGAAGACCCCTGCCTTTCCATTGGATGGCACTCGGCAGCAGATTCATTGTATTTTGTGATCACAATGAAAAGGCTAGGAGTCACACATCACTTCTGGTATATGGCAATTTCTGTCAAATAGAAACATTATGGTGTGTCCTCATCTACCGTATTCACTGGATCTGGCACCGTGACTTCTGGCTCCTCCCCAACATAAAAATGGCCATGAAAGAAAGACGTTTTGAATTGATTCAGGACATTGAGGCAGCCACGACAGTGCAACAAAAGACACTCATGAAAGAGGACTTCCAGAACTGTTTCAGAAATTGGCCAGAATGATGGTTTAAGTGTGTTTGAAGTGTGTGTGTGGGGGGTATTTTGAGGGGGATTAATGGCAATGTGTCTTTTACTTTTTTTAAAATTTAAACATTCACCATATTTATTGATCACACTGCATATATATAGTGGTAAGCTAACCTTATATGAATTTAAAGGTAATACACAAAACATAAAATAAATCTTTTACTTGTCATGGTCTGTTCCTAGCTGTCTTATCAGAGGGTAAGGGTATAGTTCCTACTTTTTTGAGAAAAGCTGCCTGTCTGGTGAGAGGGAATTTTCAGAGACGTTTTGCCAACTCATAGAAGTGCTCCTAATTCCTGCCAATAATAATATTCCTCTTTTTAACCTGGACACCAGGGCTGGGGCCCCTGGCTTAGTCTGCATTTTCAGTATAATACTCCCTGCTTATCCGTAGTTTTGCTTTCTGAAATTTTAGCTACTTGCAGTCAACTGCGATCCAAAAATATAAAATGAAAAATTCCAGAAATAAATTCATAAGATTTAAATTGTAGCCTGTTCTGAGTAGCATGATGAAATCTCATGCTTTCCTGTTCTGTCCTGCCCAGGACGTGAACCATCCTTTTATCCAGGATATCCACACTCTATATGCTATCTACCCATTACTCACCTAGTAGCTGACTTGGTTATGAGAGAGAGAGAGAGAGAGAGAGAGAGAGAGAGAGAGAGAGAGAGAGTCTCCATTCATGTAACTTTTTATCACAGTACAGTTAACCTTTGAACAACGTAGATGTTAGGACTGCCAACTCAGTTGGAAATCCACATATAACTTTTAACTCCCCCCAAATTTAACTAATAGCCTACAGTTGACCAGCAGCCTTACTAAGAACATAATAATATAAACAGCCAATTAACACGTTTTGTGTGTTATATTATTATATACTGTATTCTTACAATAAAGTAAGCTAGAGAAAAAAAGTGTTTTTAAGAAAATCATAAGGAAGAGAAAATACATTTATAGTATTTATTGAAAAAAATCTGCATATAAGTGGACCTGCATATTTCAAACCCATGTTGTTTAAGAATCAACTGTATATTGTTATAATTGTTATATTTTATTATTAGATATTTCTGTTAATCTCTTACTGTGCTTAATTTATAAATTAAACTTGATCATAAGTATGTATGTATAGGGTAAAAACATAGTATATATAAGGTTTGGTACTACTAGTGGTTTCAGGAATATACTAGAGGCCTTGGAATGTATCCCCCATGGATAAGGGGGGACAACTGTACATGATAACTATCCTCATATCCATCATAAATCAAACACTGGATGTTGGTCTTGCTTTTACTAAATCAATGGTCTTATTTTAGAATTAAATTCAGCATATATTTTGCATGTCTATAGGTACATAATTTTTAATATGTGGTTAAAAAGGAAGGCAAAGAAACATGCTAATTAAATAAAGCTCTTACTCTACATCCCCTCTATTCTCAAATTTAACTTTCTATGTTTAAAATAGTTAAGAGTGGCCCTGAAGTTTATAGTAGATAGTAATTTGCAATTTTGTTGAGATGCAAGCATTGTGATATTCTTATTTTTGTTAATCACGGAAACCTTTACATTTTCCCTCCCTAATTCTAAATGTAATATATGTAATATATGTTTTTTTCTAACATTCAAAGTATAGAGATAATTATCAAAATGAAAATATATAGCACCCGTAAATGCATTAGGCAGAGGTAGACTATTAGATTTGGGTACATTTTCCCCAGACTTTCTCTCTGATTATTCTTGACACAGCATCCAGACTGATCTCTTAAAATGCAAATAATTTTGTATCACTCCTCTGCTTAAAACTCCAATCGTTTCCATCACATAGAATAAATTGTAAAAGCCTTGCTCTAGGCGTAAAAGACCCATGTTATTTGACCCTTTCCATCTCTTCAATCATGTTTTCTACCACCCTCACCCCTACTCCTGTAGCTCTTCTGCATACCTGTAAATCTCTTTTCTGATTTGGCTCACCCTCTGTCTGGAGCCGTGTTCTCAGTGGCTGCTCAGCTCGGGCCAGGAATTGAACTGCTGTTGCTCAGAGCTCAAAAACTCTTGAGTAAGCTCTTAACCAACTGAGCCACTCAGCCGGCCCTAGAGTGGCCTTTCTTGATAATTTATATAAAATAATCCACACTCACATGACCCTGCCACTGTCTCCTTACATGTTGCTTTGGTTTTCTTCATAGCACGTACTACTACCTACATTCAAATATTTTCAGTTTACCTGGGTATTTTTGTCTTTTCCTCCCATGTAAGCATCATGAAAGTTTGAACTTTGTATTCCCAAGTGACTAGAACAGTGCTGGCACATAGTAGGTGACCAATATTTATGTTTAAAATGGTTGAATAAATGCATATACCCATACAATTTATAATATAAAATATTTTGATGAAAGTTAAATCATAACACACATGTTGTCTTGTACTCTTATTTAAAACTTAACCACTGAATCATAAACAGTTTTCCTTATCTATAAATAAATGCATCATTAGTTTAATACCTGTGAAATATCTTATAGCAGGGCTGTATCTTAAATTATGTAACCAATCCTCTACTGTTGGAAATTTGTCTTTTTTTTTTCATGGTTGGTTGTTTGCTATTAGAAATATTGCTTATATGGACACTCTTGCACATACATCTTTGCAAGTGTATTTAATTATTTCCCCAGGATGAATTCCAAGAGTGCAATTTCTAAGTTAAAGAATGAAAGGGGTTTAGTACTTGTGACATATATCTCATCAAATTGTCCTTTGGGAAAATTTTTCTGCTGTTTGCCACCGTAAGTACCCACTTCTCTGCCCAGCTTCACCAACACTGGATTCTTAATGGTGTTAGTGAATCATGGACTTTGCTGTCTTTTGGGGATACAGAAATGTGTTGTTTAGCCCACAAGAGAACTCAGCTAACTGCCAGCCTTCATATGCCAGCTCAGCTCTCTATACAGTAGACCTAATATTGTAATAAAATCTCCATTTCTTTGTGAATAATTTATCCTCAAAGAAATCCAACCAAGAGGGCTATCCCAGAATGAAGAGCGAATAAAGAGGTGAAGCACAGTGAAGGCTCTAAGTCCAAACAAAGAAAGAAAGAAACAAAAAACACCATATTTGATGCCTTAGTGTAAACAGATCTTTCTTGGTGGCCCCTAACAAATGGCATGTACCTACTGCACATGTATCTCTCAGGTTTAGCCAACTCAGTGTGGAGAACCTCGCTATTTCAGAGCTGAAAAGGCATTCATGCTAATCCTACTGGAACTCCATATCCTTTTAGTTGTCACTTCTATTTAATCCATTTACATTCATGGCCACAAAATGAGGAGGGGTAACCTGAATGTGGATGTAGAGAAGAACTCCAAAATGACTCTGTATTTTAAATCAAAGGGAAGATCAGAATTTTTAAAAATGATATTATAAGCAACTTTAAAACCACATGTACATCTGTTTATCTTTTGGTGCTAAGCTCTCTGTATTCTTACCACTTTAGAACTTAGAGTTCTATAGTTGGGCTCTTTGGAGGAGTATATTTCTATACAAGTATTCTCTCAATTTGAAAAAAGTACTTTATGAGGTTATTATTACATTATGTAATCTATATATAATTGCTACAAATTTTCCGTAATCAAATAATGTCAGTTAACTTTCCTCCTTACACATGTAATCACTTTTATAGTTAACGATATGATAAAATATCACTTTCAGTTGATCCTACTTTGCAACTGATCCCAAATTAAATTATTGCCAGAAAATTCTTGGCATCAAGTCCCTTTGCAAAACTAGTGCTTTCAATCTTGGCAGTAATGGGAGAGTTGTACATTGATTGTAAGGTCTTTCTTTTTAATCTTGCTCCCACTAGAGAAGGTTGATATAAATAAAATTTAAATAGAAAACACATTTCAGATGCCAGCAGTGAAAAAGGCTTTGTCAGTCTAATGAAAAGGTATCAATTTTCTCTACTTTATTCAATAAATTGTGAGTCATTTTCTAAATGGATTAGATTAAAGGAAAATTCAGTCTCCCAGTGAAATGCTCTTGGCACTGATGGAGACTTCAGACAAGGGAGAAAGAACAGGGAGCATGAAACCTCTTAGGTCTCTTCAGATCTATAAAAATAGATACCCAGTAGGAGAGAAGTGTCTCTAACCCTGAACTCACCTATTGCCTTAGAAGTCAAATCCTAAGGAATTGAACAAGACACATTGTTTCTCTTGTTTTATTAGGATGTAATCGGTGGTTGAGTGAATTACAGTGTGGAAATCTTGGGAGGGGTGAGGCCTGGATGAAAAGCCTGTGCCTCTCAGTGCTTTATATGCCTCTCTCACAGATGTGTGATAAAGTAAGAGAGCAACTTGCTGTAAAGCCATTATGCTCATGCAGTCTCTGGGGAGACTTTGTTCCTGCAGGCTTGTTATAATCACTGAACTTCAGAAAACATAACCTTTCATGTGAGGATGAAATGTGTAAATCTTGATCATAGAGCACTCCTGGATCTAATTTTATTTGTGTGTATGTGTGTGAAATGGCAAAACATTTTGATAATTGGTTATTTTTGTAATTTGGCAAGAACGGCCAATATCTCTTCAGTATATGCCTTCACCTACCAAGCCCTTGAGAAGTGGAGAATAACAACCTCTGCATCCTTTATTTTTCCCTACAAAGTGCAATCAACTAGCCTAGTTATTTCTGTGGAATTGTCTAGATAGTTTAGACGAGTTTAGCTTTACTTACCAGAAAATATTTGTAGACTAGTTGCTCTATGCTTAGCACCACTTAATATAAGCAGTCTGAGCTACATAAAAGTATGCCAGAGCTTCACATATGAATTTCAAAGTAGATGATGAAATGAGAAATAATATAAGGTGCTAATTTTTAAATATTTAATTTCAATAATGTCAAACACTTTATTTAAATAAGGATGAGCCTTTAGAAACTGCCAACATACACGGGAAAAGAAAACTCACATATTGGCACTTTGAAACTTATTTTGTTCATGTCAAAGATGGAATCAGGGAAGCTTGAAAATCAAAGGAGACCAAGAATATGAATGCAGTAATGTTTCAGATGCATCAATTTGCAGAAAGTTCAGAATCATAGCTCTACCACCTCAAGCCACATACCCCCTACTTTCCCGGTTGAATTGGGAAACTATAAGTTTAAGTAAATTGGAAGCAGAGTGCAATGCATCCCCAAAGCTCAACAGCAAAACCTAGACACTTAGAACAGTACTTTCCAATCTGAGGGCTAATAATCTCTGAAGGAGGTGAGGAGTGTTGTGGTGGTTTGAAAAGCTTACCGTAAGCTGATTCAAGATGGAGTAGTAGATAAATGCTGTGCTTACCTTGTCCCATGACCACATTAAAATTACAACTAAATTATAGAATATCAACCTGGAGAACATCTGAATTCTAGCTGAATAGAAGTTTTATAACTAATGATATAAAGAAGAAACCACATTGACACTGGTAGGAGGGGTAGAGGGGCAGGGTGGGCTGGGCCCACACTTGCATGTGGCATTTGAGAATTAGGAAGGACATCTCGGCAGTGGAGTTCCCTCCTGGAGGATCAAGGGATCCAAGCCCCACACCAGGCACCCCAGCCTGGAGAACCAGTGCCAGGAAGAGGAGTCCTCACATTCAGCTGTGAAAAACAGTAGTGATTCCAACCGCTGGGGTGGGATGGAAGGCTGCGGGTAACCCAGATGTCCTTTTAAAGGGCTCGTGCACAGATTCACTTACTTGCATGCACTTTCACCACTTTTGTTCAACACAGTATTGGACGTCTTAGCTACAGTAATCAAGAAAAAAAAAAAAGGAAATGAAAGGCATCCAAATGGGAAAGGAAGAAGTAAACTGTCATTCTTTGCAGATGATATGATACTATATATACAGAACCCAAGAGATTCCACCAAAAAACTTAGAACTGATAAATGAATTCAGTAAAGTAGCAGGATAAAAAACTAGTATTCAGAAATTGGCTGCATTTTATACACCAATAATGAACTGTCAGAAGAAGAAATTAAGAAAACAATCCCATTTACAATTGCATAAAAAATATGCAGGGATAAATTTAATCAAGGAAGTAAAAGACATACACTGAGAAAGTTATAAGACATTGAAGAGAGAAATTGAAGATACAAAGAAATGGAAGCATATACTATGCTTATGAATTAACATTGTTAAAATATTCATACTACCCAAAAGAACGTGTAGATTCAATGCAATCTCTATCAAAATACCAATGGCATATTTCACAGAACAGGAACAAATAATCTTAAAATTTATATGGAGCCATAAAAGATCCCAAATAGCCACGGCACTCTTGAGGAAGAAGAACGAAATTGGAGGTATCACGCTACCTGATATCAAACAATAGTACAAGGCTACAGTAATCAAGACAGCATGTTATTGGCATACAAACAGACACACAGATCAATGGAACATAATAGAAAGCCCAGAAATAAACCCACACCTATATTGTCATTTTTACCTATTACAAATAGGCAGAAACATATAGTGTGGTAAAAACAGCCTATCAATAAATGGTGTTGAGAAAACTGGACAGATACATGCAAAAAACAAACAAACAAAAATCAAAAATAAAGAAAGAAAAGAAACTGGACCACCTTCTTACATGACATACAACAATAAACTCAAAATGGATTAAAGACTTACATGTAAGCCCCCAAACCATTACAATCCCAGAAGAAAACATAGGCAGTAAACTCTCTGACATTGCTCTTAATGACATTTTTTTCTGATCTATTTCCTCAGGCAAGGTAAACAAAAGAAAAAAAATGGCACTATATCAAATTAAATAGTTTTTGCACAACAAAGGAAATCATCAACAACATGAAAAGACAATCTACTGAATTGGACATTTGCCAATGTTACATCTGATAAGTAGTTAATATTGAAAATTTATTAAAAAGTCATACAACTCAACACCAAAAAAACAAATAATCTAATTAAAAATTAGGCAGATGAACTGAATAGATATTTCTCCAAAGAGAACATACACATGGCTAATAGACATTTGAAAAGGTGCTCAATACACTAATCACCAGGGAAATGCAAATTAAAACCATGTAATCTACAGCATAGGGAATATAGTCAATAATATTGTGATAGTGGAGTATGATGTCAGATGGTTGCTGGACTTATCATAGTGATCACTTCTATAGGTATATAAGTGTTGAATAACTATGGTGTACACCTGAAACTAATATAATATTGTATGTTAGCTATATTTTAATAAAAACTAAAATGAAAAAAACAAAACCACAATGAGATACCACCGCACACCTGTCAGGATGACTATCATCAATAAAACAAGAAACAAAAAGTGTTGGTGAGGATGTGGAGAAAAGGTAACCCTCGTGCACTGTTGGTGAGACTGCAAATTGGTGCAGCCACTATGGGAAAACTTTTGGAGGTTCTCCAAAAAATTAAAAATAGAACTACCTCATGACCCAGCAATTCCACTTCTGGGTATTTATCTGAAGAAATTCAAACACTAATTTGAAAAAAATCTATGCGCCCCTATGTTCATTACAGCACTACTTACAATAGCCAATATATAGAAACAACATGTGTCCTGTCCTTTAATAGATGATTGGATAAAGAAGAGGTGGTACATATATACAATGGAATATTACTCAGTCATAAAATAAATGAAATCTTACCATTTACAACAACATGGGTGGAACTAGAGGATATTATGCTAAGTGAAATAAGTCAGACTGAGAAAGGCAAATACCATATGATCTCACTTATATGTAGAATCTAAAGAATAAAATAAACAAACAAAACAGAAACAGGCTCTTAGATACAAAGAACAAACTGATGGTTGCCAGAAGGGAAGTTGGGTGGGGAGCTGGGTGAAAAACATAAAGGGATAAAAAAACAAAAACTGGTAGTTACAAAATAGTCACAGGAATGTAAAGTACAGCACAGAGAAAATGGTCAACAATGTTGCAACAATTATATATAGTGCCAGGAGGATAGTAGGGGATTCATTGCATAAATTATGTAAATGTCTAACCACTATGCTGTACACCTGAAAGTAATATAAAATAATACTGAATGTCAACTGTAATAAAAAAAATAAGTAGATAATTATAAAACCCAATTGTCCTTAAAAAAAAAAGATTTTTCCATTTGGACTACGGAGGTTTTGGTGGGGATTCTTCAAGATGTTAGAAAATTCAGATGACTTGTAACAAATAAACTCATATTTTCTAAAAAAAAAAAAGGAAAAGATTACTGTTATAACAATAGTGATTTAGTAATGCTGATTTATTTTTATTTTCTGTATTTACTTTCTCTTTATGCCAGATGACAATAATTTTCCATTTTCTGATTATAGAAATAGCCACAAACTCTTCCTCCATGAAGAAGTGGAGTCTGTTTTTCCTTCCCTTTTATCTAGGCTTGGCCTTGTGATTTGTTTGGCCAGTTAGACATTGGCAAATGTGTGCTTGGGGCATGCCGATTTTTGGAACCCTGAGCTGACTGTGAGGGATGGTCACACTGAGTAGAGAGAAGCTATTCAGTCTGAGCCTCTCCTAGACTAGTTCTAATGAGCCTGCCAACCGTGGAACATGTACTTGGGGCCACACTAGGCTGCACTTCCACAAAGTCATCACTGGCCTGATCCTTAGTCCTCCCACTTCCTGCCTTAAACACTTATATGACACCTGGACCCTCAGTGGCTCGCATAAAGGAACATTCAGCAAAATTGCTGCAATGCTGGCACTTGTATCACTGAATCAATGTCAACAACAAATACCTCTGTACTTCCAAGGAAAATCAATTCCTATTCAAGCTACTGCCATTAGGCATTGTTGCCCAACTTGCCCCGTTAACATAATCCTAAGTAATACCAAAGGTACTCAGTATATATTTGTGGACTAACTGAATGAATGAATGAATGAATGAATGAATGAATCCAGATGTTTGACTGTACCAAGGCCAGATCACTTTCATTTCTATCCACTTAGTATAAATATTTGCAATGACTAAAGAATGATTTTTTTTGGGGGGGGCATTCAAATTCAGAAATTCAGGTGGCCTATAGATCATCCTGAGAGTTGCTTTTTGTCTCATGTGTGTCTCTCTACTTTGCATGCACAATCGTACCATCCTTCACAACACACCAGATGCAGAAGACACGGAACTGGCATAGCTGTATGTAAATTAGGCATTTCCTGGATCACTTCAGTGTCATTGGTAATGTTGAGTTTTCTTAATTACAATCCAGATATGCTCACAATGGAGTAATACTAACTGTTATGGTCTAGAGAAGCTAAATTCAATTTTACTAAACTATTAAGATTCATTTGGATGTCTCATACTATTTGGGCAAGTAGAGAAGAGCATATAATAATTGCTCTCATGGCGAAGTGTTTTCTGAGGCTTGCTGTAGCACAAGAAAGAAATTTGGAGAGGACTGAAAATCAGCCATTAAAAGAAAAAGGGAAAAAGAGCAAATAAAAGGCTTTTAATATTTTTTTATTGTTGATTTAATATTATTTCCTGTCCTACATGTGCAGGCTTGAAATCTGTTTCTACCTGAATATGAGCCTTGAGGAAAGAGTCTGAAAATCTTTTTTCTTCAAAGATTTTTTATTGGGGAGCTGGGGAAGGGGAACCATGTTGGGGAATTGGGGAGGGGGAACAGCCAAGTTGTTGTCCTTCAATCTTAGTTGTGGAGGGGCGCAGCTAGCTCAGCTACAAGTCCAGCCACCATCTGGCCACCAATGCTCACTGCCACTCAGCTCAAGGTGCCATGTTTAATCTTAGTTGCGGGTGGGCATAGCCCACCATCCCATGTGGGAGTTGAACCAGCAACCTTGTTGCTAGGAGCTCATGCTCTCACCAGCAGAGCCATCCTGCCACCTGTTGGCAGCTCAGCGGCAGCTCAGTTTGGGCACAGCTCACTGGCCCATGTGGGAATCTAACTGGCAATCCTGTTGCTCAGAGTTTGAGCTCTTAACCAACTGAGCCACTTAACCAGCCCATGAAAATGTTTTTGAATTGATAATGTTTAGGGAGAAGACAGGTCTGAAGAAATTATTTTTTCTTATATTCTGAGTTTTTAAGTTGGCTCTGGCCCAAGTACCAAGCTCAAAACCATTTTCATTTCACTTTCTGAGATGACAACTTTTCTCAAAGAAAAAACAATTACCAGTGCAACATGACTTAACATGAAATTCTGAGTAAAGGCATACTGTTTTGTATTATAGGATTTTGTTGGGTCATAAGAACCCCTTTCTACAAAAAGAAATATATCAAAATTACTTCCTTTCAATTATGAATCTTATTATGCAACTTTTCTTGAATAATGTCCCCCTAGATTCAGAGAGGTAAATCATATATAGTATGTAGGTCCATGATACACACACATCCTAATATCAATTCATTTCTGAGGTATCATGCTCTGCAAAGTAGTTGATACAAAATGATGAGCTAATAATCAGTCATCTTCTGTTGAGCCCCTTCCTACAACTGTAGTTTAGACCAAGAAGCTCCACTTCAGGAAACATATAGACACACATGTATCAACTCATTATTTGTGAGTGGAAGAATTGATACTAAAAAATTAAATTTAGTCTTATCATTGATATTAATTACTAACATTGTTGCCAAGAAGCAAGCTTTATGGATGAATAAAAATTAATATGAAACCAGTGTTGTTCTTGTCTGTTTTTTGGCCTCCCAATGATAATTCCACCTTTTCCTCCTTATAGTGATGATTGGGTTTACCTTTTGAGAAACAATCTTCTTTCAATTCATGTGGTCATGTGACCTAGTCCTGACTTCTTTGCATATTTCTACCCCTTTGCTTCAGTGATTGGTTCAGGTGTGAATAAAAGTAGCCAATGAGTTTGTTCTAGGACTTTAATTGTCTCTTTTGGGTAAAGGAAGCTTTCTTTTCCATGAGATTGCTAAACCGATAAATAATAAATGTGAAGTGTGCAGGACTCCCAAACTGGACAAGCTTGAGAATAAAGAGCACAGGAAATCACTGCCAAGAGATGGTGACCAAGAGACCAAGCCTTGAGCTCTGCTTGATAGCCTGAGTCCAGGTATAATTGAAGCTAACTTGATACTTTTCAGTAGGAAGCCCCTAAATTTCCCGTTTTGCTTATGTCAATTTGAATGGTGTCTCTATAACTGAAAAATGGAAATAATCCAGATTAATATAATTAATACATGGTTTTGATGCAGATAGAGGTATCACTGTGAGCTTTGTTTAAAAGCTTATCATCTGAAATAAATTGACAACAACCTATCACACATACCTACACAGACATATACCTATTACATGAATTCCTTGAGTAGCAAATCATTAAAGTGTTATTGTTAAGAGTGAAATCTCTGGAGTTAGGTTCCCTTGCTTCAAATCCTGGCTTTGCTGTATGATCTTAGGAAAAGCATTAACTACTTTCTAATCTCTTAGATGGGGCTAATAATAGGACCTAGTTTAAAGGATTATAGAATTGAAGGGATTAATACACACAAAGCCCCAGACCAATGTCTGGTACAAAGGAAGTGCTCAAAAACCTTAATTATTGTTATGATTATACAAGGAAACATCAGCTGACCTCACCCAGATACAATTCCATAAAGCATAAATGTATTTCTCTTCCGGTACTATGTTGGGGCTAAAGACAAACAATGAATTTCAGTCGATGCCCTTAAGGTATAGTATAATTTAATTGCAATCAATGTGGTCAGTGCAATGATAAAATGAATACTTTGAAATCATAACATCTATGGAGTACTTACTGTGGGCTGGGCACTGTGCTCAATGAATTGCATTGATTCTAAATTTTAATCCTTATAATGGTCCTAGGATGTAAGCACTATTGTCATCCCATTTTAGAGAGGAGGAAATTAAAGCAAAGGAAGGCTATATAACTTGCTTATGCTCACACACCTAGTGAGGGGCAGACTTGTGAATCAGTCAAAGCAACCATCTCCAGAGCTGATTAGAAGATGGAAAAATGATGTCTAAGATAAGTGCTGAAGGACGAAGTCATTTGCAAAGTAAGCAAAATAGAGATGGGTAATCTCAATGGAGGTAAAGCTATGTGAACAACCCAGAGGTGTGAGCTAGAATGCTGTATGCTGGGAATTATTAGTGCTCAGCACTTCTGGAGCAAAGGTGCATGAGTATTTGTGAGTGAGTGAGGGCAGGCGAGGCTGGGTATATTTTAGGTACTGTGGAATTTGATCACAGTCTTCTTAGTTAACTAGGCTTTACACAAATGCAATTGTTGTGGCAAGTCAAAGATGCTATGAGGATGACGGAAACAAGTACTTTTGATCCAAAGCAAGTTCTCTTTCATCTCAGGTGATACTGTATCTCCATCAGATGAACTTCCCCTCTGTCAGATGAATCCCCACCACGATTCTGCATTTAAAAAGTGCAGTTTATTTTTTCTTTTACTTCCGTAGCCCGCGGGGATGTATCAGTAAAAATATTGCTCAGGGTGATATCTGCAAATTTAGACCCTATACTTTCTTCTATGAGTTTTATGATCTCAGGTCTTATATTTAAGTCTTTAATCCATTTTGAGTTTGTCCTTGTAAGTGGCATAAGGAGGTGGTCCAGTTTCATTTTTTTGCATGTGTCAGTCCAATTTTCCCAGCACCATTTATTAAATAGGCTATCCTTACCCCATTGTAACTTCTTGCTTCCTTTGTCATACACTAACTGCCCATATAAGCCTGGATTTACTTCTGGGCTTTCTATTCTGTTCCATTGATCTATATGCCTATTTTTATGCCAATACCATATTGTTTT
>NW_017731684.1:754646-805455 GCF_001890085.2 Hipposideros armiger | reverse complement strand
ATAGATGGGGGGAGGGGGGTTGTTACCTGGTGAGGGTGAAAATGGGTAACTATTGTATTGTTCTGTACACCTGAAACTAACAATAAAAAAAATTATACTGAATTTCTATTATATCACAAAATAATTAACTCTTCAATTTCTATATATTCTGCAATCAAGTTAATAAATTACACTATCTTTAATTATCACCTTAAAAAATAAATAAAAAGTGCAGTTTAGTAGATGGTGCTGGGGATGAATTAATTCATTTTGCAGAAGCAAGCAGTCTGTCCTTACTGAGTATTTCCTTCAGTTCAGATCTCCATCAGAGGCAGCCTGAGGGATGCTTGCTCAGCAATTGCATCACTTCTCCGATTTCAGGCCCCTTGGCTACAGGACTGTGCAGCTTTCCCTGCACCCAGGCTGCAAACCCAATTGGGGATTCCTGTTTATAAACAGGAGCCAGGGCAGAAGAAACTGCAAAAGGCCACGATCCAAATGAAGAGCTCCATAGGATGTCACTTATAGGAATTGTTTCTTTTACGTCAATGAAATTATATGAAAAGGAAACTTTATTTTCTTGCTATAAATGGAAAACTGCTATCATTTGCTTTAAGGAAAATATAAAAATAAATACAACAATAACAGCAAGAAAGCAAGGTTACTTAATCTAGTTATATACTATCATCTTTTAAACGTGAAGTGCTCTGTTTTAAAAAATGGGTGATGAGCAAATTTTAGAGAGGTGTTAAAGACATAATAGTACCAAACTGAGCCTCCTCCTTAAATATCTCAGACCAGCTAAAGGAAATTGAAGAAGAGGCAGTTATTTACGCTGTACTTCATTGCTATTTAGTGCCTCATCTGTTATTTATCATCAGTCGTGTGACCCCTACACACTGAACACAATGAACTAATCTCTCTTTTTTACTGTCTTTTCTAGTAGCAGAAGGGAAAAAGAACTGGTGCTTTTCTTAGATGTTACACAATATCTTGATTGCTTTTAATCCAAGTCCACTTTTATTTAGGTTGAATAACTAAACACATTCATAAATAAATGAAACTGTAAAACATGAATGAGCTGCAACATAAGTAGCTTAAGTTTTTCAGCTGGCATTCACATTAAAAAAAATTGTTTAAACCAAGGCTAACATTTCTTGAAGGACAGCTTGGCTCAGTTTCAGCCAGGTCTCCATGACAAAAAGCACCAGAGTGAGAAGTCATCTTTGTGGTATTTTAAGGCACGCTGAATTTGGAAGACAGCTTCCGGTCCCTGAATGTCTGGGGAAAAAAAATATTAAGCATTTGAGTTTTTTCAGTGATGACCAATAAAAGATGATAGCTAAATTCAGCCCTAAATTTCATTAAGATGGGTTAAGTGACCTCCAACATTCTTTAAAAGGCTGATGGCCTTGAATGCTTAGGATTCTGAGGGAACCGAATTTTGAAGATGAAATAGTATGTTGCTGTAAAGATGCACAGAGGTACTGCCTCACATGAACAGAGACCACACTGTATCTGTTTTTTTTTTTTATCGAAATGAATAATATGAATTGCGTTTTGAAAACTGGCCAGTGTAGCCTGTAAACAATGCTTGATTTCAACACATCTGAAACTCCCTAGGCTACTATAATACAGTTCACGCTACTCTCAAAGGGGGTGCTAGTTTCAAGAGTAGCTCATGTCTACAGTTTAAGAGGTTTAATAAGGAAAAAAAAATATCAATCAAAGAGAAGGGAATGACATTTGTTGAATCAATCTTAATGCTTCATCTAATAATAACCCTGGGAAGGTTATTATTATCCACATTTTATAGATAAGGAAAGTAAGGTTCGGATTTTACATAGTTAGCCCAAGTTAATGAATGACAGAGTTAGGATAAAAACTCAAGCTTTTTTTTTTTAGCTGAGCCATCCTGCCACCTGTTGGCAGCTCAGCTTGGGCCGGGAATCGAACCACTGTTGCTCAGAGCTCACACTCTTGAGCAAGCTCTTAACCAACTGAGCCACTCAGCCGGCCCTAAAAACTTAAGCTTTTTTAAGCCCCAAATTTTGATGTATTTCTTATTCCACAATCCCTATTGGAATCCAAGGTTTGGTGACACCAACATCAATTTGTAACATAGCTATTGTTTCTACATACCGAGCATCTACTTACCTGTCTTTTGGCAATAATACTTTAATTTTCCTTTGGGGAACAAGGGGTCACGCAATGTTAGTCAGATGCTTCAGGTGGAGCTGACCCCAGTTCTTGGAAACAGATGGCACATGACCAGATTTGTCCAATCACATTCCTCCATCTCCATGTAGATTAAAGATTGCTACAAAAAATTAGCTACTCCTCTCCTTGAGTAGTAAAGTATCATTTCCCTCACGCTAAACCTGGGATGGCCTTAGTAACTTGCTTGACCAATAGGACACAGCGGAAGTGACATTCTAGGATTTCTTAGGGTAGGTCCTAAAAAGCCTGCAGTTCCCACCCAAGCACTTTGGAGCCCTCTTTCTGGGAGTCCTGAACCATCTTGTCAGAAGACCACCACATGGCCTTCAGTCGATCCATATGAAGATGATTGCAGGGGTGTGTCTGTACTTCTGTTAGTGGGCAAAGAAAACTGCAGAGAGCTAATGATACTCATATCTAATTTTTTTAGAGGACATTTGCTTAAGCTGGCTACTTATTCTTCATGTTGATAAAGCAGTCTCTACTTTTAAAAGTTAATGAATGATGCTTTTTAAAGAATAACTTTTCTAGAAGTGCCTCAGTTCTATGCTGTGGGAAATAAATCTAAGCCCGCTAAATGCTGGAACAAACAGAATGAAGTTTGTAAGCAATCGAAAGGCCTGGTGCTGACACACTGCTCTGTGGCTGCTCGTGAAGTGCTGAGAACTTTAACTGTAAACTTAAATGTGGAATCGGTGAGGCCTAGGTTTATGTAACTTTAAGTTATGCAGCTTCTGTAAACTTGGTGTCCTCTTTCATCAAGTGGGGATAATCATAGTGTTCCCACCTCAGAGTTACTGAGATTATATATTATCAGTTAATATAGAAGGAACTTGGAAGAGGGCCTGTCACATAAATGCCATGTATTTTATTGATATACTCACCATCATCACTTATATTGCTTAGAACCACTCCTGGTACATAACAAGTGCTCAATTAAATATTTGATATCACTTGTATTATCTACTATAATTCTAAAATGATATAGTTGGTTTTAATTTGAACAAGTAAACTATATTGAGAATGATAATAAAGACAGACAAGTGATTTCAGTATATTATTTATTGTAATTAAGGCTACCAGGAAAAAGTTAAAAGATTATAAGTTTGGTGAATATTAATCTGTATTTAACAAGTAGTCTGCATTTGACAAGTAGTATTCTTCTAAAATTTAAAAGTATATACTTATTTTTAACCAAATTATTCTTAATATTTAGAGAAAGAGATTCCTTAGAATCATAGTTCAGCATGAAAATCTCATGATATTTACCCAGCTCACACCCTATTGACTCTTCAATTAATTTAGGTTTTATTGTTCTGATAAGAGAAGTGGTTACTTTTTCTAGTGTATTTCTAACCAAGCTCTAGAAGAAATATGTTATTTCAACTTGTCTGCTAGTAGAAATATATGACTAGAAATCTACTGAAGCTATGAAAATAATTATGCTAATAACATGTATGGCAACTGCATTTGCTAATAGTATTATTAGCACATTTGTTTTCATACCTTTTACTTCATGTTTAAATTCATCATATCAAGAGGCTGAGCCTTATTTCCATACTTATTGCTATTCAGGTATTTATACTATATATCTATTTAAAAAATAGCAATGAGTGTAACCTTGAATGTGCAAAGCAAATGAGATACGATTGCAAAAGATCTAATGAGATATTTTTCCCTTTCAGGGGCAAGGAAATAGCTAGCAGAATGGAGAGATGTATTTGCATTTGATTCTTCTTAATATATGCTCTGAAAAATCAATACAGTAAACACCTGACCTTCCTCTTGTTCTTCTGAATAAGCAAGAACAGACTGAAATCAAAAGGTATAAAATGTTAAGGACTGTAATGAGGTGGTTCATATCACAGAGCAAACTTTTAACTTATATTTACCTGATAACCAAAGAAGAATAACAACTTGCCTGTTTCTTTCTGCTACTTTTTGGTAGAGCCCAATAAATCTGTCACCTTGTTGCATTTAAATTTTTCTATTATTCATTTTCCCCTTTGCTTTGCAAAGTGATACAGTAAAAAGAGCATTGAACTGGGAATCAAAATTTCCCAATATAAATCTGCACTGTGTTGTTAATTAGCTGTATCACCTGCTTTGACTTCACTTTTTTGAGTCTCAGTTTCTTTATCCTAAGAAGTATGTGAACTCTAAATTTTAGATGCAATACAAAATTTGGTAATATTTTATGAAAAATTAGGAGCATAGATGGCTGAGCCTTATGCCCTGTGACATGCAACTGGAAATGTTATGTTGTACACCGTCAACCAGTGGCTCTCTGGGTTTGCAAGGATGCAAACAGCTGGTCAGGAGACAGGAAGATTTAGCTGTGTTTCCTAAAGCCTGAGATGGTATGACTGGGCCAGAATTCTCACTTCAGAAAACTCCACTTTCTGAGTGGAAGGAAAAATATCAAAGAAGGCTATGTATATCTGTGTGTGTGTGTGTGTGTGTGTGTGTGTGTGTGTGTGTGCGCGCGCGCGCACGTGCACGCACGCCCTCAATCACTTCCTCGCCTGAAAGCCTACGAGTACCAGGGAAAGTGCTAAGCATTGGGGATACAAGGATGCCCAAAGCACTGCCTGTTGTTTTTTCTTGAGTTGCTCAGAGCCTTGTAGGAGTAACAATCTAGTTAATGAATAATTGTGGTTTAGTATAATAAGTCCTATCACAGACACTAAAGCAGCACAAGCGAGAGGCACCATACTCTGACTTGGAGGGTGATTTAGGAAGGTTTGTGTTAGGAGACAGTAAAGCAAAGCAGGATTGGAAAGAGCACTGGTGGCAGAGAGACCAATCTTGGCAAATGGCTGAACATGAGAGGAAGAATGGCGCAGCGATATGGGGAAAGATCATTAAGAATCATATAAGGCACAATAATGACATTGGATTTTATTCTGAGATAATGGGGACTCAAAGTTACATAGAACATGGGTCTTTTCTACCTTGAGTCCAGAAATGGCATACACTAGTTGTACTAGCCCTCTGGAGCCAGGTGCCTCAGCAGAATGGGTCCATTTTATTCTTTCTTTCAAGATCCTGTTTCTCTTTGTGGAAGATCTTCTGCCTCCCATGTGGTGTCCACAACTGGGGACCTTCCTATGCTTTTCCTTGTGTAGTTTTTTGTCATTCTCTGAAGATGATTGAACCAATAAATTATTTTCATGTGCTAATGATTGATAATAATTAGATGCATTACCTTTTCAAGGGGTTTTGTTTTTCAAAAACAATTAGGATTATAACAGTGATTTTTTTTAAAAAAACATGTCTCTCATTTTTCATGGTATCTACTAGTCCTTGATCATAAGCTTATATAATTTTTACATGATTAAAATTAAAATTCAGATAATAATTGGAGTGCTTTTTTGGTTTCCATAAAACTCGGAATATATTCACTTTGTTTTAATAATGGCTTAACCTAGTGGAAGAGTGGAATGTGGAATTTCATGAGACAAGGCTTCAAGGGAGATACAGCTGTATAGGACCATGAAGGAAATCGGGCCAGTGTCCTTTAATTAAATCTGTAATGACCTTTCCCTCTACCTCTGTGAAGGATAGAATGGACATGAAATGGACTCTAGCAAGGCTACATATACTGATGACATCTCACTGATAAACGTGTGTGCTTTCTTTTCCTGGGACTATACAAACACAGGTTTTCCCCAGGGTCCTTTGGTAATTTGTTTGTGACAACTAAACACAAGAGTACATATAAAGCACCTTGCACTGCACCTGACACATAGCAGGCACTCAATAAATATTAGTTCTCTTCTTTTACATAGAGATTTATAATGATACATTAACATCTAGAGACCTATGTGAGAGAGATTAGGAGGTTTAACTCTTGGATCAGACAGACCAGAGTTGATTTTTGGTCTCACCTGCTGATCCTCAAGCATACACACCATGCTCCTATCTTCAGGCCTCTGCCCTTGCACTTTTTGTTTTCTCTCATCTCTTCTCTTATGCTTTTGCTTGGTCAGCTCTCCCATCTCTTAGTAGTTGCTCAACTCTCACTTGCTCCATGAGCCCTATCTGTATTATTTTATTTAATATTATTACTTACCTCCCTTTCCCCAGTATTCTGGATCCAACATAACCTACTTTATATTTTCATGTATTCATAATTTCTAAATTTAATATATATTATTACCAGTGTTGATTTTTTTTTAGTCTGATTCCCCCCATTGGAATGTAAGATTTTCAAGTGCATAGATCTTTTCTGTTTTATTCATGCATGTATCTTGGATGTTTAGGTCTGTTTCTGACACAGACAAACAAAAATATTTTTGAAAGCTATGAAAATTAAAACAGATAATGAAGAGCTTGATACCCAGTAAGAGCTCAAACAATGTTATAAAATAAATAAAGGAAAACACATGGTGTCTTTGTGGACAATTTGGACTTTTCCATCAGAGGTTTGAAGCCCTAAAACCTTGTGTGGCTGTATTTTGCATAAGTAAGTAATTAAGACTAAATGAGGCCATAAGGGTGAGGCCCTGATCTGATAGAATTAGTGTCCTTATAAGACATGCCAATACCAATCAAAGCTCAACTATAACAGGAGGGCACACACAACCCACACAAGGGACAACTCTGAAACACCTATAGTAAGTGATCAGGAGACCATGCTAAGGCCCACAGGGCACCTACTACATAAGGTCACCTGGACAAGACAGTGAGACATAGCAGATCTACCTAGTGCATAGAAATGAACACAGGGACAGTCAAAATGAGGAGAAGAAATATATCTAAAATGAAAGAACAGGAGAAAGCTCCAGAAAAAAGAATTAAATGAAATGGAGACAAGCAACCTACCAGATACAGAGTTCAAAACAATGGTTATAAGGAGGCACAAAGAACTTAGTGAGAACTTCAACAAAGAGATAGCAAGCATAAAAAAGGATATAGAGGATGGCTGAGTGGTTCAGTTGGTTAAGAGTTAGCTTAAGAGCATGAGCTCTGAGCAACAGGGCCACTGGTTCAATTCCCTCATGGGCCAGTGACTCTGCCCACTAGCTGAGCTGCTGCTGAGCTGCCAACAGGTGGCAGGATGGCTCAGCTGGTGAGAGCACATGCTACTAACAAAACTGCCTGTTCAATGGTAGGCTATGCCCCCCTGCAATTAAGACTGAACTCGGCACCTTGAGCTGAGCTGCCACCCAGATGGCTCAGTGGGTAAAGCATGCACTCTTAATACAAGGCTGCTGGTTCAACTCCTGCATAGGATGGTGACTATGCCCACTTGCAACTAAGATTGTAACACAGCACCTTGAGCTTAGAGGCCACGAGCTGCTGCTGGGCAGCCAGATGGTGATCGGTGTCCTCCACAACTAAGATTGAAGAACAACAACTTGGCTTGTCCCCCTCCCCAATTCTCCAACACTGTTCCCCTCTTAAATTCCTCAATCAAAAAAAAAAGGACATAGAAACCGAAAAAGAACCAGCCAGAAGTGAAGACTACAATATCCAAAATGAAGAATGCACTAGAAGGAATCACCAGCAGACTAGATGAAGCAGAGGATCAAATCAATGATTTGGAAGATAAGGTAGCAGAAAACACTCAATTGGAACAGCAAAAAAAAAAAAAGAATCTGAAAAAAGATTAAAAAAAATAAGGAGAGTTTAGGAGACCTCTGGAACAACATCAAACATAACAACATTTGCATCATAGGGATAGCAGAAGAAGAAGAGAGAAAGCAAAGGATTGAGAATCTATTTGAAGAAATAATGACTGAAAACTTTCCTAACCTGGCAAAGGAAATAGACATACAAGCCCAGGAAGCACAGAGAGTCCCAAAGAGGATGGACCCAAACAGGCCAACATTAGACAAAAAATAAAGTAAAATGACAAAGGTTAAAGACAAAGAGAGAATCCTAAAAGCAGCAATAGAAAAGCAACTACTAACTTATAAGGGAACTACCATAAGATTGTCAGCTGATTTCTCAACAGAAACTTTGAAGGTCAGAAGGGATTGGCACAAAATATTCAACGTGATGAAAAGCAAGGACCTAAAACCAAGGGTATTCTACCCAGCAAAGCTATCATTTAGAATCAAAGGACAGATAAAGAGCTTCCAAGACAAGAAAAATCTAGAAGAGTTCATCACCACCAAACCAGTATTACAAGGAATATTAGAAGAACTTCTTTAAGATGAAAAATAAAAATTAAAGTATGAACAATAAAATGGCAATAGTTGCATATCTATCAACAATTATACTCAATGTAAATGGATTAAATGCTCCAATCAAAAGACATAAGAGGGCTGAATAGATAAGAAAACAAGACTCTTACATATGCTTCCTACAAAAGACTAACTTCAGATTGAAAAACACACACAGATGCAAAGCAAAGGGATGGGAAAAGATATTTCATGAAAATGGAAACAAACAAACAAATAAAACCCCAGAAGCTGGGATAGCAATATTTATACCAGACAAAATAAACTTTGAAACAAAGGCTATAACCCAATGATCCCACTTCAGAGTATTTATCCGAAGAAGCCCAAATGCTACTTTGAGGGGACATGTGCGTCCATATATTCATTGCAGTATTGTTTACAATGGCCAAGATGTGGAGGCAGCCTGGCTGTCCCTCAATGGATGAAAGGATAAAGAGGAGGCAGTACATATACACAATGGAATATTGCTTGGCCATGGATGGGAATGGGTTCTTGTCATCTGTAGCTGCATGGATGGACCTGGAGGGTGTTGTGTTGAGTGGAGTGTCAGAGAAAGACAAATGCAATGTGATTTCACTTATATGTGGAATATAAAGAGCAAAACAAACAAAACAGAAAATCATAGATATAGAGAACATACTGACAGTAGCCAGGTAGGAGGAGGTTGTTGGTGAATGAATAGGGGAAGAGATTAAGAAGTACAAATTGGTTATTACACAGTAGTCATGGGGATGTAGGGTATAGAACAAGGAATATAGTCAATAATATTGTAATAACTATGCATAGTGTCAGATGGGTACTAGATTTGTTGGGGTGATAGATGGGAGCAGGTTGAGGGGCAAGGTGAAAAAAGTGAAGGGATTAAGAAGTACAAATTGGTAGTTACTAATAGTCATGGGGGTGTAAAGTATAGGGAATATAATCAATTATATGGTAATAACTATGTATAGCACTAGGTGGGTACTACACTAGTCACGGAGATCATTTTTAAAATTATATAATGTCTAACAATGATGCTGTACACCTGAAATTAATAGAAAATAATATTGAATGTGAACTGTATTTAAAAATTAAAAAGGTGGGGAAAGGGGAAGGGGAATATGAGGTTAAAGTTTCCAGGTATAAAACAAATAAATCATGGGGATGTAATGTACAGCATAGAAAATATAGTCAATAATATTGTGATAGCGTGGTATTGTGTCAGATGGTTGCTGAGCTTATCATGGTGATCACTTCTTTAGCTACGTAAATGTTGAATAACTATGGTATATACTGAAACTAATATTATATGTTTGCTATATTTTCATAAAAATCTTTAAAAACTTTTTCTTCAAAGAGTACTATGATTGGTTATCAATGTCTGCTATGGGATACAAGGTAGAATGGCAGCATGAGAGCTATGGGTTTGCCATGCATAGCCTAGAACTTCAAATATCCAAGATCCTTCCTGGATCACAGGCCTCTCATGAGGCCATAAAAAAACACCCTGTAGCCCACAAAAACAATGTAGAGTACTTTGTTGCCATAGGAATACATGTTTCTGATTAATTCACAATATGGCTGATTTGGGGAAGGATTCAAATGAAATGAATGGGTATATTTTAGTCATTTCACAAGGAAGGACATTTTCAGAATATTTCATCTGGCAAATTCACTGAAATGGCCATTCTTAGGTACTAAGTTAGAGCAACCTGAAAAATTAACTTCTGTGAAAAATATTTTAAAATATATAACATTTTCTCAATGTAAGAACAGTTATTTCACCCTGAATTATTGGGCACTAATGAACCAATCAGGAACCAATCAGACCACAACAAAGCACAGACCAATGGAGCTCAGTATTGCCCAGATTATGCCCACATAGTGTATACACCAGCTCTCAGATATTGGAAACTACCCTGGAGTGTAAACTGGTAAAGCACATTTGCTATATGTGTGGTGTGTGTGGGACATACCCTATGGTAACTGCTAATGATTCCCATTCTTGTACAGTCCTCTGTGGGCAGGATTGTGATTTGGTTTTAAGAAGTATAACATGGCAAAGGGATGGAGATGCTACTCTCGTGATTATGTCTCTGCAGATAGACTGGAGAAATGGATTCTCCTGCTGGTCTTGAAGAAGCAAGCCAGCTGGTTGTGAACGGCCTGTGGAGAGGGCCATGTGGTAGGGAACTGCAAGCACCCTCAGGACCTGAGAATGGCGTCCATCTGGCTTCCAGCAACAGGCTAGAGGGTCCTCTGTTAGACAGCTGCAAGGAAAGGAGTTCTGCCAGCAGCAGGAACTCTGCCAGCAGCCTGAATAAGCTTGAAAGTGGATTCTTCCCTAGTAGAGACTCCAGATGAGAAGACAGCCCGGCTGGCACTTTGCCACCTGGTAAGATACTGAGCAGAGGACCCAGCAAAGTCATGCCTGAACTCTGGATACAAAAACTTTGAGTAACAAATGTGTGTTAAGTTGCTAGATTTGTGTAATTCATTACACAGAAATAGAAAATAATATAAGGTGAGAGAGAGGAATTTAAAATGTGATCTCTGAATGGAATAATGTAATTATAAGGTTATAGCCATTCTCAAAACGTCAACAAGTGTGAGACAACCTGTTAGAGGACAAAAGCAAAAACATTGGAAGAATACAGCTGTGTCATGTATGACTATTTCCTGGACAGTGGTTCCTAACATTTTGGGTTTGCTGAACATGCTTAAATGCTAGAAATTTTGCTTGAACCCTTGAAAGGATTAAACTGTCTGTGTCTGCAGTTATCTCATTATACACTCTGGCATCCTCCAAAACCCTGTCAACTGTTTAGCAGAACCATTTGCTGCCTTGTCTCTGCTCTTATATATGTAGGAGCTAGCTCTCCCATCCCAGTAAATGTACTTTGGCCTTTGGTGTCTGCATAACAAATGCAATACTTCTTGCCTTTTACTTGCATCCAGATGTGCTCTGTTTTTATTCCACAAAACCCCCTAATTTTATAAGCTGACAGCCTTTTTTTGTAACTGCTGTTTTTGAGCAGATATCCTCAGTTTTAGCAGGGGTCATTTTTATTGCTTGATCATATTTTGATCTTTGTATAGCATAGCACAAGGTCGAAACAACTATCCCTTGCTACCCTTGGAGAAACTTTTACTTTTAAATGGCTATTGATAGGCTTGTTGATGCAGATGGGGGACATTTTAAAACCTATTAGTTTAAATATTAAGGAGTTGGATGGCAAGTTTTCAGTAAAAGGCTAAAAAAATGGTTGATAACCACAAGTCAGATTTTAGAGGATTTCCTTTTCCTTTTAGAGACTGAATCAGATGTGAGGGCACTTGACATATGGTGACATGACAGGGACAGTTGCAGGGCTCTTGTGACTCTGCTCTTGTGTGGACCAGGTGAAACTAATCAAGTCAGCCGAAAGCCCCAGGGGCATCACTCTGGGAATGATGTGGGTGTCATGCCTGGGTTCTGGTTAAAACCCTAATTAAGATGCTCCAGGAATGCACCGTGAGCCCGGGATGTCCCTCACGCTGCCAAGCCAGGTCAGATGCGTACCTCCTGCTTTGAGAACAATTTATGCTGAGAGCAACTCAGGTTAGGGTGGCAGTGAAGGAGCCTCGCTGATGTCAAAACAAAGGCCTAGCTAGCAGTTCAGCTCTCTCTAGCTCGAAGTGTGTTTGTATAGGAAAAAGCCTTACAGAAAAAAATGCCTATGGCAGACTAGGGGGATATGCAAATTCCATGGCTAGAAAGGCTTTTGCTTTTCATTTGGTTGTACATAAGTGAGACTAAAATGTGGTTATTCAACTTTTCCTCATTCCTCCACCACAGGTTTATATATATATATATATATATATATATATATATATATATATCCCTTCAAATAGGAAAGCAGTCAATTAAGTATGTACTAAATTTCAGTTTGCTGTACATTGGATTCACTTTTTTCTGTGATTATCAAATTTACTCAGGCTATATGATGCTGATAGTATAATGATACTGATGGTGAGCATGACTGTCATTGTCATGAAGTTCGTTATTGACATCATCATCAACTACCATATTTCCCCACATATAAGATGCACCTTAATTTGGGGCCCCAAATTTGAAAAAAAAAGTATTACATAAAGTTATTGAAGTCAAGTTTTATTCATCATAAAATTCATACAACCCCTCATCACTGTCAAAAAATCTACAAACAGTGTATAAGACGAACCCAGTTTTTAGACCCCAAATTTTTTGAAAAAGGGTGCATCTTATACATGGGGAAATATGGTACTTACTTAATCATTCTAGCAGCATCGAGCATTTAGTCCAGATACAAAAATAAACCCATCAAAAGTATGTATTGTTAGAATATGATACTTCTTTCTGGAGAAATGGACACATCTTAGCTTTTTGCCAGAAAATTCACCCTACCAGAAATTATTCTTGGAATAATTAAAAAAAATTATTAAGGTAAAATTCACATAATTAAAACACACCATGTTAGCCATTTTAAAGTATAGAATTTAGTGGGTTTTAGAGCATTCACAATGCATTTTTTATCACCGCTATCTAGTTCCAGAACATTTTCATGATCCCCAAAGTAAACTGTACCAATTAAGCATCACTTTTCATTTCCCTCTTGCTAAAGCCCCTGGCAACCACTAGGCTTCTTTCTGTCTTGAAGGATTTGCCTGTTCTGGACATTTCATATAAATGGAAGAATGTAATATGTGGCCTTTCACATTTCGCTCTTTCACATAGCATGATGTTTTCCAAGTCAGCATGTATCAGTACTTTATCCCTTTTTATGGCTGAATAATATTCTGTTACATGGATATATCACATTTTGTTTATCCCTTCACCCATTGATGGACATTTGGGTTAGTTCTATCTTTTGGCTATTATAAACATTTGCCTAAAAGTTAGTTCTATCTTTTGGCTATTATAAACATGTCTTCAAAACTTTGGGGTCTTGGAATGATTTGAAGGCTTGATTTTGAGTTTTTGGACCTGATCAAGACCAGTTTCGACAACACCATAGCTTTTTGCATTATATTTCTAAGGGATTCAAGATGGAGCTGTTTGATTTGGAAGGATGAAGGTGACTGTGGCAGATGAAAGTACCTGTGGAGGAGTCAGGGAGAAAGGGTCCTCTCTGAGGTAAATATAATTTCTCATCATCTGGCCTGTTGGTAGTATTTGAGATTGTATCTACATCCTATGATTATTAGTCTATCTATATTCATCTGTGTTTCCAGGGATATATTCTGCTTCTATCCAGTTACTCAATATTTAATAATATATTTAAATATTAAACATTACTATTTAATATCCATCAATTGAAATGATTAGACCTAATGATCACAAATCAGGATATTTGGGCACTGTAGCCCAGGTTCCATTAACAACTATTTTGTGTTTGATGACAATTTTTGTTTCTGTGTATTCTAAACCATAAGAAGACCCAAATTTATTTTTCCTAGCAGACAGCAAAAAAAAAAATTATAATCCTCATCTGTACAATGGAGTTGATATTGAGTTGTCAGAAAAGTCATGACATATTTTTTCTGTTTTTCATTGCAAAAATGCGTCTTGACTTTTTCGACAACCTAATAATAGCATTACTGTGGGGATTAGTGACTTAATATGTTTAAATTGCTTAGAACATTGCACTAAATATTAGTCAATCATTATTATTACTCATTCAATGAATAGTAGCAAAAGTGATATTTAAAAAAATTAATCAAACCACATCATCCTCTTCAATGCATCTCCACTGACTCAGTAAGGAATTTGCACATCCTAAGGCCCTGCCTGAATGATTTGGCTTCTAATCCCCAAAGGTTTTCAGACTATTTTTTTCTTGCTTACTCTGTCCCAGCCATACTGGTTTCCTTTTCTAGAACAAGTCAAGATTTCCCTGCCACAGGGAGTTGGCACCTTCTGTCCCTCTGCTGGAAGTGTTTGTACTCTACACTTCCCTTGGCGAGTTGCTCCTTTTGTGGAGCTTTGCTTCAATGTCACTTTCTTGTAGATGCCTTGTTTGCTAAAGGAGATCCTCCATTATTAATTTTTATTTCTACTCCATTTTGCTATAGTCAAGTGATAGCCTACTTATAACCTGCAGTTACTTTATGTAATTACCTACTGACTAGTTTTGTTTGTCCTTCCAAGTCTCTTAAAAGGACTGATACTTAGCATAGTGTTTAGATATTCATGGTATATATTTACTAAGTAGTTTCTAAATAAATATCACCTCCAAATAATTTTCATTCCCACTTCTGGAAAGTAGATTTAAATAAGTATTTTAAAAGTATGATTATATACTATCATATTTTATATACTATCATGGTAGCCATCATCAACTCTTATTATAATGACATTTAAAAATTATCTATGTATTCCTTTGCATATTTTATTCCTCTTCATTCTTCAAAGCATTTGAAATAATTCTATCAAGTCTTGGTTATGGCCTGAATCACTTAAGACATGTTTTGACTTGGCAGTGTTCATTTTATATAGTAATCCAATTTTAAGTATAGTCAAGTTTTCTTTTGAGGAAATTAAGAATAGAAAGCTCTAAATTCTGTACTACATACTTGAAGGTTCTTAGCTTCTGAAAAAAGTTTTCCTTTTTTTTTGGTAGCTGAATCTCAGTTTCCTTTGGAGAATCATTCAATTCCTACTTTACATCCATAGTGGGCATGTGGCCTTTACTTGCCCAATCATAAATCAGTCTTTGATCACAGATTGCTGAGAGTACGAATTGTCCAACTTTTATCTGTAAATGGCCAGGTATCAAATATTTCATCCTTGCAGTTTACATCATGTCTGTTCAGTTACTCAGTTGTCATTGTATCATGGAAGCAGCCTGGATTATATGTACACAGATGAGCATGGCTGTGTTCCAACACAACTTCACCAATAACTAGTGTTGGGTCAAACTCGGTCTGTGAGTGGTAGTTTGCTGACCTCTGACTGACAGCACTGCTTCCCAGGTGTGATTCTTATTGGTCTGCAGCAAGATAAGTACAAAAATTGAGAGTCATTGTTGAGAAACTTTTATACCAATTTCACAGAGTAATTTTGTGTCTGTGAAATCTAATAATAATTCAGGCTTGTATTATGTAAGTCTGTTTTGTTTCCTTTCACTTTCTTGCTAATTCATTTTAAGTTGTATTTTATAAAATAATTGGCTTATGACAGATTGGTTATTTAAAAAAATAATAAGATCTTTTGTGAAGGAGAGTTTGAGAAGCACTGGTTGAGAAAATAAGATGGCAAACCAAATTCATCAGACCCAAACAAAGGTGATCCCAAGAATTATATAAAGAGACTCATTTTCCCCCATAACACTGAAACCCAGAAAAATGTGAGCTGGGAGCTGTTCAGGTCCACCTCAAAGAGCCCAGGAAGGAAGGCAGCATATTGGAAGGCACAACCAAAAGGTGGATACAAATTGAGCACAATGACATCATTGGAGACCATGCCTTGATAAAACGTGCAGTTTACTTATTACTGGTTGTTTGTGTTTTATCTGTTTTCCCAACCAAGTTTTGCCACTGGACTTTACTTGTACATAAGCCAACAATTTCCTCCTACCCCTTAAAAAATAAAAACCAATTTGAATTGGGCTTTCTGTCACTTGTAAGCAAGAGAATCCTGACAATTACAAATTTTCTCACCATTTCCTTCCATTAATTAACTGTGAGATATTGGGAAATAAATCTTCCTTATTCATATATTCATTTTCCCAATATAAATATAGTGGGATTTTACCAAACAGTAACTTAGTTCTATTAGAGTTTTCAAATGTATTATTAGGGCTGGCCGAGTGGCATGACAGTTAAGAACTGGCTTGGGATGCCAGAGGGCCCCGGTTCAGATCCCACATATGAGGGCCAGTGACACTGCCCTCTACAGCTAAGATGCTGAACAACAGCTCAACCAGGAGCTGGGCTGCTGTGAGTTGCCGGTGATGGCGTAGGCTGCAGCTCCTGTGGCAATGGGTTGCCATGGGCTATTTTGTGTAGCCAGCAGCCAGCGTGAGCGGCCAGCAGCCTCAGTGAGTGGCTGTCCAGAAGCCGGCGACTGATCTGCCTCTCCCGGGAAGAGCGCAATGATGGTGCCAACTTGGGCCAGTGAAGCAATGTCCTCAACTAGACTGAAGAACAAAAGGACAGCAACTTGTCTGTTCCCCTTCCCCCAATTCCCCAGCACTGTCCCCATCCCCCCAATTCCCCCCCAAAAAAAAATCTTAAAAAAAATGAAATGTATTATTATACTTACATTTTTATGGTTAAATAGAAGGTATTTATGTTCTTAATTTAAAATACAAATTTAAGAATTTTAGTTTGTAGTGTGTATTCTAAGAAAAGAAGAAAGAAAGGAAAAGAGAAAGAAAAAAAGAAAAAGAAAGAAAGAAAGAACCCTCAAATAATAAAGAAAAACAAAGAGCAGAAACACACTCCTTCCTGAGATTTCAAGATTTGGTTAAGTCATGCCATTGCCAAAATATATTAAGGGTGATATGAATGCTTCAATGAACTGGTTTTTTTTAATTAAAATATAAAGAGTTTCCATGGAAAGTGCTGCCCTAGATATTTGTTATTCCTATCAGTTTGGCCCTGACAATAAAAATGAGTTGCTCAGTATAAATGAAAATTCTGCATGGATCTCAAAAGATATATTAATACCCAGGCTGCTTTATGAGAGTTGGAAAAAATGTATCTCTTACATGATTCCACAGTTTCCTTTTTAATGACATGAAGTTGACTATTTTTGTTTCTACCAGGATAAAGGGAAAAAATTCTTGCAAAAGCAGGAGAGAGAAAATTTACTTCCAGGCTCCAGCCAATACATGTCAAAAATCCTGTTTGCTGGAGACAGGCTTTCGAGGCTCTGTTTTCCAGTAAGTGTTAAAAAAATATCTCCTGTACTCATGAAAGTCCCTGAAGACCATTTCAAAGTCAATCACCCTGGCAGTCCACCCTCCAGACACAGGCAATGCTTCAAATGTTTCCTTCTACATGGTGGTTACTAGAATAGTTTCCTTGCTCTCTCTCAAGAAGTAAAAAAAAAAAAAAAAAAAAGACAAAAAACCACAAAATAACTTTGGAAGCATTTTTATGATCCAAAGTAGGCTTTTAAAATCTTCCATTTGAATCCGTTTTTGAAGGCAAACTATCTTGTGTCCTCAAGCTGTCTTGCATTTCCAGTGACATCTTGGGCTCTGTAACTACCATGTTTTCAGTCAGGGGTCACCTTGGCATGTTTTTATTATTATTATTATTAAAATAATAAACTCTACTTTAGAGAAATGCAGCAAACCCCTTAGCCACATTATGCTTTTTCTAATTTATTGTTTGTGATTTGCACAGCTACAGAACGGTTCTTGGTCCCCAGCATTTATTACTATTTATTCCTGTGATTTATAATCCAAAACTTGTAGATCATAAGTATCTTTGAGAGTGGTTACATTAACTAATTTACCTTCGAATCTTAGTGCCTGGCTCAATAAATATGTGAGGAATAAATGATTACAAAATAATAAGAATTATTGTTGAAAATTCTCTCCATTCCAGGTGCTATTACAAGTTTTTTCCATGCTTCTAATCCTCACTGCCACCCCATAAGGCAGAGATTATTCTTAAGCCCATTTTACAAATGAGAAACAGGCACAGAGAAGTGATTTTTCCAAGGTCATATGACAACCAGTAATTGCAGAGCCAGGGTCCAAATTCTGACTCAGACTCTCTAAGCTATTTCACAATAGTGAGGACTGAACCTCCAGCCACTGTTAGTGAAAAGTATACTTACTACCAAGTAAGGGATTGGTAGAATAATTGGAATCACTGATAGGTGATACTCTCTAGAGTAGCATCAGATCCAAGTGGATCTTTTGAAAAATTCAATTAGTAGTTGGTTACCAGTTGAAGATCATTATCCAGTGGTGGGTAATGGCTTCTGAGTATTTCTCTCCACCCATGCCCCCACTCCTAATCCAAGCTACTATCCTCCTCCTGGGCTAGAGCTATTTCCTCTCGTACACATACCCCTCTTCCTTCTGTACACATCTGTCAGAGCCATCTAAAGAAAGGAACAAACACACCATTCTATGTCACTCCCCTACTTTAAAACCTTCACTGTATTCTATATTTCCTTAGGAAAAAGTCAAAATCCTCATCTGAATGTGGAAAGTCCTTTGTGAGTGGCCCTCCAGGCTCCTCTCAAAGTTTCTTTTTCTATATTCAGCCATACTGCTTCTACTTTCATTTCCTGGAGGATCCGTGTTTTTCCCTAGCTCAGGACAAATGTCTCAGGCTGAGTCTTCTGTGAGGCACATTACATCCCCAACTCTGTCACTCTGACCTGCAAGCACATTTCTACTCATCCTTCCTTTTTGTCTCAGTTTGGCCAGAAAGGACTTTCTGGATACATCCCAATCTCAGTTCATAATACATTCTTCTAATTTATACAGTATAAACTTGTCTTGTCTTTCTCTTTTATAAACCCTCTTGTACCCTTATAATTACTTGTTGAATATCTGTCTGTCTTCCTTGCCATATCCTCAGTATCTATCAGAACGTCTGTCATATTGCTGACATGCCATAGTTATTGAATTAATTAATGGACATATGTTAAATAATTAAAATTGTGTGACTTATAGGAATCATTACCTTAAAGATGATAAAGTGTCTAAAACTTGTCTTGAAAATTTGAATAGTTGGTAGTGCACTGGAATAGTGTACCCCAAAACATTGACAATCAGAAAAAAAGTGGCATTATAATAATAACTAATATATGCCAAGCATATACTATATAAAAAGCATTATTGTAAGAACTGTACAAAGTAGTCATTTTTGTTTTTGGTTTTCATTGGCCTTTTCATGCGATCAAATCAGAGATCTTTTGCCTCCTAAAAGCTAGTAAGAAACAACAACAACATCAAAAGTAGTGATAGTGTTGGTGGTGGTGATAGTAAAGATGATGATGATGATGATGATGATGGTGATGATGGTGATGATGATGATAGTGGTAGGTTACTATATGTTGTATTCTTTATATGGGGCATAATTATATGTGGTCCTAGGACCACCTTATGAGATAGTTAATATTTTTACCCACACCACAGAGATGAAGAATCTGTGGCACATAAGGGTTAAGTAACTGCTTACATTTACATAGATAAGAAGGGCAGAGTCAGGATTCACATCAATCCACTCAGAAAGTTTTTATGTTTCAATTATAACTGACATTCAATATTATATTAGTTTCAGGTGTAAAGCGTAGTGGTTAGACACTTATGTAACTTTTGAAGTGATCCACAGATAAATCTAGAACCCATGTGACACAATCACATCGATTCACTCTTGACATTTAGAGTATACACTCTAAACCACTGTGTTTGAAGATATTTGTTCCAGTTTTCTATTGTTCAAAATTTAGTAGTTGGAAACAATAACATAATATCTCAATTTTATGAGTTGACTAGGCTCAGCTGTGTGGCTCTCACTTGGGGTCTTTCATGAGATTGCAGTCAGTTTAGGTCTCTAGTTATCTAAAGCTTCAGCTAACCTGGATACCCAAGATGGCTCACTTCCAGAGCCTGCAGCTGTAGTCTGGGAGCTCTTTGAGATTGTTGACTGGAGGACCTACACGTGATGTCTCCATGTGACTTGGGCCTCTCAAAGCACTGAAGCTGGATTTGATATGGACCATCCCAACAGTAACATTCCATGACACCAGAGGAAGCTGCAGGGCTTTTAATGACGTGACCTTGGAAGTTCAGAATGTGATTCACATCCATTGGTCAAGCAAACACTAAGGATATCTCAGGTTGAAGTGGAGAGGAATTAAACTCAGCCTTTCAACATGGGTATTAGAATATGTGCACACAGAGGGAAGAAATTGATGAAGGCTGTTTTGGCAACTATCTACCTCAGCATGCTATCTTTTTTCCTAATTTATTCACACTTGGTCACTTGGTACTGATAAATCTTTTTTTTTTCTTTTTCTTTTTTTTTAGCTTCATATTCTGGCTACTTGGGACTTGTAGGTTCTTGACCCACAGCATCTATGTCACCCAGAATCTTGTTAGAAATGCAGAGTCTCAGGGACCCCTAGGCCTGCTTAATTTAAATCTGCATTTTAATCAGATCCAGAGGTGATTTACATTAGAGCCTGAGAAGCATTGCTATATAATATAACTGACAGGTCAGACTGGACTTAAGAAAGAGTGCTGACATACAATGGACTACTACTTGGCCATAAGAAAAGGTGAAATACTGATTTTGAGACAACATGGATGATGAATTTTGACATTATCATGCTAAGTGAAATAAGTCAGAAAAAGTAGAGAACTATATGACTTCATTCATATGTGGGATATAAAACTGAAAGCAACAAATGAACAAGACAAACAAACAAACAAACAAAAACTCATAGACACAGACAACAGTTTAGTGGTTACCAGGAGATAAACAGGGAGGGGGAGGTAGAAGACGGTAAAAGGGGTCATACATATGGTGATGGAAGGAGAACTGACTCTGGGTGGTGAGCACATGATGCAATATATAGATGACACATTATAGAAACATACACTTGAAATCTATATAATTTTACTAACCAATGTCACCTCAATAAATTTAATGAAGATTAATAATAATAAAAAAAACAATGCTGAAGTGATTTTGCAGATTTAGGGAGCCAGGCTGCATGGTATGTTTCAAGTAAATCCAATGATTTCTTGCTATTAAATGCCTATGTCTTTACTTGCCACATTTATTTATTTATTTGTTTATATGATTTAGAAAAAAATAAATTTTATTAAATTTATTGGGGTAACACTGATTAATAAAATTATATAGGTTTAGAGTGTACCATTCTATAGTATATCATCTGTATATTTCATTGTGTGTTCACCACCCAAAGTCAATTCTCCTCTGTCACCATGTATTTGACTCCCTTTAGGTACTGATAACCTTTAATACTTATCATTCCAAGTAGGAAAGTAGGCCTTGGTACCCAAATATTAAATTATGTATTTTATATAATTTATATTATGTATTTCAATACCATATACAACCAGCATGAACAGGTTTGTACATACAATCTTGCTAAGTATACGATTTGATTGGTGAGAGTAGAAGTACTCAGTAGTACTCACAAGTACTCAGGTATTAGCCTACCTGTCAGAAGTCTTACTGCACTGTTGGTCTCCATTGGGATTTTTATAGAGGGGATGGAAAGTATCTGTTCACCTGGTGTGGGGTTACAGGTCAGTTAACAGATCTGCTGTGTTCATTTGTTTTTCACTCTGGCTGTCACTTAATCTCATTAAAGATCACATTGTCCACAGTCCAGAGGAGAATCAGCATGATCCTTTTGTAAAGTCCTCTGGAATCCAAGTCCAGTTTAAACAAAACTTATTTTAAAAAGCATGTTCTAGGTGCCAGGCACTGTTATAAGTGTTTCACATGCTTTATCTAATTTTATTCTTACAAAATCCTTATGAGGTGGTGTGTCAGGAATAATAGCATTAAGCTGCTGGTGCAGAAATAATGGGGGGTTAAAAAGACATTTAGGGTCCGGCCGAGTGGTGTGTTGGTTAAGAACTGGCTTGGGATGCCAGAGGGCCCCGGTTCGGATCCCACATATGAGGGCCAATGACACTGCCCTCCACAGCTAAGATGCTGAACAACAGCTCAACCTGGAGTTGGGATGCCATGAGTCGCCAGCGACGGCGTAGGCTGCAGCCCCTGTGGCAGTGGGTTGCCATGGGCTACTGTGTGTAGCCAGCAGCCAGCGTGAGTGGCCAGCAGCCACCGTGAGCGGCCGTCCAGAAGCCGGCGACTGATCTGCCTCACCTGGGAAGAGCGCAATGATGGTGCCAACTTGGCCCAGTGAAGCAACATCCTCCACAACTAGACTGAAGAACAAAACGACAGCAACTTGTCTGTTCCCCTTCCCCCAATTCCCCAGCACTGTTCCCATCCCCCTAATTCCCCAATAAAAATCTTTAAAAAAAAAGAAGACATTTAGTTTTTTTGTAAGAAAAATGACTTAAAATTAAACAGCCCAGGGTTTGGGTGGTATCTTTAGGAATTCATTTATCATGTGTGACTTCCATTTTCAAGATTATTGCATGGTCTTCGAGTAAGAAGACACCATGATGGTGTCATGTCTTCACATCTGTTTTCTGGCTGCAAATGTTAGAAGGGAGGAAAGTTCTTTGGGAGACTTATCTAATATCTAAAACTTATTTTGCAAAGGCCACGGTTCTATGTTAGAGGTTAATGTATATTTTTGAGCTGTGTAATTTGATGCTCAGCATAAAATCCAGGTTCTCCTACAAAGGAAGAATAGGATGGATGTTGGATATCATCCACCAGACTAGGACCCAGATAGTGGTTATTCTGTCTTAAGAGGAGGGAACTGAGACTTATCAAGTGTAAGATATTGATCACCAGGCTAGTGACAGGTCTGAAATTTAGACCAAGTGTAGTGTTATATTTAACTCTTACCACCAACTTCCGAAGTTGATAACATCAGCACTAATTTTCAGGAAACTCAAGGTTAGGAATGTTAAGCCCACAAACAATTACATGGCAAGTGAGATCAGAGTCTGAAATGGAATTCTGGTTTATCAGATCCCAAAGTGGGAGTTCCAAACCATTATACTATACTGACTCTATTGGGTGCTTTTGGGAAGAGTTGACACAAATTCTAGATACTGCTTTCATGAAGCCCCCAGGGATTATTGCTCAGTGCTGGAAAGTATTATGCATTTACAACGTGCAATTAGTAATATGGTTCATTACCCTTAAATCTGTTTTCAAGCATTTTTTTTAAAGATTTTTTTTTATTGGGGAATTGGGGGGACGGGAACAGCGCTGGGGAACTGGGGGAAGGAGAACAGACAAGCCGCTGTCATCTTTTTTTTTTTTCTTCAGTCCAATTGTGGAGGACGCTGCCCCACTGTCCCAAGTTGACACCATTACCGCGCTCCTCCAGGGCGAGGCAGACCAGCCGCCAGTCTCTGGACGGCCGCCCACCGGGGCCGCCGGCCACCCACGCTGGCCACTGGCCACACACGGCAGCCCATGGCAACCCACTGCCACAGGGGCCGCAGCCCACCCCATCGCCAGTGACCCATAGCAGCCCAGCTCCAGGCTGAGCTGCCGTCCAGCACCCCAGCTGCGGAGGGTAGCGCCACCGGCACTCACATGCGGGATCCTAACCGGGGCCCTCCGGCATTCCAAGCCAGTTCCCAACCATCGCGCCACTCGGCCAGCCCTGTTTTTAAGCATTTTAATCACTGAGTATCCAAACTTGTCTCATCATAAAAATCACCTAAAGTATTTGTCAAAAAATTAATTCCCAGTTCTTTCAGACTAGCGATTATAGTCAGTACATCTGGGATAGAGCAAAAAAATCTATATTCAAAAACTGCCACAGTTCATCCTTTTGATCAGGCTAACATGGGAAATATTTTTACATGGTTTAATCAAATGCTTTCTCCTTTAGTGCTGAGTTCATAGAGAGTTTGAAGGTGTTTTTTTTGGCTTCCTTTTTTTTTTTTTTTGGCTTTCCATCCAACAACAACAACACACAACAAAATGTTGCTTATTTTTGATCTTTTGATTTCTCTGCAAAATAAATATGGAAACATCACAAGCAAGCTATCATTCAAATTCAAAATCAATTATCTTGAAACTTCAGGATTAAAAAGTCATCCATGAGTAAAGTCAAGAATAAAAGCCTACTGTGAAACAACAGGGAACTTGAAGAACACTCCTTTCTGATTCATTCATTCGTTTCTTCTTTCCTTCATAGAAAGATCAGATGAACTCAGGCTAAAATGAGGAGAGGCAGACTATTAGAGAAGCAACTCACTCAGACATTCTCTCTGTCGTCTGTCTTCCCTGGGTCCTACATCCTTAACTTTTATGAAACAGAGTCTCTGACATAGAAGCCTGCTTGGAAAAGTCTTGATAGAAAAAAAAGAAAGAAAGAAAGAAAGAAAGAAAGAAAGAAAGAAAGAAAGAAAGAAAGAAAGAAAGAAAGAAAGAAAGAAAGAAAGAAAGAAAGAAAGAAAACAAAGAAAGAAAAAGAAAAAGGCACTAGTTGAAATCAAAGAAGGCCAGAAAGAAAAAAATCTTTCTTAATTTATCAAGGCTCAAATGGAGTTTTTACAAAGCCTTTTGATGGAGCAATACAATTATAACTGGAGACCCACAGAAACCAGTCTCCACATAGAAGTACAATATGTAGAACAGAAAACATAACATCCTCTAATTCTTTTGTGCATGTTCAATTTTTTTGCCTAACATTTGTAAAGAAGTATAGGCTAAAATATATAGACCAATGTAGAATAAGCAAATAAATAATTGTATAAAAATTGAGGATGTGTTCTCAATTTTTTTTTTTTACTCAAGGTAGGTGATCAACAGTTTGATATAAAACAATGCTTTAACTCTGATCAGCTTCAGAATCACCTGCAAGGCTTGTTAAAATGCAGACTTCTGGGAGCCACATCCAAAGATTCTGATTTGGTAGGTTTAGGGTGAGGTCCATGAAACTACAGTTTTAGCAGTTTCCCAGGTGGTGCTGACACTGCTTATCCATAAACAGCACTTTGAATAGCATTATACTGGAACAGTGGTTATCATAAGTTTTGGTTTCACGGTCCTTTTATACTCTTAAAATTGGTTGAAGATCCCAAATAACTTTATCTATTGAGATCTATTGACACTTACTGAATTAGAAATAGAAACTGAGGAATTAAAATATATATATATATATATATTAATTTAAACATAATAACAATAAACTCTACATGTTAACATAAATAGCATATTTCAAAGAAAAATAATATTTTTCAAAACAGAATAATTATCACGAAAAGTGGCTTGTAGGATTTTGGGGTCAAGATGGCAGAATAGGTAAATGCTGTGCTTGTCTCCTCTCTCAACTACATCAAAATTACAACTAAGCTCCATTGAGAATTGCCTGAAATTTAGCTGAACAGGAGTCCTATAATGAAGGATATAAAGAGGCCAC
Organism: Hipposideros armiger; assembly: GCF_001890085.2. Classification (NCBI taxonomy): domain Eukaryota; kingdom Metazoa; phylum Chordata; class Mammalia; order Chiroptera; family Hipposideridae; genus Hipposideros; species Hipposideros armiger. The sequence continues at coordinate 780,027 of NW_017731684.1, read as the reverse complement.
GTGGAGACTAGTAGGAGGGGCAGAGACATGAAACAGGCAGGTCCCAGACCTGCGTGTGAACATTACAAATAAGGAGATATATCTCATGTGTGGAGATCCCCCCAGAATAGTGAAGCATCCCAGCCCCACACTAGGCTGCCCAGTCCATGTTTCCAGTGTTAGAGAGAGAAATGCCCATAATTTCTGGCTGTGAAAACCAGTGGAGGTTGTGGCTGAGTGAAACAGGGCAGCTGCATTCCCAGGCACTCGTCTTAAAGGGCCCGCACATGAACATACTTACTGATGGACTTGCTCTGATCTCCAGTGCTGGGGCAGCAACTTGAAAGGCAGCAAGGGCATAAGGGGAGGAAATTAATTGTTTGGCTGCAGGGTGAGGGATGGAGGGGCAGCTTTCTTCCAGAGAGAAGTGCTGGGAGAATCCATTGTTCCTTTGTTGAGCCCTCCCCTATCCTGGCATGCAAACACAGGTGGCCTCCATCAATCTAGTTAGCACCTTTCCTCCACCCCACCAGGATGATTCCCTGAGACCTGCCCCACCCAAGCTGCATCCAGTGGCTATTCCATACAAATGGCTTGTCTTGGTTCATGCTGTAGACTTTCCTAAAATCTCTCAAAGGTTTGTAAAACCCAAACAAGTCGCATCTAGCTTTGGTATATCTCATACCTCTTACCAAGCAGCTTTAAGCTTGTCACTAGCAACAGTCAGTCTTGGTTTGCAACTTAACCTCTCAAGTCACTTCAAAGCCCAGGGTGGGTGGCAGCCATCTGTGTATTGCTTTGTGGCTTATATCAGCTGGCCCTGGGTGTGGCACAGGCTTGGCCTGCAGTGGGAGGGCCCAGGAGGCCCCAGGTCTGGCATGCCTGACGGCCAGCTTGGGAATGAGCTGGAGCATCACCCAACTGCTTCCAAAGATAACACTCTCTAAGAGCAGACTGGGCAGGCACCAGAGCCCTGCTAAAGTGAATCCTGCTCTGTCGGCTCAGCACTTGCACAACTGCTTTTCCACTGTAGTCATGACCAGTCCGAACAAGGGACACCCTTAGAGTACCCAGCTGAGGTGACCAAGGTGACTGCGCCACTGCATCTCCCCCCTTATCCCATGACACCTACTACGTAAGGCCATTCTACTAAGAACAGGAGACATAGCAGCCCTACCTAATATATAGAAAGAGACACAGGATAGCAGCCAAAAATGGGGTGACAAAGAAACATCCCAAATAAAAGAACAGAACAAAACTCCAGAAAAACAACTAAACAAAATAAAGACAAGCAGTCTACTAGATGCAGAGTTCAAAACACTGGTTATAAGGATGTTCAGTGATGTCAGGGAAAGCTTCAACAAAAAGATAGGAGACATATAAATGGAAATAGAAAACATAAAAAAGAACCAGTCAAAAATAAAGAAAGCAATAACTGAAATGAAGAATACATTAGAGGGAATCAATAGCAGATTAGATGAAGCAGAGGATCAAGTCAGTGATTTAGAAGATAAGGTAGCAGAAAACATCAGGTCAGAACAGCAAAAAGAAAAAAAATAATAAAAAGGAAATGAGGATTGCTTAAAGAGCCTCTGGGACAATAACATCAAGTGTACCAACATTCGCATGATAAGGGTACCAGAAAGAGAAGCGAGAGAGCAAGGAATTGAAAACCTATTTGAAGAAATAATGACAGAAGACTCCCCTAATCTGGCAAAGGAAATACACAAACAGTCCTAGGAAGCACAGAGAGTCCCAAACGAGATGAACCCAAAGGGACCAAGACCAAGATACATTATAATTAAACTGCCAAAGGTAAAAGACAAACAGAGAATCTTAAAAACTGCAAGAGGAGAGCAGCTATTTACCTTTAAGGGAGCTCCAATAAGACTGTGAGCTGATTTCTCAACAGAAACTTTGTAGGCCAGAAGGGGTTGGCAAGAAATATTCAAAGTGATGTAAAGCAAGGACCTACAATCAAGATTACTCTACCCAGCAAAACTACCATTTAAAATCAAAGGACAAATAAAAATCTTCCCAGACAAGAGAAAGCTAAAGGAGTTCATCACCACCAAATCAGTATTACAAGGAATGTTAGAGGAACTTCTTTAAAATGAAAAAAATTGATAAAAATATGAATAATAAAATGGCAATAATTGCATATTTATCAAATGTTACTTTAAATGTAAACAGATTAAATGCTTCAATTGAAATATAGGGTGGGGCTGGCCGAGCGGCGTGTTAGTTAAGAGCTGACTTAGGATGCCAGAGGGCTCCGGTTCGGATCCCACATATGAGGGCCAGTGACACTGCCCTCTACAGTTAAGATGCTGAACAACAGCTCAACCTGGAGCTGGGCTGCCGTGAGTCGCCGTGTGGCCGGCAACAGCGTAGGCTGCATCCCCTGCTGCAGTGGGTTGCCATGGGCTACCGTGTGTAGCCAGCAGCCAGCGTGAGTGGCCAGCAGCTACTGTGAGCGGACGTCCAGAGCCGGCGACTGATCTGCCTCTCCCGGGAAGAGTGCAATGATGGTGCCAACTTGGGCCAGTGAAGCAACGTCCTCCACAACTAGACTAAAGAACAAAATGAGAGCAACTTGTCTGTCTCCCTTCCCCCAATTCCCCAATTTTGAAAAAAAAAAAAAAGATAGGGTGGCTGAATGGATAAAAAACCGAAGACCTTAACATATGCTCCCTATAAGAGACTTACTCCAGAACAAAAGGCACTCAGAGATGGAAAAAAATATTTCACGAAAATGGAAACAAACAAAAAACCTGGAGTAGCAATACTTACACCAAACAAAGTAGACTTTAAAACAAAGGTTATAACAAAAGACAAAGGAGGACCCAGTAATCCACTTCTGGGTATTTATCCAAAGAAACCCAAAACACTACTTCGAGGGGATATATGCATCCATATGTACTTTGCAGCATTGTTTACAATGACCAACATATGGATGCAGCCTGGGTTTCTGTCGATGGATGAATGGATAAAGAGGAGGTGGTACATATATACGATGAGATATTGCACAGCCATGGAAGGGAATGGGTTTTTGCTATCTGCAGCCTCATGCACTGACCTGGAATGTATTGTACTGTCTGCAGTGTGTCAGACAGAGAAAGACAGATGCAATGTGATTTTGCTTATACTAGGGATGCCAAAAAATATATACAAGTTTACACTTTGGTCAACAGTGCTCAAGCAGTAGTTCGCTGTAATCAGAAGTGTCTGGACAGTGATGGTAAACACTTTGAGAATCTCTTGTAACTGCAGAAGTCAAACATGACTTGTGTTCATTTTTTGTTATTGGCATATATTATTACAATTTTAATAGAGTTTTCCTTTCTTAAAATGTGCATACATTTTTTGGCACCCTCTGTATATGGAATCTAAAGAACAAAATTAACAAAAATACAAAAGAGAAGCAAACTCATAGATACAGAGAATATTTTGATGGTTGTCAGATTGGAGGGGGATTATGGGGTAGGGTAAAAAAGGGGAAGGGTTTAAGAAGTACAAATTGGTAATTAAAAAGTAGTCATGGAGATGTAAAGTAAAGCACAGGGAAGATAGTCAATAATATGGTAATAACTATGTGTAGTACCAGGTGGGTACTACACTAGTCAGGGGGATCACTTCTTAAGTTGTGTAAATGTCTAACCATTATACTGTACACCAGAAATTAATATAATATTAAATGTGAACTGTAATTTAAAAATTAAAAAAATGGAGGAAAGGTGAAGCTGAATAAGAGGTTCAAATTTTTAGGTATAAAACAAGTAAAAAATGGGGATGTAATGTACAGCAAAAGGAATATAGTCAATAATATTGTGATAGTATGGTATGATGTCAGATGGTTGCTGGATTTATCATGGTGATCACTTCTTTAGGTATATAAGTGTTGAATAACTACGGTGCACACCTGAAACCAATATAATATTGTATGTTAACTATATTTTAATAAAACTCTTTCAAAAAAAGAAGAGTGGCTTTTTTTACAGTTTGTAAATCTCTATAATAACAAGCTCGATAGAAGAAACTTATAGTTTCATATCTGCTTCTATAGTCAGTTTGTTGTGATATGGTGTTTTGCTTAAAGTATATAAAAATCTGGCTTTCCATAGATATGTAGCAGGAAAAAGAGGAAATATATTAATAAGATGACATTATAGTATCATAAGAACCTTTTAAGGTAATTGTGGATATTCTCTCATACTCAAAACTCAAAAACTAGTCATTTCTTAAAGTTTAATTTGTAAGATAGCTCTGAAACCATATCAGTGAACTTTTCACATTCAGTTACATGAGAATTCATTGGTCTGTGTCTCCCTTTGAATGATCTTGTCTCCAAGCAAGGCTTTGTAATATCATGAATTATTCACTGGAAAATATTGGTTCACTGATTTAAGCAGATTTTCCCAGTATTGGCATACAAGTATGTCATTATACTATATAAAAAATCACAATTGTTAATATAACTACCAATTACACCAGAAAAGTATTTTAGGTATTGGAAATCTGTCAAGCTTAAGTTTTCCAAAATTTTAATTTTCCACTTGAAACTTGACCTTTATCATTGCAATGTGTACTACCAGTTGTTTTCTTAGGCTCAATTTTTTGGGTGGGTTGGTAGGGGGAGAAAATGTCTGCCAAATACCAAATCTGAATAACCATAGTTTATTAAACTTTTTGTTTAAGTAAAATTAGTGTTCATAAAAAGGTGCTACTTCAGCTTGCCATTTGATCAATTACTTTAGTCTTAGAGAAAAATACATAAACTTACCTTTTTATCACATAGACTATTTAGAAGACGTGTGCTCAAAGGTTTGGATTAAATAAATGAATAATTTTAATTGCTTTATTAATGGCATTCTTAAGTAAAACTGGCATTATTTTATTTTACTGTGAGCATGTGGTAGTGAATACAACAATGGAGACTGATATATTTTAGACACACTGCCTTAATTCATGCTAAGGTCACAGTAATTTTACCCAACATTGCTTTTGTGCTATTAGTGCAAATGTCAACACAATGGAGAAAAATATTTTATTGTTATTGTGAAAAAGTTTTGAACATGTAGTCACCCTGAAAGGGTCTCAGGGGAACGTGAGGAGCCTACAGATCACACTTTGAGAACCACTATTCTAGAGAATCATATAGAGTTGACATTGCAAATTGATCTTGGCCTTAAGGTATATTTCCTTTGGCCATAAGAGTTTTAAAAATAAACTGAATTAGTTATAAACATTTAATAATCAGGAAATTTCATATCAAAATTTGGGTTCCAGACTTTTCTTGATAGTCACACACCTGATAACACTGAGTCCTCATTGCTTCACGGTGATAATGAGGTTGGCTACCCCTTTACATGAGGTGGGCTCTTCTCTGTTATCACAGCTCCCACTCAGCTTATTTCATTCATTACACGTATCTCCCCAGGTACAAAGCAATCTGAGTCCGTAAGTCCTGGTTTTATGATAAAATGGTAAAAAGCAAAGGCCGTGAAGTTGGATATGCACGAGTTAAAATCCTAACTTTTCTGTGTACTAGCTACATAATTTGTGAAGTTAGCTCAATCTTTCTTAGTCTCAGTTGTCTTAACTTCCAAGTGGAGATAATAATATAATACTAGGAATGTTGAGAGGGTTAAATGAGAATTGGAAAGTAAAGAATTTTGCTCAGACTCTTTCAAACTCATAAGTGCATAATACGTATCAGCTCTGTTGCTAATGCCAATTTTACTCAGCCTTTACAGTGACCCTATAAAGTATGTGATCTCATTTTAGAGATGAGGAAAATGAGGCAGAGAAAGGAAATCAATAAACAACAACTGTTCTAATGCCACCTCTAACAACAATGAGACAACAGCAAATGCCACATACTGAACATAATTATCTTCCATCCGTCATCTCACTTAATCTTTACAAAACCTGTAATAGAGGTATTTTATTGCTATTATGCGGGTGGAAAAAAATGAGACTCAGGGAATTTAAGAAATATGCTCAAGATGAACAGTAGTGCCTGGATTTGAAACCAGACAGGGCTCTTCAAGAGCCCCAAATACAGCCTTCCATACACAGTACCAGAAAGTACTAAAATGTGGTTATATCCATCTCCACTGGTCACCGAGTACCAACGGGTGGATGTGTCTACAGGGAGGGAATCTGTGCTATTTATTTTAGGCTTCTGGATGTCAAATCACATAGCTGCTTCTTTCTTTGAGAATTCTCCAACACACACCAATGAAAAGAACAAGCAGAAACATCTGCAAAGCTCTAAGTGTTTCAATAAAATTAATTTATAATTTATCACATCACCTTTTTGGTAGAAAGGTAGAACAGTTGAACACTGACAAAAATTTCAACATATATAGGAATACACATACACTTCCACCTGTACAAATATGCCACAATTTGTGAATCATTAACAATGAAGCATAATTAGCTGGCTGTGAACAATTAAAACAATAGACCTGGTTATTTTCCTTTTATTAAATCTAGAGCTTTTAAATAATAAAAGCAATTCACAACATGTTAAAAAAAACAACCTTGCTCGTTTCTGATTGTAATTAGAATCACCTGAGCTTTCCTGTAGAGTACTACTGGTTTCCCCAAACCTTTCCTGACATTATAATATTTTAGATTTAGGTCACATTTCCAGACAATTGATATTCTGTTTTATTTGCAACTAAATTCTGAAGTTTTCAAACACTCTCTGAGTCATCATAACATTTCCGTCTTTTCAGAAGTTGAAGAATGACCTTGCTTGGGTTAACTGGGTCCCAAACAGATGTGATTTCTAGTTTATTGTCAAAACTTACTGGAAATAAAGCATCACAATAAACTCATATTTAGCTTTAAATGGTTTCAGAAATAAGCATACCAACAGCACATAGGGTGATGCAAAACTGCCTCTGAAAACTGTAAAGCACTGGTTATGATGACAAAATGGCAAGTAGTCAGATGAGACGTAGGTAACTCAGTTGTCCAAATGTCCAGATGTCAAAACATCTGGATAACTAACTTAACGCTTACCTTTTATAAGGATTATTGCTATGTTGACAACATCAAACCGGGTTCGTTTTTGAGATTTGAGAGGTCATCATTGTTAAATGCTTTGTTATGTGCCACATACTGGGAAAGTACAATGCATTCTCTCTTACAACAACTACTGTAAAATACCCTATAAAAAGGTGAGTTATTATCCTCATTTGATAGATGAGAAAACTGAGGCTTAACGAGATTAAGAAATTTCTGCAAGTTACTGAGTTAGTAAATGGCAAGGCTGAGAACTCAGTCCATGTCTGTTTGGTTTCAAATCCCAGGCTTTGCTTATGGAGGAGGCAGGGTGTGGCTCAGGGTTGCAAATGGAACTGCTCCCAGGGGCCAGGCAGATGGCTTAAACTTGTAACCAGGGTCCTATTTCAAACCACAGGGAGTGGCCAGACCTGTAAGGGACTGGAGATTGCATGCCTCACCTGATAACTTACAAACTCAAAATTCCAAAAAGCACTACGCAGGCAAAACAAAACATATCCACCTGTTCTCAGTTCTTTACTTTGCTATTCTGATGTAGACAAAAACAAAACAAAAGCAGCCCCCTTTAGCAACTAGTCGTTTAGGCAGCTGAAATCTGTTTAGAAAAGAACTTAGAAGGAAAGGAAAGGTTTCCATGTTACTGAATTTGAATGAAATATAGGTTAAACTTTTAAAGCAGTGCCTGGAGTAGTCAGTGATTCTGAGTTCTCCTCTTAAATCTTTACACTAGCTTTCTACTGTAGCATAATGTGCATTTCAGTATTAAAAGTTTCCTAGAAATTATAGTTCAAGGCACTAATCAGTGGGGAACTGCCCTCAGGCAAGTATGAGGGGGCCTGAATCATCTAATGAATGAACAACCGGGCATTAAAATTTAATGGTGTTGATATAGAATTCTATATCAGATAGACACAAAAGCCTTCTACAATAACTATAATTTGCCTACATTTATTGGAATGTCAAAAGCAGAAAAGAATAAAAATATTTTAACTGTTAACTGGTAAATGTGATGAGTATACACTGGATTTCAATACTGCACCAAGAGTGGTTCAGTAAATTTCCAACAGATACACCAGTTTTATTATTTAAATCCTGACTTTGTCAGGAGGGGAAAAATGGATTGATTGACTTTCCCTAATTCTCTAAGGAAGCCAGTGGCAAAGTAGAAGAAAACATTCAAATTTCTTTAGGCCACTGTTACATAAGCAGTGTGGTTTGGGGTAGAGCAACTTAATTCAGACAACTGGTTGAAATCAAGTTAAACATCTGGTAAAGCCAGCTGGTGGGTTGACAACATTTGCCTTCTTCCCCAGCTGGCTTGTGTGTGATAAGATATTGGAGTTGACTACCAAGAGAGATTTTTGCAGCCTTTAGCTGTGGAAATTGTTAAGAAAAGACAGTTATTTGTTCTGGGTGGATTAGAAGCCCTAGAGGCTGGGGACTGCAACCAATGAGCTCTTTCATGGCTTCAGTGGTATATAGATGCAGCCCCTTCCTCCTGCTGTAAAATTCAATAGTCCCCCTACCTTTGCAAGAACATGTGTTGTCAGGGAAGGGAATCAAGGGATGGGTTAAAATAGCCCTGCTTATAATTCTTGCCTTGAAATTAAACCCAGCAAACAAATTGTTTCCTTTTTCCCTGAGAAGATTTTAAATCCAATTTATTTGAGGTTTCTATTTCAATTGAAAATACTGTAGCATCTCATGCAAAGTAAAATCAATCTCTTTAGAAGTAGTAGGAGGAGAAGGGAGAAGGGGAAAATATGAGCCAAGTATATGTAGATTAAAACTTTCCTTTTCAAAGATTTTGAAATATGAGGCACTATCTCTGCCTATAAAATTAATGATGGCTCCTTGGGACAGAACCACTGTATTTAACTGCTTTCCTGGATGCCTAATAGGCTTCTAAAACTTAATACAGTTAAACCCAAATCATTCATTCTGCTTCTTTCCAGCTTCATTCTCTCCTAGGCTTTGCTAACTCAGAAAACGAAAACAACAACCTAGCTGTTTATACCAAATGCTGGAAATCATCTTTGATACCTCTCTTCACCTTATTTCCCAAGTCCAATTCGTTAGACCTTATCTCCACAACACATCCCAAATTCATCTCTCTCTGCTATCACCCTGGACCATATCTGTTAGCCAGGCCAATGCATCAGGCTCCAAACTGATCCCCTTGCTTCTACTCTACTCTTGAGAACCCATTCCCTCCACAGCAGTCAGAGTGCTCTCTCTAGAACTGCACTGTCCAATATGGTTGTCAGTAAACCTAAGTGGCTATCAAGCTGTGGAAATGTGGCTTCCAGATGAGGGCAACCTTGTTGTTAAAAGCACGTACTCTAACCAACTGAGCCATCCAGCCACCCCAAAGACAATGTATTGTTAAAGCTAATTTCATCCTTTCTTTTGACTTTTTGCTATGATGAATAGAAAACTGAAAATCACCTGTGTGACACACATATTTCTATTGGACAGCACTATTATAACATATGTCATATCATTTTCCTTTAAAATCCTTTAATGGCTTCCCATGGCATAAAATCCAAGCTTCATACCATGACCTATAGCACCCTAAGTGACCTGGCCCCTGACCTCCTGTTCTCCTTTATAACCTCTAGCTCCAGTCACATTGGCTATTTGAATGTTTTTTAAAATATGTGGAAGACATTATGTTCTTACAGCCTTTGCTCTTTCTGTTCCTTCTTCTCAGAGTGCTTCTCTCCCAGGCATTCACCTGTCTCGGCCCCAAAGAACTTTTTTTCTGAGAGGCGTTTCCCAACTCATCCCAGCTCCAGTAACTCTCTGACTCCTCCCATCACATCACCCTGCTTGGCCTTCTTCATAATAATCAGAATTATCTCAAATTATCTTGTTGGTTTTTTGTTTTATGTCTTCTTCCGCCACCCCACCCCACCCTACTTCTACTTGGACAAAAAGCAAGGCAGCGCGCTAAATGTAGCTTCACATCTAGAGGCTACAATACCCTCTGTTGTATAGCAAGTGATCACCAAATACTCATTCAGTAGATGAAGGGCTAGTCTGTAAAAGTGCTTTGTGCCCTAGGAAGCATTGTAAAATCAGGCGTTGGCAAACTGGCCCACAAGCCAACCCTGCCCCATGTCTCCATGTCCCCCCATTGTATATGGCCCCCAGACATACTCATTTGTTTACACATAGTTTATTGGCTGCTTCCAGGCTACAAAGGTAGAGTTGAATACTTATAAAAGAGAGTATATGTGGCCTCTTGGCCCACAAAGCTGAAAATATTTACTATGTCTCTTTACAGAAAAAGTTTGCTGACTCCTTATATATACATTTTAAAAAGCTATACAAGATCCTTATGAGCTGGGCCTTGTCTGCCTCACCATTATCTTCTCCACTCATTTCCTCTGTCCCATTTTATGCTGCAGCCCACGCAGACCATGTGGTGAGGACTGCACGCACCATCTTCTCTGGGGCATACCTTTGTACTTGTTTTCTTGGTTGGAGATGTTTTTCTTCCCTATATTTGACAAAGTCCAATGTTGGTTGTGACAGACAACAGAAATGACCCCAACTAGTTTAAGAAAGAAGTTTAATTCAGTGGTTCCATTGACTAAACAGTCTGCAGTTAGGATTAGGCACCACCAGGGCCAGGGGATTAAACTACGCCGGTAAGACCTGGTTTCTGGTACACTGTACATTTCCTTTTACTTGTGTGTATGTGTACTTACATTTATAACAAATGGTGATCATAGTGTACACAACTTATTCTAAACAATACCCTATGCCATGATTCTTCCATAACACCATTTTTAGTGCTCATTGTACAGACGTTCTACAATTTATTGAACAATTTTCCTGTTAGGTTATTAAAGTTGCTTTTAAGGTTTTGCTACAATAAATCTATGATAAATATACATATGCAACCTTTTTGTCCATCTCTCTGATTATTTTCTTAGTACCGATGTCTGGTAAAATCACTGGGAAGTAATTTTTTAAGGTTCTTGATTCATACTGATAAAGTGATTTCCAAAAAGGCTGTATTATTATAATACTCTGCTAGCAGAGCCCCTGCCTGAGTCTTCTCATATTTTTCATCAGCACTAAATATTATTCATGGATATTTTAAACAGTAAATTATACTGTAATTTATGTAAACTTCTATTTTCTAAATAAGACACAGTGAGTCTGGAATATGTGATAAATGATTAAAAAGGAAAGAAAAAATTTAAAAAAAAGACCTGGTTTCTTTCTCTCCCTTGCTGTGTTCTTCTTCCTCTGTGTTGACTCCAAGCTCAGGCAGATTTTTCACTTGGGTTGCAAAAAGGCTTCCGAGAGCCCCCAAAGCTATGAGCTTCCAGAAGTCCCAGGAAGACTTATTGAATTGGTTCCAGTTGGACAATATGCCCATGCCAGAACCTATCTTCCTGGCCAAAGAATGTGTCATTTTAATTGGCTTGGAACTAGGTTAAATGTCGCCCTCTGAGAGTGGTCTGCAGACAGTTCTACCAGGAGGCAGAGGATTAGGAATGCGATTTTCCTGAGGAAAATCAGGACTCTATAACCAGGAGAAATGCTATATAAAAGCTGTGTGGGAAAAATCATGGCTGTCTGCTACCTTGTCCTTTAAGTCTCAGTGGAAATGCCATCATCTGCTTTTGGGATTGTCCAGTGATCCTTTCACCACTGTTCGAGCTGTGCTGTAGACCCATTCTGGCCTCCCAAGGCCCTGGGCTTTCCTCTATGTTAGCACTACTCAACTACATGGAAATAATTGGTTAACTTGCTTCTCTCCTGCAGAAGCTGCCGGCTTCTTTAAACAGGACTTTGCTCTTTGTATCCACACTATACAAACATAGTGCCTGGTATAAAGGAAGAGTTCAACTCATGCTGAACAAATATTTACAAATATGCACTTTACTATTTTCTTGAGTAAGGAACAACTGTACAAAGGTTGTATTTTAGGAGGATTACTCTAATAGTGACTTGTAGGGTAAATTTGGGAAGACTGCAGTTAGAAGATTGCACCATTACTATGCTCTGGAGTAAAATGAAGGGGGATGAGAGGAGGGGCTGGGTCATGGCAGTAGGAAAGAGATGAAGAAACTTGATGTCTAGAAATTCTCTCTCTGCATCACTGATCTAGAAAAAATTCCTAAATTATTGATCAAAAGCTTAGTCCAATTTAAAAAACTGCTGTTTATTGATACTTGTTATCTGCTTTATATAAATTAACAAATTAAAGTCTCTCAATACCCCTTGACATTAGTAATATTGTAATTTTAGAGATAAGGAAAGACACTCTGAAAGAGGACTTCCAGAGCTGCTTGAGAAAGCGGCAAGAATGATGGGATAAGTGTGTTCGAAGTGAGGGAGAGTATTTTGAGGGGGGTTAATGGCAATGTGTCTTTTACTGTAATATTTTTTCTATTTAAACATTCGTGTATTTATTGATCACACCTTATACTCAAATAAATATACACTTAGAACATAAGGATATATGTATGCAATGTGCTATCATTTGTAGGGTAAAGCAACATATATAGTCATATATATTTATATACGTATATACACATGCACACACAAGATATTAATGTATATGTAACTACTCTGAAGTAATGCATATTTAAATATTTCATTAAATTAATTTTCTTTTTGGAATATCTCTTACAGAAGTACAGAGGTCGGTGTTTGCATACATGACACTATGCATTTTTCAGGAAACATTCACTAATTTAAATAACAATTTTTAACTATTATATTTCCATGTTGTAGTTCAGGTTGTCCTTATGTTAAAAAAAAGTGGTGGTTGATTCTAAATGAAACAGGAGTTGAGGACTACTTGTAATAATATCTTAGAATAGATAGGTTCAATCTATGTAAACATATTTATTCATCATTTCTCATAGCTTATAAACTACCATGGCACAGAGATGATTCTAGAATTTGAGGGAAGAATGATTGTTTTTCCACTTTTAGCATGTTATGGGAGGTGAATAACGATTTTTTGAGAAAGAATTTCATATTTTTCAGACTTTAAAACTTTAGTGAAAATAATTTTTACTTGTCTTTCTTCTTACTTCTCTTTCATGTCATAGAATTGCTAGATTCTCCCCCCTCCCTTATATTGCTGAAAGTCTTGCAGATCTCTCATAGTTAGGAAGGAACTGCTGACTTTCTTGTTGAGGAGCATGAGCAGACCAAAAAAATATGTACAGGTGTCCTGAGCACATTTTATAAGCATTGTTGAGAATTTGCCTCAATTCTGTCAACTTGCCACACCATGTTCTGATTTGTTAAACAAAGAAAGCAGCCAAGTTGGGAGTATCTAATGAGACAGGAAATGCTGCTGCTGTCATCTATGAACATTCAAGAATCATAGTGGCTGTGTCTGCTCACATCTCCGAAGACCAACTTCAATCCTGATCTCTGAGAGCCCTTCTAGCTTTAATGTTCCATTCTATAATGGAAAAGTCCCCCTCCCCACTTTCTGGTGAATAAATCACAAGAGCCAAATCTTTTATGAATAGAAAAATGATCCCAAGCCATTAGTAGAACTCCTTATTCTAAAGTCAAATTCTAAAACTCAAATTAAAATGACAATGAGATATCATTATACAACAATATAATTTTCTTTTTAATCTGCAAACCTGATAATAGAGTAATACCTTGGTTTGCGAGCATAATTTTTTCTGGAAACAAGCTACTCATATTGCAAGACATCGCTTGTTTACCACATTAAAATGTATTTGAAATGTTTGCTCGTCTTGTGAAGCACTCGCAAACCACGTTACTCACAATCCAAGGTTTTACTGTATTGGAAAATATGTGGAGCAATTCAAATTCTATACTGCTGGTAGGAGTAAAAGTTGGTAGAAACTCTTTGGAAAATTAAAAATATGCATATTCTTTTACCCAGAAATTTCACTCTTAAGTATATATCCAACAGAAATGCTCACATGTTTGCCAAAGTTGTGTATAAAAACATCTATAAATGTACTATTTGTAAAGTCCCACACTAGAAGCTACTTCAATGCCCATCAAAATTATAATAAATCAATAAAACATTGTATGTTCATCCTGTGGAATGTTATACAACAATGAGAATGAAGAACAACTATTACATGACAATAGGAATGGCTCTCACAAACAAATTAAGTTAAAAAAACAGACATAAAATGTATATAGGATATAATCCCATTGATATAAAATTCACAAAAGAGTTAAAACATATATGGTGTTAGAAGTCAGGATAGTAAACATCCTTGGGGAAGTAGAAGTTGAAAGGAGACACCAGGGGATTCTGGGATGCTGATGATGTTCTGCTTCTTCATCTGATTTACAGGATGTGTTCACTTAGTGTAAATTCCTGCAGCTTTTTAGTATGTATGTTACACATTGATAACAATGACCACAACAACAAAACAATAATAAACAATAGCCATTGTGATGGAATTTACTCATTTCATCATATTACCAATATTGAAAATTCTAAAAGCTATAACTATTCTAATAACTATAGCTACCATTTTTCAGTTTAAAAATGTGTTTTTTATCTTTTTTACAAAAAATTGATCCTGGTCAAAAGAAGTCCAATGAATTTGAAATGATGAATGTTAGAAAATAATCCACTCAAGGTTAATTTGGGTGGGGTCCTGGGTGATACCATATATTGTAATCTAAACTGTTGAATAAGCAACAGATATCTAGCTATGAAGCCATCCTAGGCCAATTCAGAAAAATTATATTTATTGGGTTTCATTAATCATGTGAAAATATTCATTCTTCCTCCACACTTTCAGATATGTAGTGAATGGGGAATAGATGTAAAAATTAAAATAGTTAAACTTGAATTCTTCACACGTTTGCATGTCATCTCAAATTCTCCAGTGCCTGGTCTCTGTATTTTTAAAGATAAGTTGAGTTCCATACTTACCTTTCATAACCTTTGTGCCAAACAGGGCAAGTTCTGACCACTTTCTCACTGTGTTGAATGGCTGCTGGTTTCTGAAGACCATCGCTATTTCAAACTTAATAGCTTAAGGCCAAGCCCTTCAAAATGAGAACCCAACATTTAAAAAGTTGCTGTAGAGGGTGGGGCCAGAACCTTTCCACATCTGACTGAGTAAGAGGGATTTTCAGTTCCAACATCAATGGTAAACTCAAAGGAAAGGAGCCTCTTTGATAAGGAAGTAGGACCATTAGCTAATTGGTTCAGCAGATCTCATCTTAGCTGTGAGAAACTCTCTGCATTTTAATATTTAAAATGAAAAACACCATAATACTGAAAAAACAAAGCCATGGTTATGTGACAAACAAGAACTTTGTCCCGGGAGTCAAAGTTATCTTTTCCACTTTCATTGCTCCCCTTTCTTGTACCAATTTTTCACCTCTGCTGGAGACCATATCTTAGTGATGATTTGTCTCCCTCTGTGTTAATTTCCTTCTTTCTTTTTTTTTTTTAAATATTTTTATTAGGGACTTGGGGGATGGGAACAATGCTGGGGAATTGGGGGAAAGGGAACAGACAAGTTGTTGTCCTTTTGTTCTGCAGTCTAGTTGTGGAGGACTGCTTCACTGGCCCACGTTGGCACCATCGTTGCGCTCTTCCTGGGCGAGGCAGATCAGTCGCCGGCTTCTGGATGGCAGCTCACTGCGGCTGCTGGCCACTCACGCTGGCTGCTGGCTACACATGGTAGCCCATGGCAACCCACTGCCACAGGGGCTGCAGCCTGCGCCATCGCCAGCGACTCATGGCAGCCCAGCTCCAGGTCGAGCTGTTGTTCAGCATCTTAGCTGTAGAGGGCAGTGTCACTGGCCCTCATATGTGGGATCCGAACAGGGGCCCTCTGGCGTCCCAAGCCAGCTCTTAATCAACGCGCCAATCGGCCAGCCCTGTGTTAATTTCTTGTATGTCTTTCTATGTATGACCCCTATCTAAATTGTTTTTCCATGGAAAAGTAATGGAAATGACTGGAAATATAGTTAAGGAAATACTTTTCAAGGATTTATAAAACCAAGATGCCGAAGTTGCAATATGTCTATTAAATAAACAATTCTCTTGACAACCCCTGCTCTCCAGAAGGAAGCTGCATTTAACTATGTCTGGTCACTAGAGACCAAGTCTGTACAGTGAGTCCACACCTTATTGGTGGCTTCTACCAAACAATTTCTAAAGTTTCTGACAGCTGAATAGCTCTGGCTTGATCTGGATGGTACAGCAAATGCACCATAATTTTTAGTAATGGGTCACAGGTGTGGAAATCAACCCTGAGGCAAAGCCTCAGATTCTCAAATGTATGAGTGGACAATTGCTTCATTCCTATTGCAACCCCTGCTCCGAGCCCCAACAGAGAAGTGAAGCAGCCTAAAATAGTAATGAAAATAAAGGTTCTGTAAACATATAGACTTATACTCTAAGTAATTTTAGTAACTTTGGTTAATTTCTTAATTTCGCCAACCTTTGTTTTGTTGTCTATATGGAGGATTAATAATACTCACATATTAGAATTATTATATTAGAAAACACCTATATAAAATGCCTAGGAAATGGTATGGCACTTAAATTGCAGTCAAAACTTATAATAAGTTGGCATGTTATTTATTTAGGGTGATACATTTTCTTGAAAATTCACCATTTCATATTAGGCTATAAGCCAATTCACTTGTACATGGTGAACTTCTTCCCATGAAACCTTTCCTCATTCAACAAATATTTATTCCACAACTTCTGTGTTTCAGGTGCTTTTACACACTGGAAATTTAGGGTAAAACAAGTTAGAAAAGGTTATAACCTTTGTGGAGATTATATACTAGTGGAGAAGAGATAAAAAGTAAATAAATACACAAGTAAATAAATAAAATGATTACAGATTGTGATAAACTAAAGGAAGGGGAAAAAACAGCAATAACAAACTATTCAATAGAGTAACTGGGGTTGGAGAACAAGTGCTAACTTAAGTAGGGAAGATCTCTCTAGAGTCTTTTCTATGCAGGTAGCAAACTGGAAGCCAAGCGAGCAAGACTTAGAACAAAATTTTCTTTGCCTGGGGTTACTTGCTTGCCTAACCTACCAAGGCAGCAGGTTACATACCTGAGGTTCCTTATCTCAGGTAACCTTCTACCTTTGGTCACTTCCATTAGAGAAAGAGACAAATCAAACAGGTGAGGCTGATGCTATCTGGTGGCAAGCTTCATTATGGAAACAAGGTCACCCATTAATAAGATCACTACATCTTTAGGGTCTGGTGATAAATGTTAAACACAAAAATAGGTGAGAAAGTTAAGAAAAAAATCATTTAGCAATTTATGCAGCCAGAGACATGACTGAAAATTCTTCATTTTTTATCTGTCCTGGATTGTCTGTCACTGAATCACATCAGTCATCATCATCATCATCATCAATCATCATCATCCCATTCTACATTTCTTCTTTGTCACTGGGAAGAAAGCTTAGGAGTGTATTTCCTAGAATCCCATTCCCCATGTTTCCTGGTTAGATACAGTCAATGAGTAGCATTTGAATGAGTTTTGGAAAGTGGAAGAGAAATAAAGGCCAGTATTCTCTAGTGGAAGTTTCAGGCATGTAGTTCAGACCAACAGCTTTCCCAGGCTATTGAGGATTCCCAAGAAGTGGAGATAATGGACCGTGGTTTGTTTTAGCATCTGTGAGTTCTTCTGAAAATCAACAGATTTGGTCTTGAAAGCGGCTGGGATCATTGGCTCTGATTTGTTTGCAATTACTTCAATATTTCCTGAAAGCGCTCTCCTAACCAATTCCTCACTCTTCCAACCTTAGACCTCTTATTAGTTGTGAAAGGCTGTAATTCCTGTATTAAATGTCTAGCTAATCAAAATATCTAGCGGCTTCTATTTTTATATTTAAAGCTTGACTGATATACCATTCCTCATGTTTTATGTTGTTGAGTTCCATAAAATAATCAAATTTTATTAGTGAAAGTAATTTATTAGATAAGTAGGCACTTAAAGTAGCTATCATTCATTGGGGACATATTTTGTCCCAGGTATTGAGCTAATTGCTTTATATGCATTTTATTATTTTAAAAATCAAGATAATTATGTATTCACATACAGTTGTAGAAGATAATATAGAGAGATCCCATGTGCCTTTTACCCAGTGTCATCCAATAGTAACATTTTATCCAACTGTAGTACAATATCACAAGGATATTGATATTGACCTTATTCATATTCCCCCAACTTTACTTGTATTCGTGTTTGTGTGTTTGTGTGTGTGTGTGTGTGTGTGTGTGTGTGTGTGTGTGTGTGTGTGTTTGGT
The DNA here is from genome assembly GCF_001890085.2 of Hipposideros armiger. Lineage (NCBI taxonomy): Eukaryota > Metazoa > Chordata > Mammalia > Chiroptera > Hipposideridae > Hipposideros > Hipposideros armiger. Next base: position 761,726 of record NW_017731684.1, on the reverse strand, counting down.
TCTAAACCACTTTAGCGCATATTATAGGCTCATTAATCCATCCACAACAAGTCAGGATATTGAACTGTTAGTTCCATCACAAGAACTTTATATGTACATTTAAAGTTTGATCTTTACAGGGTACAAATTGGGGCTATTATTGTTTCTATTTTCCAAGTAAGAAAAATGAGGCTTAGACAGAATAAGTCAATGGTCCAAGGTCATGTAACTAACAAGTATCAGAACCAGAATTTGAACCCAGTTATTTAACATCTCACCCAGTATGAGAGTGAAACTGCCCCTGTAAGATAGCCAGTGAAGCTTCCAATATCTCACTGAATATCTCTCTTACTTTTCAAAAGAGAAAACAGGAGAACTAGCCTTGAAGGCAAGCCACAAATGATGGATGAATTATGCTTTTCTATGGTTAACCTGTTTTCTTTCCATTTGGAGAGCAATTAAGTATCCTGATTATTCCTTATCAAATTTCTTATTTCCATATCCTATAATATTAAAACAAAACAAAACATAAAAATATTCCAAATGCATATTTCTCTCTGACTTCTTAAGTCTTTGCCAGCTCTGACCTTAACAAGTGTTTGGAAAAGAGCTTAAATTTTAGCTATTGTGGCATAGCACTCATTTCTTTTCCTTCTTCTTTTCCTTCTTCTTCTCCTTTTCCTTCTTCTTTTATTATGTGACTTTCCAATGAACCAGACACATTGACAAGCAATAATTTGACACCTTGTGGAATTTGTTACTTACTAAAAATGATGTAGCTATAGATGAGTTGGCAGTTTTTAAAGTCATGCAGGCAGCAAACACAGGTCTTTCTTAGACACCAGATGTGAGGATAATAAAGTGTTGTTAATGCGGGCCCCATGCTGGATGTAGCTAACCAGTGAAGAAGTATCATAAATCTCAACAATATTGCCAACTCTCAACTATTGATGGTAATAGGGGTCTAAGAGAGCACAAATACTGTAATTGAAATCCACTGATAATCTGAAAACTTCATTTTATCCAATAGTGTCAGCGTTCTCTTGGGCCTAACTCTTGACAAGAATGGATAACAAGTAGTCAATGTGACTGATTTGAATTGCATCTCCTTCTTCCTGTCTTGCTTGGCACAGCTGAGCAGTGGAGGTGCTCAGCCAGGGAAAACGCAAATGCAGGAGGCAGAGCCTGTCTTTGAAAGGATGGGAGTATAATTTGGCTCATGTCTCATAAATACAAAGAACTTCAAATCAGACTTATGAAAACATCTCCAAATTAGGTTTTGTACACATAATCACAGAGGTACAATGTAGGATTGAGAGAAAAATATGTAATTCATACATATATAAATTTACATGCCATTTATAGATCACCACTTCTCTAGTCTAGGTACCATGAATTAATATATTTTTATATTTCCTATTGTTATGGGGTGAATAACACAATTATACTATATCTTTTTTATTTTGCATTAAAGGCTAAAATTTGCTAAATATAGGACTTTATTGTACAATTTTTGAAACGCTGTTTTAGTATCTATTGACTTTTTTATGTTTCAGGGCCATCAAAATGTGGGTGGCCTGTGGCACTGGAAGGAAATTGAAGAGAACTCCTGAGGGACTGGATAGTCACTTCTGACATCACAGTATGATATATAGTTATCTTTACTCTTCAGAAGACAGAGGTTACCCATTAAATCTTTACTATAATGTATATAAGGTTTGTGAACATCTCTAATTTTTGGAATACTTACCCACTTACAACCATGGCCTTAGGATGACTGTTTAATGGTCAATGAACTAGTGTTAAAACAAAAATACTAAAATCAAGGGATGTGAGGGTCCAGGAAGATAAAAAATATAAATATAATATTTTCAACAGTATTTATCATCAGGAAAATAAGTAGTTCAACATTTGGGGTTGAAGTGTGGAGAACTGGAAAGACTCAAGCTCTCATACCCAAATAGGATCCACTTTTTGAAGGGGGGTGGTCTTGGACATGTCATTTACCTCCTCTGACCATATGAAAAGTAGGGATGATAATATTTACATCTCAAGTTTGTTATAATTTAAGAGGATATGCATGCATTGTATCAGTCCAGATTCCTGAGTTACCTCATGAGAACAAATAACCTCCAAAATCAGTGGCTTAAAACAAAGGAGTATTTTCTTGCTCATGTGTTCTGCAGGTTGGCTGGGGTTCCTGCTCCATCTCATTGTCTTTCATACTCTGGGAATTAGAGCAACAGAGAAGCCACTATCTGGAACAGTGCCAGCTGCTGTGGCAGAGGAAAAACTGTACAGTTTCACATCAGTAAATAACGCTTTACTAAGAAGTGAAGCCTGTTACTTCATTCATACCATTCCCAAACTCAGAAGTGCCAGAAAGTGCATACATCTACCATGTACCCAGAAGCAGAGGGAGAAGTGGAATATTTGAGAGCCAGTTTAAGCAGAGAGCTTGACACACTCAAGTGTTAGCTATTATCATAGCAATACACAATACAATCAGTTCTCGATACACTAATAATTGCTGGTCTTTTGATATAGTTTTCTGTGAGAGAGAAGCTGCCTGATAGTTCCCCTTCCCCCAGTATGTTACCTTCTTCTTCCTTTGGTAACTGATTCTACAAATCTTAACTGGCCACATGGTTTCCGAGCGAAAAGACATTTTCTAGGCTCCTTCACAGCTAGGAGTATTTATGAGACTCAGGGAAAATGTAATGTAGTTGGAAATTGTTGTCTTAAAAGGAAAGATCATTTCCTCCTCTGTCTTTCCTACTTTCTGCTGGTTGGGCTGTGGACCTCGTAGCTGGAGCTAAAGCTGCTCCCTTGTCCCACAATAGAATTCCCCTAGAGGTGTCTAAAGGTCCATGCCAATGGTTCCACAGTTTTGATGTTCCATAGACTCAGGGTCTTTTTTTCTGATCTGTAATATTCAGCGTTTTGGATTTGGTTAGAAAATGGCTGTTGCAGTGCCAGTTATCCCTAATAGTACTCAAGGCATAAGGCAGAGCTAGGTCTCCTGTCACCTCTATTTTTGTTAGGAAGCCATACCCTTTACAAAAGACTATCACAGCTCTCTGCTCCTCTTTGCCCCCACCTCACTGTGCAAGGAATCCTCTTCAGTACCTCAGTACCGAAAGTAAAGACACATGCCATCTTCTAAACCAGTCATTAGCAAAGGGCACTGGATTTACTGTGGCTAAGACATCATGACTCATCCCCCTGGGCTTGGGAATGGGCTGCCCTTTCTTGAGCGACAGCTGCCCAGCTAAAATCAGGCTTCTACTGATTAAAGAAGAAGGGAAAACTATCTGCCTCAGCAGTAAATGAATCTCTTTGATTTCTCCTCTACTTTTATACTTAGCAAGTCACATAGCTTCATGTTATTCTAAATACAGTAAGTTCTCATTCTACATCATCAATAGGTTCTTGGAGCTCCAGGAAAACAATGCATAACAAAACCAATTTTGATATAATGAGAGTTAAGTTCCTAGGGCATCTCATCAACATTATAACAAAAGGACTTTGAACAAAATTGTTATTTGAGGACCTGATGTAATAGAACTATGACATAAGAGGGTAAAGAGAAAGGATACTTTAAAACAGCTCTTCCAGGATGTTTTCCATTTTCTTTCCCTACTTAGCTCCAGCAAATAGACCAGTACCTGGTACATGGTAGTTGCTCAACAAATGAACAAAAAATTGGGTGATGGCGGTAATATTCACAGATCATCCTCACCTGGCTACAGGAAATGGCATGAAATCAAGTTTCCTTTGCCTATGAAAATGACATAACATCTTACCTCATCAAGAGTGTGCTGACTAAAATCTATAAATGGCAATGCATAGTTGTTATTTTTTAAATAAAGTAAAAAACATAAGCTTATCTATTCACTTAATGAATAATGCTGTTTTTAAGCCATGTAGCTCATTGAATTTGTCTTAAACCCAATGTTCTTGCTCTTTTTTTATTTTTTATTTTTTTTGGTAACAATATGTATGTTATTCATGATGGCCATTCCAGAGGCTATGAAACTGCTTGTTAAGCTATGGTCTATAATTCAGCAGACATGACTCAAGGAAAATGAAACTGAATGTCAATCTCACACACACACAAAAATCATCAGAGTTTTGCTTCACTCAATATGATACACAAAATCAACTGGCAAAGCTTTCTCTTGGGTATGTGGACATGCTCAGTATTTTATATTAAGCTGTTCTTTCTATGTAAATTTGGAGCACAGGACACAGGTTCAAATGGGGAGACAGAGAGTTTGCATATGAAAAAGATGGAGAAGATAAGCAATACAATTCAATGGGCAAGAGTAGCTGGGGGGCAGATCTTGGAAGAAAGCCAAACTGATTATACAACTGAAATTCCCATTTGCTTGTTAAGAAAAAGTGATAATCAAAAAAACCAACTAAAATAAAACCTTTTGATAAAAACCTTGTAAATAAGTGCATTTGAAATGCAGTTGTTCACATCAATTCTTAGATGAAACAGTGGATTTTCCTTTATGCGCCAGGAAATAGATGCTTGCTAAATAATTCCTTTAACTTTTTCTGGCATCTATTGATTATATCCATAGAAATTAAGAGAAGAAGGCAATTAAGTTTAAAATTGAATGGTGTTCTGCTGCTGTTAATTTACTGGCTGACTCAATCAATGTGTCACCCTGGTTAGAAATCTATGCTCCCCTTCAATGCACCAGAAAACTTTACAATGCCCCTTCAGCTCAAATTATAATAATCATAAGAAACCAAAGAACGAAGACTCAGGTACCATACAAAGAGGTGAGAGAATGACTACGGTTGCCTGCAATAGTTTAATCTATATTTTAGAAGAGGTCACTTAAATTGAAAATAAACCTTTGAGTTTTGTTTATCTTAGTACTTGCCAATTTTGGAATTCACTAAATGGTACATAAGCCATACTCACAACCAAAGGTACATTTTTTCTACCAATGAGAGCTAAAACATATATGTGCCATGGAACTTCAATTTGCTTGTCAGGCATGTCAGGCACTGAACGAAAGTTCTGGGTATACGTCATGATTTAATGTGAAAAAAATGTGTGGTTACTCTGAAAAAGTTTATTCCATTTACCATAAGATATTAGTATATTAGATAAGCCCAAAGCTTAAATAGTTCACTCTATGACAATGAACTATCCTAACGATTCAACTGAAGACAAAACTAATGGTAATTAGATATAATTATAAATAACTAGAATATCTTACTTTTCACAAAATGTATCTGGAAATTGTTATCTATTAGGTTTACCTGACTTTTATTCTATTTTAAATTATATTTTTATTAAAAAATGTTTATGTACATATGTATATGTGTTATAAATACTCAAAACACATAAAAATATAAAGAATAAAACAAAAATCTTCTATTCTTCTGTCTCTTTTTTAACTACCATTGTATTGAGTGTTATCCCAAAGTCTTCAAAAATGTACCTTTTGGTAAGATGGCAGAATAGACAGACACTGTGCCAACTGCTTCCCATTACAAATAATTTATAAGATATTCAACCTCGGAAGTTCCCTGGACACTAGATGAACAGAACCTCTAAACGAAGGACTTAAAGAGGAGGCCATGTCGAGCCTGGTAGGAGGGGCAGAGATGAGAGAGGGAGAACCCCGTGAGGGACACCTCAGCAGTGGGGAGGCTTCTCCGGTTGGGGGAGAGACCCTTCGGCCCCACACCGTGCTCACCAGCCCAGAGTTACTTTGCTGGGAGGAGGAGTTCTATGATAGCTGGAAGTAGAAAATAGTGAGGACTCTCTTTGCTCAACTCGGTGAGGCTGGGGGCTGCTGGAGAAATACTGGAGCTGGAAAACCAAGTTGCTTGCTGGTGAGCACTCACCCGGTTCCTGGTGGAGGGAGCAGCGTTGTGAGCGGGGCCCAGGAGCCTGTGGGAAGGACTGAAATGAGTGCCTTTGGTGCGGGAGCTGGAGGTTTTTTGAGACCATTGTTCCCCTGGTGTGGAGCTTGCACACAAGTAGCGCATAGGCGGGCGCCATTTTTTCAGGGCTGGGTCCTCCCACAGAGGCTCAGGTTTGGGACTGCATCAGTCTGCTGGAATTGGCACAGGACTGCATGTGTGTGTGTGTGTGTGTGTGTGTGTGTGTGTGTGTGTGTGTATGGGTGTGTGCGCACGCATGCGGCCTTGGGGACCCTCCATACTGTTTGTGCTGCGTAGCCAGGGAAATGCCTGTCAGGCACGCTCCGACTCCAACAGACTGCTTATTGAGACCCGGGAGTGCGCAACTTGCCTTAGGTCCCCAATTTCTGCACTGCGCGTCCAGAGTTGCCTGGGTGGCGATTGGCTGTCGGGCTGCTCGGCCTGATCTGCGAGCAGCTGATTGGAACAGGCTGAGACTGAGAGTTTTCCTGGGAGTATAGGGCCGTGAGCCGTGTGCCTGTGTAATTTGGCTGGGACTTTCCTGGTGAGTTTGTGCAGGCTGGCTGCTGATGCAGGAGTGCATGCTGCTCTGACTTGGTGGGGACCACTGACCACATCCTTTGGTGCCTTGGGGGCCTGCCCCACCCACCTAGAGCTGTGTTGCCAGGGGCACCCTGAGCCCCTGGTCCCTGGCCCCTACCTCCGCAGGCCACAGAGGGTTTTTTGCAGCAGCAGACAGCCTGCAACAATGTGAGGATTTTTGGTGGTGAGCATGGTTCCAGAGCACACAGCAACTAATTGTGGGAAGCTCACTTCAAGTCTAGAGGGAGGTTGGCGCATGGCGCACTGTGCCCTTCCCCCCAACAGCTGGTGCTGAGTCGCCCAGAGTCTCTCTATTGCTGAACAAAGGTCTGCAGATTAAAGTGGGCAGAGAGCCCCTCCTCTTCTTTTCTTCCTTTTTTCTTCTTTTTTTTCTATTTCCTTTTTTTCCCCCTCTTTTTCTTTTTTTTTTCTTTCTAGGTGATCTAATAAATTGAAGCAATCAGAGTGACAGCCAGAATGAAGAAACAAAGAAACATGTCCCAAGTAAAAGATCAGAAGAAACCTCTAGAAATGGAACTAAATGAAACAGAGGTATCCAAACTTTCAGAGACAGAGTTTAGAACACTGATGATAAGAATGTTT